>NW_004443961.1:9927884-9993420 GCF_000243295.1 Trichechus manatus latirostris
CCAGAAGGCAGAAGGGGAGTAGGAAGCTGATGATAGGGAACACAAGGTTGAGTAAGGATATTGTTGAAGAGTTGTGAGATTGTTAACCATTGTCACAGGGCAACATTTGTAGTAACTGTTAAATGGGAGGCTATTTTGTCCTGAAAGCCTTCATCTTAAGTGAGAATAACAGCACAATTAGAAGAGCGTTGTCAATGTCACTTAAATGTGTATGTAAAAATTTTTGAAATGGTGTATCTTTGGCTACGTGTATTTTCACCAAAAAAAAAAAAAAGTTGATAATTTAGAGGGTTAACATGTTTTGGGGTTGTTAACCAATGTCATAAAACAGCATGTGTGCTACTGTTACATGAGAAACTATTTGTTCTGTAAGCCTTCACCTGAAGTACAATAAAATATTTTAAAAAAAACTTGAGTTTATTAGAATAACTGAAAACTGAAAATGTTTCCCATTTCCTTATGTTTTACTATTACTTTTTTTATATTCTTTGTTCCTCATAATCAGTTATTTCTAATAGTTAACATAGGTGCTCTAAAAGTTTCTTCCATGCTTCAGATTTATTTCTTTTAATTCCTTTTCTTCCCCCAGTCGTATGTGCATTTCCTCCATACATATAATTATGAAGATCCAAGGTCTGTTCACTACAACTACAGTGATTTTCCCCCAAAGCAATTTCCAATGAGGTCAAGAACCAATAAAAAGTTACTATTATCTATCATATTAAACATTGATATTTAATGTAGATAGTAAATATAGAACACTCTGTTTAGTATTTAAGATAAATCATCAATCTGATGCCCTGTTCTACATAGTAATTTCTCCTCTCCTAGCTCTTACTCCTACCAATGTGCTCAGTTATATCCTACTTAATTATTACCACATTGTATTTGCCATTCCTTCCTCTTCTGAAGACTCCCCAGTACCAATAATTTTGGGCTTTTCACATGCTTTTAAATCTAACTCCAGATTTCAGGGAGCTTTAACTGTATCTAGAAATGACCCTCTTCTGTAATCCATTTACTTTTTTTTTTTTCCAAACTATCTTACTTTGCACTTGTAGTTATGCTACTTTATTTTATTTTATTTTATGCATAAGTAAAATCTCTGGAAATCATGAATTTCTCAAGGACAGAGTATGGGGTAGTTTTCTATTTCATTTGCCTCCTAAGTCTTTCCTAAATAATCTTTCAAGCTGACATTAATTAGAAAAAAAAAAACCTCTTGAGATACAGTCTAAAATATGCATTCCCAATAGGGGTGCTATCACTCCTCAAGACGGTGAAATTGGAACTTGAAGGGCCAAAAAAATCTTATATGTGACAAACGCATTTGGCCCTCTAAAGTGTCACACTATATAAACAGGTATGTATAGGACATCTTTAGGGTTCTATGAGTTGGAATCGACTCTACGGCACAGGTTTGGTTTTTTCCCTGGATGGTGTTTAAATTTCATTGGGGAGAGTTACAAAAAAATGGCTAAAAAGGCTCCTTAGGTAGGCAATAATGAAAAAAAAAAAGATTGAGAAACACTGGTATCTGATAATTGGTCATGCAGAATTTCTTTCTGTGTATGCCTACTAAGGGATACTCAAGATAATTTACAGAATAAAATTTTCATACGTCTCCTACCCAATAAGGGGATATATAAATATGGGACTGCTGTCAATTTCTCTAGATCCCCACATATGATTCAAACCCTCATTTTAATACATTTACATCAAATAATCATATTTGCCAATTTATCTACTTGCTATAAATATAAAGTTTAAGTGTAGAAACTGAGCATATTTTAGAGATACAGCACTAGAATGAACTACCTTATAAAAATCCAATTCTAAAATGAAATTTTAAAAATATGTATTAAGACTAAAATCAGAGATATAAAATGACTGTGACATGGAAGAAAAAATCAAAAGAAAAACGGTGTAAAATTTAAAAGATTTTTTCATGTCCTTACAGAGCAGACAACTGGCCAGCTATTGTCTGCAAAGCAATAGATACTTAAATAAAACTTAGGCATCTTCGGACTCCCTGATGGGCAAACCCATGCAATAAATAATTGTACAGGCACACACAAAAGTATCTTGAGATTGCAGAGGTGATAAAAATTATTTGTAACTCTTATACTTCTCCTATGAGTTCCTTGGGATTCTAAAAGAAATCATATCACAACTCCAAGATAACATTTTAAAGGGCAAATTTACTCTGTGATCTCAACATGTACACATTCAGAGATATGTTTTCATATCTACTGGGCTTCAGATTAAAATTTTAACTTTAAAGATGAGAAAATAGAGGATCCATAAAGCAAACTAAAGTATTTCTCCAGTAGCTGAAGATTTTTGAAAAACACCTTATGGTAAAAGTCACACTAACATATCTTTTTATTAACTGCAGGGTACACAAACATAAAAGCTGTAAATAATGTTACCCTTGACAAGAAGATAGTTATTCCCTTCCATGAATTTACATAGAGTAAAGAAACTAGGCCAAATAAATGAAATACCTTATTTGTTAGCTCGAATAAATCATTTTTTTCCAACCTCATTTAATCTATCTCTGACAGTTTCCAATCTACCTTAAACTCATCTCATTTTTTCTGCAACTAAATTTTTTAGGGTCTCCAGTGACCTAATGTGGAGAGAATACCAAGGGCTTCCTTTCCTTTAGAAGTGTGAAATGTCTTTATTGCCTTACAGCCTGAGGAGCAGGCTCCTAGACATTTATTATGTCTCCATGTGGCCATTACATCTATTTGAATTGGTGTGTATCTCTGACTATCTTAATGGCCCACTTCTGTACAGCAGATCAATTATTCAGTCCTTAGAAACTACTGAGGAAATCTGGTCTGAAATTAAATTCTCAGCCTAAATTCCCCACATCAATCTAAAAATTTTCAATCCAGTCCCATCAATGTTCATGGCCATAGATGAGGTACAGAAATAAATATAAGCCTACAATTTTTAATAACAGAAAAACAAAAGCAAACACAAAAATGAAACAAAAGCAAGCATATATATAATGCATCAAAAAAAAACCAAAAACGTAGTGAGCAACCAATTTGTTAAGAAGGTCAATCTTAATATTTTAAAAAGCAAGGATTGGATGAAAATTTAAGCACACAGAAAGGAATAGTTAAATCATAATTTAACTACTTTTTAGTAATTTTTTAAATTTTTAAGTTATTTAAAAGGTGGAGCTGGAATTTTCAACCAGGGATCGAGGGGAGAAGGTGGTTACAGATTTCTAGAGTCCTTTTTTAAATTCAGGGCAGAAGCATATCCTTTATTAAATTGTGCAATATGTGCATAGGTGCATTTTTTTAAATTTTTTGAGAGAACATCCATAACTTTCACATTTTTTCCAAAACATTAAGAACCAACGGCAGGGAGATAATCAGGAATCACTAACTGGATACATTCTTATCTTAACCAAAAAAACCCAAACCTACTGCCATCAAGTCAATTCCAACTCATAGCAACCCTATAGGACAGTCTAGAGCTGCCCCGTAGGGTTTCCAAGGCTATAATCTTCATGGAAGAAGAACAGCCACATCTTTCTCCCACTTAGCAGCTGGTGGATTCGAACTTCTAACCTTTCATTTAGCAGCCAAGCACTTAATCATTAAACTACCAAGGTTCCTTATTGTTATCTTACTTATTTTTATTTTCAGTCTGCATCTATTTTCTCAAATGGATATACTTTTTGCTTCCTTAATTATGTTAATTTAACAGTTGAGATAATAATAAGAAGATATTTTCATATTTGACAGTAAGAAAAACACCACAGTCCCCAAGCCAGTTTCAGATGTTTAAACCAAAACGAGTTGTCATAGTCAGTTCTAACTCATGGCAACCCCACTGCATCAGAGTAGAACTGTGAACCACAGGTTTTACAATGGCTGATTTTTTGGAAGTAGATCACTAGCCTTTTTTTCCCAGGCACATGTGGGTGAACTTAAACCTCCAATCTTTTGGTTAGCAGCCAAAGTATGTTAATGGTTTGCACCACCCAGGAACCCCTTCAGATGTTTAGCACAGGCCAGTAAACATCTGCCAATCTAAATGTCTAGAAAGACAAGGATACCTTGTCCTTTGTCATAGTGAGCTAGGCTGTGGCTCTCTTCTCAGACCTCTGAGGTATTGAGGAGAACTGACAGCCAAAATGAATGAACAGCAATTGTTCCTTACCCTCAAATGACGTTTCAATCTCATCTGCCATGCGTATGTGTGAAATACACCAACCACTGTGGTAATGGGAAGAGCCAATGTCACACTGACCTAACTCCATCTCCAACCCTGTCCTTGCTTGTGAACACTCAGAAGACCAATTATGTCACATGCTTGGATTAACCAATGATTAACTGACCAGGAGCAGGGAAGTGTTAAAGAAACTATAAAACTAACCATCCAAACAAGAAGTTTGGGTCAGCATTTACAGATAGTCATGTTAGGATGTCAGATTACTGTCTTAATAGTCACACCTTGCCTGGTTTATAATGCCCTGGCTCACAATGTCTCAAGTTGAGATACATCTCTGTTTGCCCTGAATAATAATGGCATATACCAAGTCATTTTTTATTCAAAAATACTCCTTTTGTTTAAGTGACAGGTACTTGGGATTGCTACTTTTACTCTACAAATCTATTAACAATAGAAGAAAACGTTCATGATTTGGAAGGGAGAGAATAAGACAGGACAACCAAAATAGCAAAGCAGGAGGTAGACAAGAATGTAGTTACCACATACAAAGTATACAAAACATAACTAATTCATCAAACAAACAAATGAAATGAAAGCAACTGACATTAGGAATGTTTACTCCCCTTGAATGGCAGGTTGAGACCCTTGTAAATAATTCATTGTAATTTATATAACTATGTTAAAGATTAAGGGGAAGTATATAGTGATAGAGGACCCTTGGCGGCACAGTGGTTAAAGTACTTGACAGCTAATCAAAAGGTCTGTGAGTCAAACCTACTAGCTGCTCTGCAGGAAAAAGATGTGGCAGTCTGTCTGCATAAGGATTTACAGCCTTGGAAACCCTATCGGGTAGCTCTACTCTGTCCTACAGGGTCGCTATGAGTCCGAATCGACTGGATAGCGATTGTTTTGTTTTTTTTATATACCAGAAAATTTAAAAAGACCCAACAGCAGACTCATACCTACAAATAAATGATGCACTAAAATGAGAATTCTATACTTTAATTTGGCGAAATAGAATACATTTAACTAGTAAATACTAATAAACTTAACAATGTTTCGGTGATGCTCATGACAGCAATTCAGGATAAGTTGATGGGTATCAAGATTTTCTTCAAATTAATTTTAAAACAATTGCCTGATAATACGAATAAATCATGTAAAAGTGTAAAGGGATAAAATATGTAATTAAAGATTACACTATCTTAACTTTTGTATACCACAGCAGATTAAAGCTGTTGAACTATATCAAATTATCTTAACATGTGGATATTATAAGAATAAATCATACAATGTGTTTGGAAACGATCAAAAAGTTTGCTGACTAAGAGATGAGATATTTTAATACACACTCATCGTAAATTACTGATGTTACTATTCTCCTAAGCTGAAAATATTTTAATAAAATAGAAGTTGTAACAAAATAGCAGTTGATGTTTTTGTATAATAAAGCCAGGTATGATTTCAGCAGTTGTTATAAGTCAATCTAAAACAAAGGAATGTATTATATATTTTCTTCTTCTAAGAAGTGGTCCTTTACTCTCATATAACTAGATTTTATTATAAAACCATATGTTATCACATTTGCACAAAATGCCTAGTATTATAATGCAGTAAAAAGGAAAAATTAAAGAAAATAGTAAAAATAATTATGTCCAGTCCATATAAGCTTCATAGTCTTAATTGATATAAATACAATAAGAGTGAGCTCTATATATCATGTCCATAATCCTGACAATATTCCGATCTCGGAAACTAGAAACATCCATCTATATCTTATCGGGCAATTCTCTTCCCACCACCATGTGCTCCCACCGCCCCAAAAATAAAACAAGCCATGAAATGCAAAATAAAATCTCTGCAAACCGTATGATATGAAATACATTGTTTGTGTATACAGGTCTGCACATACAGAAGAGCTTTAGCTGTAAATACCTACATAACAGCAGGATTTTCACCCTTAGCATGTGTATTTCAATTTTCTCTAAGGGTAGTTTCAGTTTAATCAGCACAAAATCATAGGTGAGAGCCAGCTTTCACACATCAGCATGGGTGAGCAAGGAAAAAGAGAGGCATAAAGATTTTGAAAATTAGTAGGCTAAAGATGTTCACAGGGTCCATTCCAAACCCATGGTCTCACGGGATCCACATGGTGAGGAATGACTAGAAACAGGTGTTATCACCCAGCTACTGATTCGCTACAGCAATACTTGGTCATCTTCAGTGGTTTTAGTACTATAAGTAAATGGACAATGTCCAATTATCTTTTTACTAAAATCATCAGACTATTAAAAAAAAAAAAAAAAAAACCATTGCTGTCAACTCTATTCCGACTCAGAGAAGAACTGCCCCATAGGGTTTCCAAGGCTGTAATCTTTAAAATAGCAGACTGTACATCTTTCTCCCATGGAGAGGCTGGTGGGTTCAAACTGCTGGCCTTTTTGGTTAACAGCCAAGCTCTTAAGCACTTCGCCACGAAGGCCACTACTATTTATCAATATGTTTCTTTACAATGTCCATCAAAACAAGTATTTTGATGCCCCTTGCAAATGATTCAATTTTTAAGTGTTAGAAAAATGTAAATAAATATAGATAAACTATCAACTCATGGTAATCTCTGTTGATGGAGGGAATTTATGAAAGAGGCTGATAACTTTTCAGAAGATTGTTTTATCTTATAAGCTATATATCTGATTTATGTTGTTACATAAAAATCCTGTTTCTTGCCTTAATAAGCAGTGTGGATGGTAGTTCAGACTGCATTTTTTAGAATCAGTCTCTCTGAGTTAAAAATCACAGCTGTACTTACTAGATGAGTTACCCTGGAAGTTACTTAACTTCCCCAAGCATCCGTTCCTTATATGTGAATTGTACCTTCCTCACTCGTTTGTTGTAAAGAATAAATGAGAAAATTTGGGTCTACCACCAACACAGAGCTTGACACATAGTAAGAGATCAACAAATGTTACCTGCTTCTTTTCTTTTTTCCCTTAACCATTCTCATTATTGTTTGGAATGAGTTAAACAGCAGACGATGATGGCAAAAATAAACCAGATAACGCAGATTTTAAAGCACACTTTTAAGCATTCTGGAGCCCTGGTGGTGCTGTGATTAAGTATTATGGCTGCTAACCAAAAGGTTAGCAGTTCAAACCCACCGGCCTCTCCTTGGAAACCCTATAGGGCAGTTCTACTCTGCCTTTCTGCCTTCTACGTAGAAGATCGCTAAGAGTCGGAACCAACTTGAATTGCAAAGGGGCTTAAGCATTCTGATTAGAGTATGTTGGCACTCAGAGCAGGCCTTTACATCATCGATTGTATTATAAAGAGCTACTGCGTTGAAGACCTATTTTGAATGATACTACCAGCTGACCACCAAAATCCTTCTCTCCTTACAGAGTAAAGAAGTTGGCTGCCTGGTTAGGGAGAAAAATTCCCAGTCTGCCTTGAAAAGATGCAACCATTTGTCTAAGCTCTTGTCAACAACATGTAACTGAGACATATGTGCAATTTCTGCCTCACTTGCTTAAGAGGAAATCTTTGACTCTGAACTACTGCTCTTTGATGGCTGCAATAATGATATTTAGAGTGACTTAGGAAATGATACGGAGCCCTGATGGCACAGTAGTTAAGCGCTTGGCTGCTAACTGAAAGGTCGCTGTTTGAACCCACCAACCATTCCATGGGAGAAAGATGTGGCAGTCTGTTTTCTTAAAGATTACAGCCTTGGAAACCCTATGGGGCATTTCTACTCTGCCTTGTAGGGTAACAATGAGTCAAATCGACTGGTTTTTAGGAAACTATGTGTTAAAGTTGGCAGAGTCGCCATTAGCCTAGGTCTCTAAATGACCACGAGGATTAGTGCCACTTGCTGATCTGTTACATTGGGCTTGGGTTTTCAAATCAGTAAGAAATAAACCTTTCTCTTGCTTGAGCCATTGGATTTTTAGATCCCTTTGTTACAGCAGTTAATGACTTCTTAAAACACCCTGCATTTGTTCAATATAACCTTACACAGCATTAGTAATTTCAGTGGCCTCTAGGTGACACAGCTTAGAGTCATTAGATGTTTCATGATAATAATCAAAGAAAAACATTGAAAAAGAACTCAAATATAACACAGTCACATACTAATAAATAAACTCTAAGTTTAAAAGAAGTGCAAATGTTTATGTATGATGCCAATCAACAAGGCCTATGAATTAAAAGTACTTAAACTACCCCTATTTAAAAAATATACTGTCTCAAATTTAGCACACATTTAGAGATGTGACTATACAAAATAATGAGCTTTATAATATTCTAGAGTTATTAATGAAAACTGTCCATTCTCTGATTAATCCTATAAATATAAAGCTGTGCAGTACACTGGAAAGAGATTGAAGAAAGTCTTAAAGCCAAATCAGACGAATTTGAAAGCTGGTTCCTCAATTTATAACCTAGGAAAATCAAATAAGCTCTTGTGACTGAGCTTCGTCTTTTGTAAACTTGTGATTAAAAATGAATACATCTCAGAGTGTTGAGGACTGAAGGAGACAGCAGATTCAAGTGCACTTAATGAACTTGAAGGTTGTGCACATATGCACAGTGTTTCTCACTGTTCTTCAGGTATCAGGAATGTTGCATTCACACACGCACAGACATATGTATACACATATATAATCTTTCTGCTAAAATTTCTGGCAATGTTCTATGGTATGTGCCCAGTAGAAATGGGTTGTTGATTTAGTCAACAAAAAACATTGACTCATTTATATTTGCCATTGAGATGGTTAGCATTTTAATATTTTCTAAAACTAAACCAGTGTTATGAATTCCAGGCAAGAGAGAGGTTTATGAAGGAAATTCTGGACAACAGCTTTTTGTGGTTTTTGTATGATTATTTGTTGTTATTAAAGGAATGGTATTAAGAAAACATCATTAGATTTAGGCAATTAGAAAATCGTCTGTTATCTTTGAGAGTGGTTTTGGTAAAGTGACATGACACGATTTGAAATCAAAGTGCAAAGTATTAAAAAACATTATTGGTGAAGACATGGGAGCAGAATAAGTATACTGCTGTATATCTGTATATTTCTTTTTCTACCTCTTAGGTATACGGTGAATGAAGTGTGAGCAAGAGTAAATTCAGTAACAGGATCAGGGAACGAGGAGAGTGAGAGAAAAGATAGATGCCTAATTTTATGGGAAAAGAGAATGTCATCAATATGTACATGATGCAAACCAAGGAGACAATGGTGGAGGTAACAGGTGGAGTGGGAAGAAGCACTTAGGTAAGGAAAGGCTGAGAGACAGAGCATTTTCAGAGATGCCAAGATTAATTTGTTTAAGAGCTCTATTGAGATTGATCTTGAAAAGCAACAAAGAACTTTTTCTTTCCCTCAAAGATCAGAAAAAGAATGTTTTAAAATATGTAACTATTTTAAGATAATGTTCAAGATGAGTGATATTAAGATGGAAAAATTTGAAAAAAGTTGAGGAAGGAAACAAGTGTCAATTTTGTCTTTTTTATCTAGTGCTGCTATAACAGAAATACCACAAGTGGGTGGCTTTAACAAACAGAAAGTTATTTTCTCACAGTTCAGGAGGCTAAAAGTCTGAAATCAGGGTGCCGGCTCTAGGGGACGGCTTTCTCTCTCTCTCTCAACTCTGGAGCAAGGTCCTGGTCTCTTCTTAGCTTCTGCTCCTGGACGATCTTCATGTGGCTTATCACATGTCTTCTCCCATCTCTGCTTCTCACCTGCTTGTTTAAACTCTTTTATATCTCAAAGTGATTGACTCAAGACACACCCTACACTAATCCTGTTTCATTAACTAAGCAAAGGCAACGCATTCCCAAATGGGATTATAGACAGCCACAGGCATAGAGGTTAGGATTTATAACCCATGCTTTTAGGGTACACAATTCAATCCATAACAGAAATGTGTAGAGAACACAAGTATATGACTCCTACTGGGAAAATAATTTAAAGCATATTACCTCTTATTAAAAAGAAAGTGATGAGAGAAAGAACAGTTTCAGTTAAAGCAAGAGGCTAACAAGCAAACCAACCGTTCAAACTCATCCCTGTCAAATATGAACTCACTGAAAACACCACAAAACAACCCATTAGTATGGCAAAGGTGAATTAATACTTACTGTGTTAATACAGATCACTACCTTGGCAAAGACTTAGTGGTGTCTTGGGAGGGAAAGCAAAGTCAGGATATTTATGAGGTTTGGAAATCTTGCTTAAGGTGGGTCTTTCCACACAGGGCTAAATTCAGATTAGGCAAGGATTAAGATATAATAGTTTAGGATTGATAGACATAGTAAAGGGAGGGTTTTTGAGGTGAGCGTTTGATACTACTTATTGGAAATTTGAACAGCCTGATGTTCACTTAAACTGGTTTTGCAGGCAGTTCCTGGAACAAGCATTAAAGTTTTTTACAACTTTTTTCTTTCTAGGCAAATGTTCTTGAATAGTAAAGTCATGTTGATAGAGACTGGAATAATAGGTTCATGTTGGTAAAGACAGTAAGCTCTGTGGGTGTAGATGTTTCTGCTCTCACCCTATTCATTTCTTTCTTTCTTCTTCTTCACCCTTTTCTTCTTCTTCTTCTTTTTTTTTTTTTTAGTAGTATTAGAAATGTTTCACATTTACAGCAACAATTCCTTTCCTAAGAAGGTATGATGCTGCAGGAACACAGACAGTTCAACCCTGATCAATCAATCTCTACTAAGAAAAGTATTAGCAATACTCATAAGCACATTACATTCTAATAATCCATCAGCGTAGCTATACTCCTATATAAAAGACGAACACTTACTTTTAATTATTTTAAGAGTATTTTTTCATTTTTTTGTGAAGGGAGGGCTGCTATTTTTCTCATCCTTGAGATTTCAGAGTCATCCCTGAAGGACACCTTGTCTCGGTTGGGTGCCCTTGTACTCTTTCTGTACAATCGTAATACACTAACTTCATGTAAGACTAATAATTATAGCAAATATGGTATGTTTTTGACAAGTTATTATGACTTGCACATTGGGCTGAAAAGTAACTGTATTATAATTAATAATAAACCTGGTGATATTTATGTGCCTTACAATAATTATGGAGTCCCTGGGTAGTGCAAATGGTTAATGCACTCGGCTGCTAACCTAAAGGTTGGAGGATCATGTCTACCCAGAGGCAACTCAAAAGAAAGGCCTGGTGATCTAGTTTCAAAAAAGCAGTCATTGAAAACCCTAAGGAGCACAGTTCTACTCTCGGACACATGAGGTCATCACTGTCACAGTCAACTCAATGGGAACAAGCATAATAACTGTTTCAAAAATGAAACATAAAAGGATAAATTTAGATTCTGAATCATTTGGTAATTCATGCTATTAGTTAATACTAGAAAATATCAGAACATTCAGATTAAAATTGGAAAAACAATAGTGTTAAGAAAGACTCTTCCCCATAAGGATATATGGAAATTACTGGGAGCTAAGAAAAGCTCTGAGTATAGCCAACATGAACTGAATCCCAATTAGAGATGTATTCTCCTCTTCACTTTTTGAATATTCATACGTTCCATTTGTTTGCCAGCAGCACTTCAGTTTTAACATATCTTCGGGACTCCATTAAATGACTCTAGATGTGTGTGTGTTTTTTTTTTTTCACGTTTTAAAACATTTACACTGTGAATATATCATTTTACTTATTTATGGAGTTTAAGAGATTAGTTAATGACATCTCCTAAAGCAGAGAAAATGGAGAAGAAGTGGGAAAGAAACCATGAAAGACAAATGATTAAGTAATGTTGATTGTTTTCTATTAAAACTACCAGGCAGGATGAAATAATACAGTGCTTGCTATTGTCTTAAAAGGCAGTGGAAATGAAGAAACAATAATAATTGTATAATTATAAACCTTTGAAGTTCTTCTTTGTCTAAAAGCATAAAATCTATTAGTGCAGCAAGATTATGCTCATATCTAGCTGAAGACAAATATATTAGCATTATATGTTTCATAAGAGTATAATTTAAAACACTGTCTCTAAATGAAAAATGCATGCTTTGCCCTAGGTTAATTTTATGTGCCCCTTTGCCCTGGTTAATTAAAGAGAAAGTAGGATTCAGTTGTGAGGCTCCTCCCCAGCTAGTGGAGTTGTTCCTTGCCACACCATTTAAAGCTACAGCCTCTCCTCATTATTTATTTAGTTATGGTTTGCTTTCTCCTGCTCCTACTCCCATGCTAGAATGCTGAGCTCCATAATTGCAGGAACATCCTTTTGTTACCTGCTTTATCCACCCAGAGGAGCCTCAAAATAAAGGCCTGGCAATCTACTTCTAAAAAACCAGCCACTGAAAACCTTATGGAGCACAGTTCTACTCTGATGTACATGGGGTCCCCGTGAATTGGAATCAACTCAATGGCAACTGTTTTTTTGTTTTAATTTAATTTCCAGGGCCCAAGACAGCGTCCAGTCCCATAGTAAGTGCTCAATAAATATTTGTGGTAAGAAAGGAGAAATCAGGAATAAAGGCTGGAATTAAAAAAGGAAGAAAATTACTGCTAATGGTGAGTCATTAATTGGACAACAGAGCTGCATGATAGAACTCTTAGTTTTTGGAAGGACACAGATCTTTGAGTGTTCCTCGATGTCACTTCCAGTTTCACTTTTTCCCACCAAGCTACAAGGAAGAGGGTATAGGGCTGGATCTGTCTGAGAGTAGCCTCCAACCTCATTTGTTTTTCCCAACATTCTGTTCCCTGAACTTTCATTGAAATGAGACAGTTTATAGTGGGTTCAGGAGATCAGTGGCCCAGGACACCAATAAGCCAGGCTGCAGTGCTGAAGTTTGCTTAGGCCTGCTGAGGCCAAAAGCAGTGATCTAATATAGAGTCTATGTGGGTGGTGAGACAAAATTTCATAGCAATAAAATTCTACTGTGTAAAATTAACCGATGACCTCCATGTTGCAAAAACCAATAGGCAATTTTTAGACCTCAAGTTATGTGGTATCTCATCAGGACTCAACAAAGATGACCACATCTTTTTAAGCTCTCTGCTGTTTTGACTTTCATGACATCAGATTCTGCTGCTTTCTTTCTAGCCCACTGGTCTCTCCTTCTTTTGTGAACTTTACAGATGTTTACTATACTATCAAGGCTATAAAACAGTGGATGGCATACTTTTTCAACCCAACACTCCATCAGTTAAAAAAAAAAAAGAAATTAAGCCAACTTCACCAATGATTTTACCAACATGTTATGAACATTATGCTACTACATAAAAACAAAACGGATAAGATTGAGATAAAGATAAAATGACAATATTTTTAAAAGCTTCCTAATTGCAATAGCATCACATATCATTAGCAGATGAAGCAAGACAATATATACACATCGGGCAAGATGTACTATTAACAATAATGAACATGAATCCACATTTCAAATAGACTTCATAATTTTCTTTTCAAAAGCAATTTTGACTGATCTCTTGATAGATCTCATTAAGTTGTCAATGTTTCATCTTATGAAGTGTCCATGAAAATGTCCAGTTAGTCAAAAAAGGTTCTTCTATGCCATTTTCTTGTAGTTTTCTCGCACTTGCATTATGATGATGAACAACCTGAAATTTACTTACATGAACATTTTAAAGCTACCCGTCCATTTACTGAGGTATATTTTATTTAAAACTAGATAATTCAATATTTAGATCTACTTCGTTACTTATCCAAGTAGAGATAATCTGATTTATATGATGATTTGTTAATTATAAACCAAAGATTGAGTATATCATTCTCACCACCTTAATTTCTATTCTCCCCTCAAGAGGAAATCATGTTTAAAATAATTGTATTAATAATAAAATGATTAAGAAGTGGAGGAAGAAGAAGGAAAAACAAGATCAGAGGCTACTTTTTTTTGTAGCGCTTACAATGGGCCAGGTATTGTTTTAAGAAATTTACCTGTACTAACCCGTTTACGGATAAAGGTAAACAACTAAAGCCTTCAGTACGGATTACACCTGAACATAAAGAAAACCAAAACCCTCACAACTGGGCCCATAAACAACATCATGATAAATGGTGAATAAATTGAACTTGTCAAGGATTTCATTCTGTTTGGAAAAATAATCAACACGCATGAACACAAGAGTCAAATCTAATGACGTATTGCTTGGGTAAATCTACGTCAAAAGACCTCTTTAAAATCTTAAAAAGCAAAGACGTCATTTTGATGACTAAGACGAGTCTGAGCTAAGCCTTGGTATCTTCAATTGCCTCATATGCATGCAAAAGCTGGACAACTGAAAGGAAAACCAAAGAAGAAGAACTGACGCATTAGAATTGCGGTGTTGGTGAAGAATATTGAAAATACCATGTACTGCCAGAAGAATGAGCAAACTAGTCTTGGAGGAAGTATACAACCAGAATGCTCCTCAGAAGTGGGGGTAGAGAGGCTTTGTCTCACTCTGGACACTTCATCAGGAGAGAACAATCAGTAGAGAAGGACATCATGCTTGGTAAAGTAGAAAGTCAGGAAAAAGAGGGAAATCCTTCATGAGATAGATTGACACAGTGGCTGCAACAGTGGGCTCAAACCAACAATTATGAGGATAGCATAGCACTGGGAAACATTTAGTTCTGTTATAATAAGGAGACTATGAGTTGGAGCCAACTGGATAGCACCTAACAACAACTCATTTAACCTTCACAGTAGCCCAATGAAGTAGTCGCTGTTATAATTCACATTCTGTAGACAAAGAATGGAGGCACAAAGAACTGGAGAACTTACCCATGATTGCTAGTAAAGCCTGGATTCAAATTCTGGAGACCAGGCTCTAGAATCTTCAGCCCTAACCACTGTCCCTAATGCCTCTCAGAGTATACATGATGTGGGGTATCTGACATGAGACCCACGAAGCATGCCAGTGAAGATCTGTATAGTAGTTACTGTCAAAGTTTATCTCCTTGCTTGTTAAGGTAAAAGAAAATATAAACGTGAGTTCTAATATATTCTTCCTGAACCTCAATGGATGGGGCTGCACACTTCTTAGACTGTTGGCTCCTAAATTTAGAGACTATCATTCCAATTACAGTATTCCTAAAAGTTTACCTCTTGGACCTCTTTCTGAGTCATGGCCAAGAACCATGTCCATCCTAGTAAACTGCAATGCTTATTTAAAATAATGTCCCTGGAACCTACCTCCAACTGTACTAAATATGAATCTCTGGAGGAGGAAACAGGAATCTACATCTCAAGCAAACTTCTAGATTCTTCTCATCCACACTAAATTTCAGAATCTTTGCTGTAGGGATCTTGTCTATCCATAAGGTTTAGCAAAGAAGACAATATCAACATTACAAGAATCACAAGACAATTTAAGAATAAGTAGGATTATCCTCATATAATATCCAAGCCCTGAACAGAATTATAAAATGTAGTTCTGAATAATGGAAATAATATTAACAATTTGCATGACTTTTTAATCAACATATATTAGCTTCCACACATCATCAATTAATTTTCTAAATTTTGATTCTCCATTTCATAATGGATTCTAAACTTTTTTCAGTTATTAAGATTGAGTTCACTCAGACAGAATTTATGTTCTCTTAATTTTCAAATGAAAAACCAATTATCTCTTGTCAGGTGGCACTCTGGAAATCTTTAGGATTTCTCAGGAATACTGATAGTGTTTCAGAAATTACTTTTGCAAATGCTTTTATTACTGTGTAATGTAATTTATCTAGACGTGGAGACTAGAACTAAATTAGAAAAAACATACAGATCCTTGTCTAAGGGTGAGAGTGGTTGTGAGGCAGAAACAAACCCTTGCTGAGCAATTGTACCCCACTTCGCTTCATTTCTTGTTTTTGTTGGTCATTCAAGATAGGAATAATGGGTGCGCTTGGCCAGCTAAGAGAGCCAGGAGTAAACCCCTGTATTCTTCTACAAGAGTGGATACATTCCCCCTGGTTATTTTCTAATTCTAAAGACATAATTAAACTCTTACATTTCTTGCTCCCAATGGATCTAAATGTCTTTCCTTATTACTTGCTTAAACTTCATCACACAGCATTTACAAGTTTGAGTTACATTTTCTTATTCATCTCAATTATGTACTTCCTATAACTTAAATATGCATTTTTTTGTTTGTTTGTTTTTAATATACTCATCAGTGAGCTCCTTGTAATGTCACAGTTAGCAGTCTTTCTCTTTTTATTCTTCTTATAAATTGTATAATGGATGAATATTACTGGATTTATCCTTACCTTCCTATCTGAGAGTTCTACATTTCTTAATTGTTAGAGAAGGAGTTGTTGCATCACCTCTTCATCTGGGAGACCAGCTTGCACTGACCATTCACAACAACATCACTGCTTTGGGCAGTAAGTCCCATACCACACCGTACTGGAGGAGTTTCCTAGGTGTCCACACCATTCAGACCTCAAAGTTACTGCATTTTCCTTCCCTTCTCCTCCCTTACAACTCCCATTTACCCTTCCTTCCATTTTAACACTGACATACAATATTGCCAAGTTTATATGAGAAAGAGCAACATTTTATTATAGTGACAACCATATCCAGACAGATGAGTTTATAAACTGTACATCTTGGTAAACTCGTTCGTCATTTCTGATTGGCTATAACAACCGACAATGATAAGAAAAATACCAGTTCCCTTTTTACTGAGCCATTTTAAGAGGTGGTAGATAATTACAACAAAGTTTGCTGCCCAGTTTGATTCTTTTTGTCCAGTTAAGTAGCTATATACAAGGCATGTTCTACCACACTCAGAGTGCTGCCATTTTCTGTAATCAATACTCACATGTTTAGATTATGAACAACCTTTCAATCCATCTGTCATGGTTTGAATTATGTCCTCCAAAAAATGTGTATCAATTTGGCTAGGCCATGATTCCTGGTACTGTGTGATTTTCCTGTATGTTGTGAACCTGCCTCTGTGATGTTAATGAGGGAGGATGGGTGGCAGTTGTGTTAGTGAGGCAGGACTGGATCTACAAGACTGGACTGTGTACTGAGGCAATCTCTTGAGATATGAAAGACAGAAGTGAGCACAGAGACAGGGGGACCTCATACCATCAAGAAAGCAGGGCTGGGAGCAGAGCACGTCCTTTGGACTGGGGTCCCTGTGCAGAGAAGCTCCTAATCCGGGGGAACACCGAAGAGAAGAAGGCAGACAGAAAGAAAAAGCCTTCCCCTGGAGCTGACTCCCTGAATTTGGCCTTTAAGCCTACTTTGATTGTGAGGAAATAAACTTCTCTTCGTTAAAACCATCCACTTGTGGTATTTCTGTTATGGCAGCACTAGATGACTAAGACACCATCTATACCAGTAACTACTCCTACTGCAGAGTCTTGCTATTTTCTTTCATTTCATTCCTGTTTTCCTTTGCTTTTGGTGCTTTATCTATAATCTTTATTATTGTACTTACTTTGACTGATTTTCTCCATCTTGTCAATAATAGAAGTCCTTTATTTATTATTCCAGAGTAACCCAGTTGAGACTCAGAAAGGTTGATCCAGACATAATATTATAGTTTAGTATAAATAATGAAGTACAAAAAAACCATTCATTCTAGAAATAATCACCAAGTACTTACTATGCTCCAGGCATTGTGACTGAAAGATGAATAAGACCCAGTCTCTGCTCTAAAGGAGATCATGGTCACATTTCCTACACAAAGCATACCCACATCTTTCCTTCTTTTGTTTCACTTTGTAGATTTCTCCAAGATAGTACCCAGTAGCATTCAAAGCAAATTACAATTGTGAGAGTTAAAAGTAGCAACATTTCATGTGGTGGTAAACAGAAAGTTTTTTCAAAGATTTTCCTCAATGTATAGACATGACAGTCGTTTAGAGTAATATGTTATAGCCAAAGAAAAGGGAATGTAATTTAAACGGAAAGGATGTGAAAGTAAGTTGAATCCTACTCAAAAGTCAGAGTTTTAGTTCATGATGTCTATAAACACAGAGTGAATTCCACTGCATGTTTTTAGGTTTATACATGCTCTTTGTTTTGGAAAGGAGTTGGAACCTACAGCTCTTTGCTGTATTTTTTTTTTTTTAATCTTTCTTTTTTATTTTATATATTTGATGAAAGGTAGAATCCTCAAGAAGTCTGGACCTCTCACTAAGATTCTCGAGTAGAGGGCATGTTTTTTTTTAGAATTTGATAAATTAACTGCATAAAGCTAATTCAGTGACTGAGAAAGTCTTATTTGTTTTAGAAGCACAAAGATAGATTACATTAAAACAAATTGTTTGCGTTAAAAGCTTACTTAGGATAGTTCAAAAATTTGGAATTGACAGCAACATCATGGAGGTAACTGGGGACTTATAAGAAGGATAATGAATTAATATTCAATGAAAGTAGGGTGTACCATACTTAATAAGCTTTGAGACCATCATGTATTATAATTACATATTAAGCATTGGCAAAAATAGAGTATCCAACCCAAAATGGCCATAAATAACACTTAATATTACTGATTTCCTTTTCTCCATCTCTCTCAGGTATTATAAGATCCTTTATCATATTTTTAAAGATCCCCAGTAGTGCAGTGGAGTTGGAATCGACTCAACAGCAGTGGGCTTTCTTGGTTTTATCATATGTTCAGTTAACTGTTCAAAACTACTATTCACACAATAGCAGTGCTGTCTATCAATAGGTCTCTGTGACAATGCTCCATCACAGAAACCTTCATTCAATTTGAACCGGAGAGGTTGAGAACTATAAATTTGTCATGGAAATAACATTAGCAGTCAGAGAGGAAACAGCCTCAATCTGAATGCTCTCCTGATGTTTGCCTGTCCTCTTTCTCACCTCTCATACAAAGGACAAGCAGATAATAAAGTGAGGAGATATGACACAAGACCTCGGTAACTGGTCTGACAGAGACTGGAGAAACCCCAAAAGTATGGCCCCCGTACACCCTGTTAACTCAGTACTGAAGTCACACTGAGGCTCACCCTTCAGCCAAAGATTAAACAGGCCTATAAAACAAACAATAACACTTGTAGTTCAACCATATGTACAAGACTAAATGGGCACACCAGACCAAAGGCAAAGACAAGATGGCAGGAAGGGACAGGAAAGCTGGATGACTGGAAATAGGGAACCCAAGATCAAGAAAGGTAGACTGTTGACAAATTCTGGGGTTGGCAACCAGTGTCACAAAACAATCTGTGAATTAATTCTTTAATGAGAAACTAATTTGTTCTGTAAACTTTTACCTAAAGCACAATTTAAAGAAAAAAAAAAAGCCTATGTAGTATAACCAAGATACCAATGGTCACTGAGCTTCTAATGTTCACAAACGGTAAATGACCACTGCTGGAATGATTTATAGGCTAAATATTCATTGCTACATTTCTCTTTCTGCTGCTATTCATAAGGTTTTCACTGGTCAGTTTTTTCAGAAGCAGACTGCCAGTTCCTTCTTACTAGTCAGTCGTAGTCTGGAAGCTCTACTGAAACCTATCCACCAAGGGTGACCCTGCTGGTATTTGAAATACCAGTGGAAAAAAACTTCCAGTATGACAGCAACATTCCAAGTCACCATAGTACAACAAACTGACAGACACATGGAGAGAAGATCGAAGTTGTCAAGGATTTCATTTTACTTGGATCCACAATCAATGCCCATGGAAGCAGCAGGTAAGAAATTAAATAACACATTGCATTGGGCAAATCTGCTACAAAAGACCTCCTTAAAGTGTTAAAAAGCAAAAATGTCACCTTGAAGACTAGGGTGCGCCAGACCCAAGCCATGGTGTTTTCAATTGCAAAAGCTGGGCAATGAATAAGGAAGACTGAAGAACAATTGCCGCCATTGAATTATGGTTTTGGAGAAGAATAGTGAATATACCATGAATTTCCAGAAGAACGGACAAATCTATCTTGGAAGAAATATAGCCAGAACGCTCCTTAGAAGCAAGAATTGTGAGACTTCATCTCACATACTTTGGACATGTTTTCAGGAGGGACCAGTCCCTGGAGAAGGACATCATGCTTGGTAAAGTAGAGGGTCAGCAAAAGAGGAAGACCCTCAACGAGATGGACTGACACAGTGGCTGCAACAACGAACTCAAACATAACAACAATTGTGAGGATGGCACAGGACGAAGCAGTGTTTTGTTCTATTGTACATAGGGTCACTATGAGTCAGAACCAACTCAACAGCACCTAACAACAACAACATTTCCCTTTAAGAACTAAAACAGAAACCTGTTGAAAATAAATAAAAGTGGAAGGGATACTGCTGTTTTTGCAGTTATTACTGAACAGCATGCTGGTCTGCTTTCCTAATAATTACTTTTTAACACAATGTGAATGATGAGATGAACAGGCTTACCCTATCTAGAACACAGTACTCAGTCTTAACAGTACTGTAGTCCTGAATTACAAGTTAAAGTGCAAAGGGAAAGGGATTTCTGTAGCGTCTTTAGCTTAATGGAAACAGAACATCGAGATACAAAGTTTATATTTTTATATGGAAATCCATATGATTCAGAACAATATAAATATTTTGATATGAGTCTCAGGGCTCATGCCATAAATAAAAGCAGCTCCAGAGACCAATGATAATTGTCTGGTGAATATAAAATGGCTGCTGAGCTTGCTGGCAGCTTATAGCCAGCTCATTAGAGTTATCCAAAGGTTTGCTTTATAAAGGAATTACTGAAGTATTAAACTACTAAATAAAGGAAAATCCAATCTTATGTTATCCTCAGTCTTGCCCACTCTTCATAACACATTAGATGAATATTTTTTTTCTTGTATTTCCTGTCAAAGTCACCAGAACATTCTTTCTTTGTTTGCCTTTTGCAATAATGTCATTTATTCAAATGCACAGCAAAACAGACACAGTTTCATCTGTAATGTGCTACTTTGCTCTTCAAGCAGAGATATTTTCTTATAGAGTACCGTTTCTTAGAGAGGTTATCACCCATATAATGGTCAATCACATCATTCTCACACTAAACTTGTTTTAAACAAAATGTTAATCATTTCTAGATTCTGTTGTTTTTCCACAAGTGAAAACTAAAAATTGTTTTTTAGTCTGCCGAGATGTTCATCAGATTTACATTTTCCTTCTCATTACAGAACTTTAAAATGAGCCACACTTCACAGCTCAAAGTGTGGAAGGTGTCATTAAACTAGCTGTCTAATCAAGAAGGTGTAAAAAATTTAATTAAACTAATAGCAGGCTGACTCATTTATTCTAAAATATATTAAAACACATGTTGTACATGTGATTACAATCGTAACTCACATATAGTTTTCATTTACTTTTTTGTTCACCTTATTAAGTTATTTCTTAGCAGATAGGTAGTGAATACCTTCAAACACATATACTTACGTACACATATATATGCACATGCACACAGTCATACAATGATAAATACCACTGGACACACAATCTTAATATTCTGAATATAGATAATTCCACATTTTGCATTTTTATAAGAAAGAATGATGTAACACTAAAGCTAAGACTTAAGAGATCACTGCCTATACCTTGCCTTGTATGTGGATATTGCTTTCCCCATTTATCTTGGCATAACTGCAAAAATCAGCTACTCTTGGTATTAAAATATAGCAAAATTTATCTTTATTAAGAGGAGTTAACGAAACTCCAAGTTTACGGTAGTTAATTCTCATTTCATGAGTAATATCACTGCTTTCAGCTATTTAATTTTCTCTTTTTTTCAACTCTTCACTCTTGCTTTCTTTATCATTTGCCTTGCCTTTACTTATTTTCTTCAAGATCCCAAGAGTCTTCAGAGGGCTTGTGTGTAGTTCTGCATAATATTACTAAAAACAAAAAACTGTGGTTTCCACGAAAAGCACAATGCTTACAGATTTTCCTCTGAAAACCAGTGAGCATTGCTTTGTTCCAAAGCTATCAGTTTACATCCCCGTCTTTTCCAGATGTCTTAGTTAAGGAGGAGACGGGATAAGATAGCAGAGTAGGCTGACACTGACAAAGAGCATGTGTCCATAACTGCAGAAAACACAGCCAATATGCATCAATCAAAGGAAGGGTCATCTTTTCAGATGCTAACAATGCTATCTTTACAAATGAAGGGCAGCATTCTTCTACTCAAGGAGCAAAGACCTGTGTTCTTTGCATATGCACTGCTGGCCTTTAAATTTCAGTGCTTCTTACTACCCCATTAGACTGTAGTTTTCTCTGAGGTAGAGTGAAAAATTAAAAATCGCTCTCGGTTTTGGGATGTTTGTCTGGACAATATGATGGTCAAAAACATCACCCAAACTTTCATTCTTCTGTTTACATGTTCACAAGATATAGTTAGCTAAGAAGGGCTGTCAGTGCTCCTAACTGTTCCGAGTGTCATAAATTTCAAAGCTAATTATATTTCTAAAGCTTTTTTTAGATAGCAAACTTGTCAAAGACGCCCCAGAGTATCGATACTAAGAAAATAAAACGATTTTTTACAAGAGTAATCTACTCAAAGACTCTGTATTGTTGCTCAAAAGGGGCATTTTGTTGTTGTTACTGTCTTTCCTTTAACGTATTTATGACATCATTACATATTACTTGTTTGCAAAGCATTTTGAAAATGGATTCTGTAAAAAAAAAAAAAAAAATCTATGCCTTAAATAACAGACTCCCATTTAATAGCCATGACATTGTATAAAAACCAGTGGCCCTGTGCTTAGTTAGCATTTGCAGTATCATTATATTTATGAATGTCTTCCTGATAAAATATGTCTAGATGTCTTCCAAATAAACAGAATGTGGAGCTTCACAACACTGTGAGACCTGAGCCTTATTAAATAATGATTATAAGATATGTTGTTCAGGAAAATAACCCTTGATTATGTCTTTAAGAGACATAATTGCTAAGGTCACATCCAGGTTTTGGTGTGGAGGGATGAAGACCTATCCCAGTGATTGCTGGCTCCTGACTGTACTTCTGAGCAATCGTCAGACTACTTAGTAAGCATTACTCCAGATGGCCCACTGGCAGCTGACAGCAACTCTACCCATCACAGCATATGGTCCACTGATTGTTGACAACTGTCATTCAGACGAAACTCATTAGTGCTGCATGCCAATCACAAAGCACTCACTAAAAAAGGGGATCAAAGCTGGAGCTGACATGCACTGCCTGTCCTGACTAGATACTAAATAATTAGTCACTTTGACTGGAAAACTCCCACTGCATACAGGAAAATAATAATAATGCACTGGGGTGAAAAAAGCTTGCTGAAATATTTGGAGGGATTGACTGCTACTGAAAATATTACCTACATTCATATGCATTACTTTATTTCTTCTAAAAAAGTTTCATAGTATTTCACTAAAATAATTTTTAATGACATAGATGGAGTACACAAACTTTTCATGTAAGCATATTTTTTCAATACTTTTTCACAATTATTTACATCATTGTAAAAGTGTCTTAAGATATTCTGGTTAAAGAACACAGTTAAATAATTACAAATCTTAAACCTCATTTAAGAGTTTATAGTGAGGAATTTATTTTCAATGCCTTAGCAACATGGCTAGCTAATAACAGATACATCTTTAAATATCAATTTTAAAAAAATTACTAAGCTACACCTTCAGATAAAATATTTTCTTAAAGGGCCACATATTCTTAACAGCGGTTTGTACATTTTTGCTTGGGTTCTGTTAATAGCTACGTTTACTTTTACGTTTTAGAGCGAGTTAAAGGGTAAGAAAACTTTGAAAGAAGGCCCGAAGACCCAACCTTCTCAGGGTCCCAAGCTTCTCATGCCAAAATAAGGTTCAAAGATGATTTTTTTTTTTTAAACAAACTGGCATTAGATAGTTAATATAAAGGATAAAAATGAGCCAGGAGCAAAAATATGTTCGGCTTGACATCTTTTATTAGTATCTATGGAATATTTTTATTAGGTTTATTATGTATCATGGGAGCCCTGGTGGTGCAGTGGTTAAGAGCCACAAGATCAGCAGTTCGAATGCACCAGCCAGTCCTCGGAAACCGTATGGGGCAGTTCTACTCTGACCTATAGGGTCACTATGAGTTAGAATCGACTTGACAACCACAGGTTTGGTTTTCTTTTTTGGTATTGTATATTCCACTTTGTTGGCATAGTTAAGAATGGATGATAATAATTGAGGGAAGAAACAGATGAAAATACTAGAGGAGCTTCAATAATTGGATTTCTCTTGATTTGAGGAAATGTAATCTGGCATATATGTAAAAGCCCAGAATCTGGAGTCAGACTTGTGGCCTTAGATAACTTACTTTAAATTCCTAGACTACTGAAGTTCCCTTGTTTACAAAATATGGATACTAATATCTGTGTCACACGGTTGAGTAAGGTACTACCTGAAGCGTACCATAAAAACCAAAACCCGTCCAGTCCATTCTGACTCATAGTAACCCTAAAGGACAGAGTAGAACTGCCCCCACAGGGTTTCCATGGCTATAAATCTTTACGGAAGCAGACTGCCACATCCTTCTCCCACAGAAAGGCTGGTGGGTTTGAATCACCAATTTCTGGTTAGCAGCCGTGTGCATAATCATTGCGGTACCAGTGCTCCTCAAGCTGAAGCATAAACCAAAACAAACAAACTCATTGCCATCAAGTCGATCCTGACTCATAGCGACTCTACAGGACAGAGCAGAACTGCCCCATAGGGTTTCCAAGGAGCCGCTGGTGAATTCGAACTGCTAACCATTATAGTTAGCAAGCGAGCTCTTAATCACTGCACCACCAGGGCTCCAGAATCTGAAGTATATTAAGCCTTTAATAAGTGCTGGCTATAATCATCAATGGTGAAAAGATACAACCAGAATATTCCTTAGAAGCAAGGATGATAAGACTTCCACTTGCTTATTTCAGACATGTCATCAGGAAAAACCAGTCATAAGAAAAGGACATCATGTTTGGTAGAGTCAACAAAAACAAGGGAAACTCTCAATAAGATGGACACAATAGCCGCAACAATGACTCAAACACACCAGCGACCATGAAGATGGTACCAGACTGGACTTCTTCTCTTATACATAAGGTCACCATGAATTGGAGTCAACTCAATGGCAACTAACAACATTCACACTATCAACAAATTACTTACCATTGTTACCACCCAAATCATCTAGTGTTTACATTTATATAGAAATTGAAAATTCCTATTAAATTTTATACCACTTGTATGAAAAAATAATGCCCAGCTTAATGTAGTTCTTTGTAGCTTCTAAAATTTTTTTAAATACCTCATGTTAATTGGTCCTCACAACTCTTGGAAGTAAGTAGTGTGTTGTTCCCTTTTCTCAGATGAGGAAATTCAGGCTTAGGGTGGTTAAAGAATTTGTCTAAGTTTACAAAGCTTTTGGTTGTCAAAGGTATAAGTAAAACCAAGATGATCCTATTCTATATGGCAGTGTTCTTGCCAGCTCCCTGTGTTACCACTAATGTCTTTATTTGCAATTCTTTATGGAACTTTAATTATATAATAGTTTAAGTCCCAGTAAGAGTTATGCTCTGTGTAAATGTCTCAGCCTAAATAAATGTATAACAGCTCGCATGTATCTAATAAGCAAGATGCTAGAGAGACAAACTAATTTCTTTTTCAGACCAAGGGATTTAGAAAAGTTTGTATCCTTTTAACAATGTTTTAAAGACAAATTTCACATCCTCAAAATCTATCATGGCAGGAAAATATTGATGTTTTTATATCTAAATATAAGTTGTAAATACCTACAATTCAGAAAGCATTTTCACTCTTAGAAGGTACGTGTCTTTATATTCAAAATTAAGATAGTTAATGTAACATAATATTTTGAGTTAGTATTTTGTATTTATAAAACAATTAACGCAAACAAATACGGAGAAAAGCCATTACCCTCATCACAATTATATTAATGCTAATAAATTATATCTGGGTGTTACAAAGATAAATAACTGGAATATGTTTATATAGCCTTAGTATCAATAAAAACTAGTTATGACAAAAGGTAAACTCTCAATAATTTTCATATTGTTGTTTTCATAATGATTGGCATACAGTTGGGGTCATTAAAACTGCCTTCAAGAAACTACTGTACCCTTCATCCCCAATATTAATTGGAAATTGACAACCTTTAATGATTAAGAAAAACTGAGAAGATTTTGCTTATGCAGAAAAATTCTGAGTTTTAACCAAATTAAAATACTATTGGTTACCAAAATTAATGTATATTTCTATACACATATTAATAAGAATATACCCCCATATGCCATCTGGGTGCTTGTCACAGATTGACCTAACTATAAGTAGACACAAAACTACCAGTGAATAATATTTAAAATACTGGACAATGCAGGAAGGAATTCCTCTACTCCATCAATACAAGCCTCCCAAGAGAGATCTAAAAGCCTTCTTGTATTGATTCTCTTCTCTTCTCTTCCTTAGTATCCTAAATCTCATCAGTTCACAATTGTTTGAAAGGTTTCTTTCCAACTTCAAACTCTCAACTAACTTGTCCTAGTCTTCTCCCTCTTCTCCCTCCAACACCAATACTTCAATTCACCTCTGGCTTCTTTACCCTTTAGTACGCTTCTGCCTTATCCCCACTGCTTAGTTCAGGACTGGAGTAGCAAAACCATCACTGACCGCAGTCTCATAATCTGTCAATCCATTTTCCATACCTCTACTACTCCAAGGATTTTTCTAAACTTAAAACCATACCCCAACGACTTTCCCAAACTTAAAAGTTGATCAGGTTATTACACAGATTTAAAACATCAATGCGACTCCACACTCCACATTATCAAAAGAATGGTGTTAAAAAGTCTTAAAATGGTATATAGGACTCTTCTGATCTGCCACTCGCCTTCTATGTTGCAGGGCATCCCTCCTAGACCATCTTCCACCAATGTGTCACCTCTCCACTTGAATCCTGGAAGTAACCAAAACTACTTGTATTTCCCTGAAGATGCCAGGTTGTTTGATTCATTCCTTCTTATTTTTGATCATGGTATCAGGAATTCCTTCTTTACTGGGGGCTGACTCCCTCTCTCTTTTCATCTGTCATCACATCTGCCTTACATTGGAAACATGTATTAGTGTATAGACCAAAGTCAAGGATCTCCTTCATTTTACAGCTTGTCCTATCCTCATTTCTCAGTTCCAAGTAGGATTGTTCCTGTTATCTGCATCTCCACTATGAAGATTACAACATTATTACTGTGATTCTTGGATATGATTTTCTTTACTTATTAGACTGTATTTCCTTTCATTGCTAACTCTTACCAAGAAATGTTTTATTTTCATATCACCATGTATTTTTTGCTGAAATACACTGAACATCTCTATGGCTTATCTGTTCATGAAAAATAGAAACAAAAATCTTCTGAAGAACTAGTTCTCTGCTTAATAAACAAAGTGAAAAACAAGGATCTATTTTTCACATTTTTATTTTGTCTTTGGCATGAACTTGAGAGGGAAATCACAGCTATTTTACACGTTTGTGTAGCCCATGTCTGTCTGCCAGAATGGAAGCTTCTTAGGCAATGAGGCAAAACACACAAAAAAATTGTGAGCATCTGCAAACTAAACAGGTAAGATGGTCTAGATGCAGGGGTAGAGATCGGGGACAGATTCTGTTAACAGCTGATGAGAAGAAACCCAGCCAGGGAGATGAAGCAAGTATTTGAATATTTTGGTGGTACATAAAGTTCAAGAAAGTAGTCAGCAAAGTAGCACAGCATATCAAAACATATATTTATGAAGGAAAATATATTGTGGCAGTTTCTAGAAAGAGGTAATATTTGTATGCATTACAAGAGAAAAGAAATCATTTTTTTGTGTATATACAGAGACAAATGTTTGCTTTCTTGGCAGCACAGACAGGGGTGACATCATTCCAAGAGTGGCTGAGCACTGCTGTAAAGAGCTTTATATAACCTGAGTAGCAGAACCAAGAAAAACATCTGGGACAAGATGCACTGCAGACACTTGTGTGCAGCAACTGCCATCATATACCTTAAATGATATTTTTTATATTAATGAAGACACAGCAAATATCATGAGAACCTGTGTACATAAACCTGTATTTAGAGACATCAGTAAAAGCAAGGACTAGGAAAGATAAATGGATCTCTCCTTACGGGCCTTCAGACAGATGCACTGCATGATGGTGGCTTTTGAGCAGGCAACATCTTCCCTGAAGAAATGGATAAAAACTTATCTAATGGTCTCTGAAAGCTTTCAAATGCAACAATACTTAATAAATGGTCTTTTTGAAAATAAAATAAGAGACGCTATCTTAGTAAGGTGGAATTATATAGGGACCTGACAAGAAAGGCAAAAATTGAGGAACTAAACGATACTGCATTGAAAACCTACAAAGGAGTATGTCCTCGTGTCATTTCTCTAATAATATCACGTATCTCTCTGTTGGACTGTTAACACGATACATAGAAAATGCCCGTCATCTAATTTGGAGAGTGTGTTTGGTCTTAAAAGCCATGAGGAGTACATGAAATGAATGGAGGAAGAAGGGAGGTTGGAGGCAAAGCACCTAAAGGTAGAATCCTATTGCTCAAATATTTGGAAATAGATAAGATAGATGGGAGGGAGTTGTAAAGAAAATTTAAAAAGTGGTAATGTCATAATTACTTTAATGAGCAAACCAAAAAGTTGATCTATGGAGTCTATGTTTAGGTGATGACAGCCATATTATTATCATTAATATTTACATCACAAGAATGCCTATATCATAGACATTTAAAATCCTTACAGGACTTTTAAGGAAACTACTTGTAGAACAACAATCGAGATGGTATTTTAAGCTCACAATTGATCACAATACTATATTTTAATCCACTGCGTACTAATTTGAAGTGCGACTGGCAATATAATAAATCAATTAAATACAAAAATCTTTCATTCTTGATTCCAAAAAACAAGCATGGTAGTTGAGGTGAAAATTTTGAATGGTTCATTAATATGCAGCATTTTAATCTCAAGAACATATTTTAAATGTCAAGATGGAGAAGACACATCTTAAAGTCCTTAACTGTTAACACATAGCTCTCAAAAATATGTTTGCAATGATGGGAGAATGCAATTACTTATTTTATTTTAAATTTAATTGCCTCTGTACTTAATTAAACACCTAATGTAGGGTGGGTATAATATTAAGAAAAAGTAATATTAATTAAATAGATGTCATTAAATAGATGACTCTGCATGTAAATTTCAAACTGTATAAATTCCACAAATAAAAGCATCATGTACTCCAACACTGTGATTCTACGTTATATAGTAATTTAATATTTTCTTAAGAATCTCTTGCTATCTCATCTTCAATATACCTAAAATATATTTAAAGAAATTCATACGCATTCCTCAGTCTTTCATACAAAGTTATTAAAAGTTCACCTTATCTCATAATGCAAATGGAACTCAAGGTACTTTTTAAACTAGAAAGCATGATGGCATTATAATAGATGGCAGCATCTACACTACAAAAGTTCAATACTGCTTTTCAATGACTAGCTATTATTAATAGTCAACTTTTTGATAATAAGGTAAATGTCAAAATATGAGAATAATGATCATTGGTTTGCTCTGTTTAATACTCTATTTTATACTTATTTTAACAATCTAAATATTCAGGGATTTAGGAGAAACATGGAAAACATTCCTTCTCTGAAAAAAAGCCTTTTTTATTTAAACATGCTGATTAGCATTATCTATTATAACATGTCCTCATTCAGAGATGCTAAGAGAATCAAAACAAAGCCTATGCTTAAACTGATTGTTTGAACACTTCAGGAGGCAAATAATTGTTATTTCAAAGAGAAACAACACTTTCCCCATGGTTGCTGTTGATGAAGATCTTTTTTTTTCTGCATGTAATTTTGTTTTGTAAGAATTTACTTTTTCCATCTGCACAATGAGCACTTTATGATATGCTGCTGTAGTGCCCCCCCCCCCCCCAGTGTTTGTGGATCTTGTAAATCTGGCTAGATCGGCCCTCTCAGTAAGCATGACACTGGTGCTTATTTTCTTTAGTGTGCTTTCATGATATTTGGACCCTGTCCCTTCTTGGAGTTATGCCCAAACCCTGTGCTTCCATCAAGTGCTGGACAGGGAGTGGGGTTTGAGGAGGGAAAATCCTGAGAGCAAATAACAAACTATAAAGTCTTTATGTTTCCATTGTATTGGAATCTAGAACAAGGGTATTGTTGAAGGGCAGTTTTGCTTATTACTTCCTACAGAAGAGGCATTATTGCTTCAAGGATCCAAAGCTGCCAGTGCAAGCTGGCAATATTTGAGCTAAAGTTCAAAAGTACAATCTATGGAAACTGAACAAGGAATGATCATTCCCTCAAATGCAGCCAATGCTAACAGTGCAAATGAACAGGATCCAGCAAGAAATCCACATCTTTCAAAAGTGCTCTTTCAAAGATTGTAATAAAGCTTCCTAACAGCACTTCCCACCACTCATAAACCATGTAAAGTTTCTCCAAGCGCTTTCACACTCATCTTCATAATTGCCTAACATTTCCAATTGTACAGAAAGAAAATGAAGGACAGAGAGCTGACATAACTTACCCAGGCTCTCATGACTAATGAGGGACAGTGTCAACTTTTACAGTTCAGATTTTCCTTACTCCTGATGCTTTGCTCTTTCTGCTATATCATGAAGCTTATAGCTGCCTTATAAATCATTCCTTCAAATTATTCTTATTTATATTCTACTTTGTTCATTCCAAAAAATAATTTCAAATTTAGCTTAGAGAAATGCTTACAGCACAGTAAGAAGAAAATGGATATCTGGATGTATACTATCTAGGCTAATAATCATATACAAACTATGGTTATGATTAATATATTTTACAAAGAGTATAATTATTTGACAAGGATTATACATTTTGGCTCCCAGACATTTAATAGTCAAGATAAAAAAGAAAAGGATGAGTTATAAAATTCAGTCTACTAAAATAAATCAAGTGTTCAGAAGTGACTTTGCTTTTTTGTGGCTTTGAGTTCATACAGGGACAGTATATGATGTTGATTTCCTTCCCACATGTTCAGATCTTTTAAAATGCCTAAAGTTTGTTCCCGAGCCTTGGTGGCTCTATGGTTAAGCACTCTACTGCTAACCCAAAGGTTGGCAGTTCAAACCCACTTAGCCACTCTAAGGGAGAAAGATCTGGCGATCTACTTCCGTAAAGATTATAGCCAAGAAAACCCTATGGGGTAGTTCTACTCTGTCACATGGGGTCTTTATTAGTTGGAATCGACAGTACCCAACAACAAAAGTACAGTACACACATACACTCACACACACACACACACACACACACACACAGAGTACAGAAAAATAAACCATTTTTGAACTACTCTCTAAGATAATGAAAGAGGTAAAGCATAAAATGAAAAAGGATTGAAAAATCATGTAGTATCGATGTCACCATTTCACTTTCAATAAACTGATCTTTTAGATACATTTGAAGATGATAATATGTCCAAAGAATGCATGCAATGGTTCTCTTCAAAAGACAGGGCTTACGGTCAAGATGCAGAATTAATTCTATCTCCCTGGTCTCTCCCTCTCGATTTTCCCTCTTTCTCTATAGATGGGTATATATATGCAAATATATATGCATGTGTATATAAGTACATCAATAAATTATATACATAAATTCCTTCCAGTGTTCACACTTGCATTAAAAAATACCAGAAATGAGAAGGGCCCTATGCTCTCACTCCTCACTATCAATGTTCCTTCATTCAAAGTTTGTATCACACTTTGTGCCACAATGTAAAAGACAGGAAATAACATGTACCATTTTGGAAATAGGACACTCACTGTGAATTAGTCTTTTACACATTGTTGTCCTACATATATCAAGAATATAGAGACTCTTGTTATAATCTCCTGCTACTGCCGGAAATAAGTCTAACTAATTTAAGAAAAAAAAGAGGTTTTTTTAAATGTCCCCATGTTATCTCTAGTATTTCCTGATTTATTTGGCTGAATCTTTGTCAAACATACTGACACAGAGGTTTTCTGTCCATGAGCTTGTCAAACATCCCTCAAGAATGCAATGTAGAAATGAGGGAGAACTATTGCCCAAGGCCGGGTTCAGGAGGGCCTTGAACATAGAGTTTAAGAGCCAATATACCCACAGAACTAAACACGCACTAAATGTGGACATAAGACGTCCACATCTATGTGCCAACTTGTCACTTAAGTTTCCATGTGTGGGTTGCACTTAACTGGGTAGTCATTTTGGAAGCAGCTCTGTAACTGCTGAGGTAAGTAGACGTCCAATAACCACTCTGTCAGCACAGTAGCTCGACCTAATTTTACAATCCCTTGTGTTTCCCTGAACACAGGAAAATATACTGATAAACTAACAGGACCGCCACCTCTATATGTTTGCCTTCTCATCATCAGTGATCCTTATGGGGCTTTGTAAAATTTGGAATATACTTTGGAATCCATATCTCAACCAGAAGCAGCATTTTTCTGAGGAAGCATTTTTAGAAGTAAATTTATTTCAAAAATCAGTATGAGCCAAAAAATTGGTAATGAATCAGATTCAAAATTTTGCATAAATTAGATTGCACAAATAAATATATTCAAAGTATTACAAATTTATAGTTTTTTTAATTTCCAGGTACTATTTAAGGTGTTGCCAATTAAATCTGATCAGCACTAATGTAATATTTTCAATCTAATTTTCACATAATGTAGCACCAAATCAGCATGGAACTTCTAATCCAAAAAATGAACACGGCTGGATATCAGAAGTTATGTCAAGGAGGCCAGGTTATGTGTGAAGGGTGTTTGATTATTTTTCAGAGTTTGAAATTTTCCTTCAAGCCTTGAGGGTTATTTCACTGAACGCTGTAAATATTTGCACTTTAGTGTTTAAAGTTACTTTAGTATACCTATTTTTGAGCAGATGTACTATGCAAGGCACCGTGAGAAGCAGTATATATATAAAAAGAAAACTAACATGGTTTCTAGCCTTGAAAAATACCATTTATTAAATAAATTATTTCGTTTTTTCTCTTAATATATTTTCATACACACACACACAAACACACACGCTCAGTGATGCTATTATTCCCATTTTACGAAAGACAAACCAAGCTTCAGAAAAACGTAATTTATTTAAAGTAACAAATTTATTAAATGCCAGGGCCAAGATTCAGCAAACATAGTCCATTCATTAAGTAATTCTTTTTCTTTCTTTTTTGTTAATCTACCATTCATTCAACAATTACTACTGAGTGCCTATATTGTGGCAAACACCATTACAGACACAGAGGAAACTAAAAGGAACTGGACCTGGACCCTAACTTCAAGGAATTTATGGGTTTTTGGACACCAAATCAATCTTTTGTCCAGGTTTTTTGGCAGCTCATTGATTTCACATTGAATTATGACAAAAGTTCTTATTTGTTCTTATTTGCTTACCACTTATTAGTTCTGTTTACTATTTCCTATATTAGCATTAGATGGGGATCTATAACTATCTGTATCTACAGTTTAACAGAAAAAAACCTATTGCCGTCGAGTCAATTCCGACTCATAGCGACCCTATCAGACAGAGTAGAACTGCCCCATAGGATTTCCAAGGAGCATCTGGTGGATTCGAACTGCTGACCTTTTGGTTAACAGCCAAGTTCTTAAGCACTGTGCCACCAGGCTCCCAGTTTAACAGAGGGGCTGGCATACTAAGGGAAACAAAATAAATGCTTTTGGAATCTTTCTACTAGAAAGTTCATTAATTCAGAGTTTCACCTTATGAGTTCATAGATCATCATCATTTGTGGGAAGCATTTTACCTACCATCTAGGTGTTTGATGGGTAGCTGTCAACTACCTAAGGACCACAGTCCCTCCATAAGTAAGGTAGAGGAGATAGTATGAAAGGGGCCATGGTAGACTGTGAGAGTTATGGCCCCAGAGTCAGGCTTCCCTGTACCCACAGGCTTGTGTATGTATAGTCCTTTCCCTCACAGATACTAACAAATATGACACAAACAGAGATTTGAGAAGTGCTTGCCCATTGGGCTTGACCTTTCTTGTGATGGGAACTTCTCTGCCACTCGGATTAAAAAACTGGAAGGATGAGAAACCAGGTATAGACTCCAGCCACCTTGCCCACATCAGCTATCCAAGCAAGCCTCAATGTCAGGAGTAAGCCCAGTGACCACGTGGAACAGAGAGGAACAGAGCCAGCTGTACCAGAGCAAACTGTCACCTGACAGCATTGTTTTAAGCCATTTAGTTTGTTTCAGCAGTACACTGACAGGGAACCAGCAGAAATTCAAGCAGGATTCAGAAGAGGGCATGGAATGACGGATATCATTGCTGATGTCAAATAGATCGTGGCTAAAAGCAGAGAATACCAGAAAGATGTTTACCTGTGTTTTATTGACGATGTAAAGGCATTCGACTGTGTGGATCATAACAAATTATGGATAACATTGTGAAGAATGGGAATTCCAGAACACTTAATTGTGCTCGTGTGGAACCTGTACACAGACTCAGAGGCAGTCATTCGAGCAGGACGGGGCATACTGCATAGTTTAAAGTTAGGAAAGCTGTGCATCAGGGTTGTATCCTTTCACCATACTTACTTGATCTGTATGCTGAGCAAATAATCCAAAAAGTTGGAATATATGAAGAAGAACAGGGCATCGGGGTTGGAGGAAGACTCATTAACAACCTGCATTATGCTGATGACACAACCTTGCTTGCTGAAAGTGAAGAGGACTTGAAGCACTTACTGATGAAGATCAAAGACCACAGCTTTCAGTATGGATTACCCTCAACATAAAGAAAACAAAAATCCTCACAACTGGAACAATAAGCAACATCATGATAAATGGAGAAAAGATTAAAGTTGTCAAGGATTTCATTTTACTTGGATCCACAATCAACATCCATGGAAGCAGTAGTCAAGAAATCAAATGGCATATTGCATTGGCCAAATCTGCTGCAAAAGACCTCTTTAAAGTGTTAAAAAGCAAAGATGTCACTTTGAGGACTAAGGTACGCCTGACCCAAGCCATGGTATTTTCAATTGCCTCATATGCACGCAAAAGATGCACAATGAATAAGGAAGACCGAAGAAAACTGATGCCTTAGAATATGGTGCTGGTGAAGAATACTGAATACACTATGGATTTCCAAAAGAATGAACAAATCTGTCTTGGAAGAAGTACAGCCAGAATGCTCCTCAGAAGTGAGGATGTCAGGACTTCATCTCACATACTTTGGACACGTTTATCAGGAGGGACCAATCCCTGGAGAAGGATATGATACTTAGTAAAGCAGAGGGTCAGCAAAAAAGAGGAAAACCCTCAATGAGATGGATTGACACAGTGGCTGCAACAATGGGCTCAAGCACAGCAGCAATTGTGAGGAGGGCGCAGGACCTGGCAGTGTTTTGTTCTGTGATACATAGGGTCACTGTGGGTTAGTATCAACTCAGTGGCACCTAACAACAACAACAGTTTGTTTCACAGCAATAGACAACAGGTTCAGAGTCTTTGGTGCAGACTCAGGCATGATGAGCGGCAACAATGTATTTAAGAGTGCTTCTCCTGAGAAGATTCCTCATGACTCAGCTTGAGAGAGACAGCCTGTGCCAAGTCTCGCTACTGCTCTCTAAATTTAGAGCAGAAGGGGCAATTTGTGTTTGGGTCATGGGGCACTGTTCTAAAAAAAAAAAAAAAAAAAAGCTACATCGAAATTAGTTCTATTATAACTTAATTTTATTCAGGGATAATGTGCAAGCAAGAAAAAGATACATCAACATATCATTATTGACAACTAAGTTCACTGAATCGTCTATTTGCATACACCAGGTTTGGACACACAATTAAGGGTGAAGAACAGAAGGAGAAAACCCCCGAAGTCGAGACTTTCACTATCTAACCGAGCTGATACTAACTATGACCAAAAAAGGACCAGGAGCAAAACTAAAGGAGGATATTTTGGGGTAAACTATAAATCCAATTAAAAAAAAAAAGCAAGAAAGATACAGGGTATTAGGAAAGAAATTTTTCACAATTATTTCCTGTCCTTTCCTCTCTGCCTCTCTTTAATTTTCTCCGCAATTGTGGTGAGCAGGAGCGGAGAGAAGATGGCAAGTAGTAGGAGCGGAAATCAACACTTCTTTCCAAATAACGTTTCTTGCTTGGTACCTGTATTTACACGGTAATGTTTATTTTTGACCTACCTCAATCTGTAAATTGGGTTAAAAATTTCCAAGTACATATCTATTATCTGGGCTTTAAAAAATAGCTTTAGCATAAAATTAGAAAGATAACAGTTTTAAATATAAATTTTGAGTATACTAAATTAACTTTCCTAATCAAACTTTTATACAAATGGTGAAAAATCTACTGCTGCTACTATTACTACTACTATTATTAATAATAACAATAATTATACTTTGGTGACATAATGAATATAGTTTTTCCTACAACAGCAAATCTTGAGTGTGTTACAGAGAACTATAACAGTTATTTTTGGTTTGTAGAATCAGGTGTTCCTTTATATCCAATAAGTTAAAAATATATTTTGCAAGACTGTGCAAGCTTTATTTTTGTTGTCATTTGAGTTGGTCTGAAAAGTTACTGCTATGAATTTTTAAAAAGAACTTGTTCAAAATATAAATTGTTGTAAAAAATACAGGACTTCCATATAAATCTTGTCAGTATAGATATTAAAATTCCAAAGAAATATTTTAAGCTACAGCTGGAAACTTGCTGGTAATTCATGTCGAAAGAGATAGTGGTCTGAAGAACTGAAAGAAATGGGTAATAAAAAAGGAGGAAGAACTGCAGAGGGGACATAGAGAAAGGTGGCACAAGATAGTAGCAAAGGGGTCAGTGAGAAAGGGTTAATATCACAAACTACTGTAACAAGCCCTGGTGGCACAAGGGTTAAGTGCTCAGCTGCTAACCAAAAGGTTGGCAGTTTGAACCCACCCAGTGGCTCTGCAGGAGAAAAGACCTGGTAATTTGTTTTGTAAAGATTACAGCCAAGAAAACCTTATGGGGCAGTTCTACTCTGTCACATAGGGTCACTATGAATCGGAATCGATTCAACAGCACCCAACAACAGCACAATTGAACAAGAAAATGCACTAGTGGTGGTTGCAGACCAAACTCCAAAGCAACAAAAAATGAGACAACAAGGTTGGGAGAGCTTTTTCATCTCAATGGCCAACAATATGAAAAAACTGACCATTTTAATAGATTATCTTTTATGGAGAATGAACAATTTCTGAAATTGAAACAAAAATTAAGGTTGCAGAACAGATAGCCTGACTAGATTCATTTGCCTTAATCCCAATCCCCACTGCCATGAGGACTGTACCAAAGTGCATTAATTAAGAACTGGAAAGATCCTGAGAGATGGAATATAGGCTGTAGGGATGAAACCACTGACTGCTGAGTCAATTATGTTCACATACTTAGTACCTCTATTTTGCTTGAAACCATTTTTTATGCATAACTTTAAAGAAAGAGCAAACACATTTTGAAGAATGGAAAATATGCATGTGTTCTCAACTTTCTAAAACCATAATCTGGTTCAGGACTTCATTATTTCCAACGTGCTTTTTTTGCTTTCTGTTCCTACACAGTCTCCAGCCTCCAGTCTTACCCCCCACTAGTCCATCATTCACAATGCTACTGGAGTGATGCCCTTAAAATGAAAATCCTCCATATCAGTTATCTTACAATCATTCAATTGCTTTCCACAATAAAAGTCCATCCTCTGAATCAGGGTGAAAAGTCCTTGCTGATCTGATCTCCGTTCTCCTCTGTACAAGTACAATGAGACCAGCTTGATCCTCCTCTATTCTCTCCTAAGCATCAGATTGTCTAGTTATCTGGAATATTTTGAATTTTCTCAAGAGTGTCAGGCTCTTTCATGCTGCTTTACTTTTCAAATGATGTTTTTTTCTATTCTGAATGCTTCTTCTTCCCTTTGACGCCCAGTTTTTCAAGCCTCACTGCAAATGTCATCATTTCTCCGAAAACTTTCCTGCTGCTCCAAAAGCATTTCTTCCTCTATGCTGCCATCACACCTTGGCTCACCCTTACTATTGTGCTTATCACTTTGCTATAATCATTTTCTCATGAGTTAGTGCCTCTAGTTAACTACTAGTCAATGAATGACAGTCTCAATGTTCTAATTATTTTTGCAATACCAGTCCATATCTGGCACGTACAGCAAGTAGTTAATAAATCAGAATGAATATATGAATGAATGGTTTGAGCTAAATAAGTACCCATTACCTTCAAGTGGATTCTGACTCATAGCGACACAGCAAGTAAATACACTAGTAACATAAGCATTTATTATACAAAGAAGTATTCACTATTTTGTTTGTTTAATGTTTGCTTATGTGTTGCCATTATCTGTCAGTCAATTACAATCACTGGTCTTTCCGTTGGCAAGACTACTTGTGCCTGGTGACGTAAGTCTAGTTGCGTCTGTTGACTAAGAGAGTCAATTTTTGATTTTGCTGTTGTTGTTGTTAGGTGTCGGTAAGTTGGTTCTGACTCATAGTGTCCCTACGCACTACAGAACGAAACACTGTCCGGTCCTGTGCCATGCTCACAATCATTGTTATACTTGAGCCCATTGCTGCAGCCACTGTGTCAATCCATCTCATTGAGGGTCTTCCTCTTTTTCACTGACCCTGTACTTTACCAAGCATGATGTCCTTCTCCAGGGACTGGTCCCTCCTGACAACATGTCCAAAGTATGTATGCCATCCTTCCTTCCAAGGAGCATTCTGGCTGTACTTCTTCCAAGACAGATTTGTTCATTCTTTTAGTAGTCCATGTTATATTCAATATTCTTCACCAACACCACAATTCAAAGTTGTCAATTCTTCTCGGTCTTCCTTATTCATTGTCCAGCTTTCGCATGCATATGATGCAACTGAAGATACCACGGCTTGGGTCAGGTGCACCTTAGTCTTCAAGGTGACATCTTTGCTTTTCAACACTTTAAAGAGGTCTTTTGCAGTAGATTTGCCCAATGCAATGTGTCTTTTGATCTCCTGACTGCTGTTTCCATGGTTCTGATTTTAGTATAGACTAAATATGAATGTTTATGGAAGCTACATAATCACCAACTATAGCTGATTCTCTGATAAAATTCTAAGAAATCCAGTTCGTATTTCATTTGAGCTTAGTATCCTCAGAAAAAAATACCTTGAATGCAGAGTCACTTGTTGAGTATTGAGTAAACGTAACCAGATTTTTTTTTTTTTTTATCTCCATTTGTACAACATTTAATTATTCTTTGGAAAAGTCACCATTCTTTTGCCATGAGACCAAAACTGACATCAAGGAGAATAAGGAGTTGAAGAGATTTGCCCTAACCATGTAAATGCTGAGCTATGCTTGCTAACTTAATTTGATTAGTTACAAAGCCACAGTATTATATAAGCCACACAGGTGAGGCATCATTATTAATTTTATTAATATTAGAAACATTATTAATATTAGAAACATTATAAAAAGAGATTCAATCTGATTTTGGTTTTCAAGAAAGCATAGGGAAGAGATTATCCAGCAGATTCTGAAGGATGACTCCAAAACCATAGGAAGGTTATCATGCAATCTAGATTTGCTCATGTTATCCTGCCCCTCCACCCCCCACCCCCCACAGGTTAAAATACCATGGTAGGGTTTAATAGAGAAAGGAAATTAGTAGCAGGTAGTGGGAGAAATGGAGCTACTGGCAACGTTAATTCTTATAAAAAGTATCAATGTATTTTAAAATCTGAAGTTTAAAAGTAAATTTAAAAGGCAAAAACAAGTTGACCATAAATATTTGCTTCTGCTTGTATAACAACTGTTAAATATTGTTTACAATGATAAGCAATTAAATTGGCAACATTATGGTCTTAATTTTGCTTGCTGAGAGAAAGTAAGAGATACACTACTTATTAGAATATAATATGCCATGCAATATTTTTTGTTATGTTGTTTGTGCTACTGATAAATTATCCTATGTTGATATGAATTACAAGATTGTTGCATGTGCTGGAGATGAATGCAAACACCCAGGTTTGTTTTGATGTTTTTCTTATAAGAAACATCAGGTAGCATTTTCTCCTTGGGTACATAATTCTATATTCTAAGACAACTAGGAAAATGGACAGAGCCATAGAAGTCTGTCTTTTAATGTCAGCAATTTACATAGGGGGGGATAAAACTCTCCTGGATGATGTTTGTGTTTTTTATTACAGGTACAGGCATGTGTTCATGTGGAATGATGGAAATAAAGTCAGTCCACAAAATATTCATGTTGAGGCTATATATTCTTAGAATCCAGTCACAAGTGCCAAAAAATTAATGAAACATGCAGCATAATTTTTCTACCTTGTGGAACTATCTGCTAAAGTAATATCTGATGATAAATTGGGTTTATGGTGAGCTGCTAGATTCAATCTACAGTAGTAAATCTTCTAAACTAACTTCGGGTAGCCTACAAGCCAGTCAATGTAATGTTCACCAACCGTCCCTTGAATCAAACCCAACTTGACATACTAGTATCCCCATGTAAAATTTTCTTTTATATGAGGTCACAAAGCGTTCACAATAATACTGAGAAAAGAATTTTTCTAAGTAATTGAAATTCCCTTTCAAACACATTCCATTATTTCAATAGGTATCCATTTACACCTTAAAGTTACATTACTTGATGCTTTTTGCATTTTTTTCTTTGCTTAGAATGCAGAGATAGTCCCAAATCAAATAAGATTTATTACCAAGTAGCTTTTCAGTGAGGTGTAATTCCCTTTTCCTTAGGATTTCTCCTTAATATCACTGACTATTAGTTGCTAAATATAATGCTACTTCATATAGCACCTGATTTTAGAAGATGCAAATTAAAAAAAAAAAAAAAACTTATAAGTTAGAACTACATAGATCTGTTTCCCACAAGCCCACAATTTCTTATGAGAAATCCTAGAATTTGTTTTTAATCAGTTCACCTGTTGGTACTTCCTCTAAGTTGCTTTACTCCGTTTACATTAAGAGACAACACAGGATTGCAGCTTTCTTTCAACCAGTTGCTCAAAATTCACATTCCTACTAAGTTAAGACTATATAAATTGAAGTCAAGGGTCAGTAATTATCCAGTGACCATTTAACCCAGCATGCTTATATTTCTCTTGGCTTCCAGAAAGCTTCAAAACCAAGTAAGAACCAAGAAAAGTCAACAATTCATGTTAGTTACCTGGTATCACCTACTCCAACTCCTACCTTCGATGGCATCTATTCTGTTTTATTCTGAAATTTCTTATTTTCTATGAGATTTAACTTGCATGCAATTTAAGTTCTTTCAAAATACACAAGATATAAATTTTAGATAATAGAAAAAATATATATAATGACTTACAAAGGGGAACATGGCATCTATGAATACTGCATAGCTCTATAATGGATAGTAAATAAAAAGACAGTTACATATGTAAATATTAAAAAGTATATATCCACAATTCTTCAACTCTTCCAAGTGCATAATAATGGGTGATTGATTATTGTTAACTTTCTTTACAATGAGATTTTAGCACATATGATATTATTCTGTTTTAAACTCTGTAATCAAGGAAAGTGTGGCATCTATAGAATGAATAGGCCACTAGACGCAAGATGCAAGCCTACCATGGCATTTATATGGAATATAAAGTAAGATTAATGTCAAAATTTGTGTTAGAAGGCATTGAAGTAGAATGTTATTTGGAATAATCTATAATTTCATGAAAAACAACAACAAAGAGAAAATAAAACAAAGACCTAAAAGAAACTTCCAATCTGAATACAGTGAAGTGAAATGAAATTGTATTGTGATTTTAGAAACACTATGCTGAAACTATCTTTCTTAATATAATAAATTTCTTGTTTCAAATCGATCTTTTCCCCCTTAAATAAAATTTTATTCCGTATATTAAAACTCAACAATGGGAAAGAAACTATAATACAGTCAAAGAGATTTCACACACATATAGATGAAGAAAATGAAAGGTAAAAAATAAAAATTGTCCTCAGAGAATTGCAAACCAGCTGCTAAAGGCTCTGGAAGAGTGAGTGGAAGTGTTCAGTGGAGAAGATCAGAAAAAAGTAAAAGGCATTCAGGATTTCAAAGTTATAGTTAAATGCTACATGTGAAGAGAAGTCCCTGGGCAGTGCAAATGGTTAAATGCTTGGCTGCTAACTGAAAGGCAGAGGTTCAAGTCCACCCGGATGGGCCTCAGAAGAAAGGCCTGATGATCTACTTCTGAAAAATCAGCCACTGAAAACCCTATGGAGCACAGTTCTACTCTGACACACATGGGGTCACCATGAGTCAAGACTGATTTAATGGCAACTGGAAAAAAAAAGTGTAAAGGTATTCCTTGTGAAGAAAAGAAACAAAAGGGAGGATAATACAGAATCAGAGAAGCCATAATAAGAAAGAGTTGGAAGACGGGGATGAGGGAAGGAGATGATGGTACAATTCTGAACAGAGGCAGAGGAGGGTAGATGTCAAGAAGGATGATTGCACTTGCTTGGCAACTGCATAGGTGGACTGCCTTATTAAGTACTGGGTATGAACACCAGCTATATGAAAATAAGAGGGTGAAAGCAAGTGAAATCTACTTTCAAGAAATTTAGTACTAAAGAAAAGAACCACAAAAATGAGATACTGTAAATAGGTCGTAGGGGTTTGTTGCACTTGTTTTTAGATTGAGGAGCAGTTAAATCAAAGTGAAGGAGCCCTGGTGATGCACACGTTGGCAGTTTCAACCCACCCAGTGGCTCTATGTGAGAAAGACCCGATGCTCTCCTTTCGTAATGATTACAGACAAGAAAACCCTTGATGGCATCCAACAACAACAAAGTGTGTTTATTCAAAAGTTGAAATGATCCAGCAGTGATAGGTGAGGATCAAGGATTCAGTAAAGATTATTAACAACAGAAGTTCCAGAATCATTGCAAGAGGGTAGGAAGCCAAATTTAAGAAGACAAGGTGAATCTTTAAGAAAAAACAAGCCTTTTCTCCCCCTTTGAAAGAGAAAGAGGGGAAAGGATGTTAAGATTCAGAAACAGTCTGGGGTGGAAATGAAGGGAGCTAAGGGGAGTCCCATTTGAAAGCTTTGTCCTAATAATGTGACAGATTATGTCATCCTTTAAATATGTTGAGGGAAAAGAGGAGCAGGAGGAGATGGAGTTTTGAGGAAAGCAGAAAATGTATGGAATTTCAGCCCTGTAGAATGTTCAAGGGAGTCAAGAAGAGATGAATGTAAGAACTACTAAGCGCTAGTGTGGGTTCAGCTGAACTTTATTAAAACTATTCCTTTGCTGTGACAGCCATTACAGAGCTAAAAGATGAAGTATTTTGAAATTGTCCTCTTCTAGTGGACCAAATACTTGAAGAAAATCAAACAGTATAGTAAAAATACTATACATGCCAGATTTTATTTAAAAAAATCATCAAATTGTTCTTTTCAAACTGAAGAGCACGACATCATTAAATAAAAGATGACCTAAGCGTGTCTAAGTGAAGTTGTTAGATATTCTGTGTTCACGGCAGGAAGCCATTGCACTTGATGTTTAATTTATTTGCAAGCAAACCTGCAGCCCTAATCACCCTTAAACCTCTGGAGATGTTTGCTTATGAAAGAGACAAATTGTTTTAATATTATTTGTGTTTAAAAGGAAAGTATAAATCTATGAAGAGCGTGATTCATTTGAAAAGCATTGCAAAAAGATTTTTGGAAATCAGGGGGCCTAATGTTTATACCATAACACACCAGTCACAATTGTATATCCCCAGCTAGGTAGAACAGGAGGGGAAATGTAGACATACTAAAGCAAGACACACTTAAAAAACTCTTCATGTAACTGCAAAGGTGTTAAGTGAAAGAATTTGCCCAACTCTTCTCTAGTAAATCTTAGCACTTCAGAGCAATACAACAATAATCTGCTTAGATAGGTATTGAGAATTTGTGCTTCAGAAACATAACTCCCACCAACTTTCCTACAACATATCTTGTTCAGGCAATTACTGCAGTGGAAGTAGATTTAAGGAAGAAGAGTCTTCTTTCTGAATCTCCTGATGCCCAACAAGATGTCTGACCTTCACTAGCTGAGCTTGTGTAGCAAAATGATTCAATGCCCTAGGTAAGCAGATTTAGCTGTCTGTACGTAAGAACATTGGAAACCCTGGTAGTGGTTAAGAGCTCAGGTTGCTAATCAAAAGGTCGGCAGTTTGAATCCACCAGGCGCTACGAGGCAGTTCTACTCTGTCCTATAGGGTCACTATGAGTCAGAATCGACTTGACGGCAATGGTTTGTTTTGTTTTTTTGGTTTCCATGAGAACATCACATGTAGAGATATAATGGTCATGCTCTGTCACTGGGCTCTGTGCCCCCACCAGGGATCTCTCAGATCCTGTGGTCATACTCATTCATTTGCTACTGTTAATCCTCTCGGTTTTTCACATCTCACCTCTCTGCAAACACTTGGGCTTCTTTGGTGCTTGGGCGAAACATGAACAGCATCTCTGAGTATGGACATTACCAGTATTGCTGAAATGCAATCCTTCAGACCAAATTATCTTCCACCATTGCTACCCTTCACATTTCTTATTCTGGAGCAGTAAGAAACATCAATATAACTAATCACATTACATACAAATATTTATTCTTGTTTATCTTTTAAGGACAGAGAAGAATAGAGAAAAGTTCAGACGGCAGTACAGGAATGAGAACCAGAAGAGTTGCACATGACCAGAGCTTTTAACCTGGCTTCCAGAGTTTACTTCCTCACTCTTTAGGTGAGAAGGTTGAACTTGATGTTCTCTAACTATCATTTTCTGCTCTATTGTTCTATTTAAAGTCGTACAAATGACACTCTAGATCATATATAAGGCACTGGAAGAGGTCAGTTGGGCTACTCAGATTTCATATTAACAGTGAAATTTTGGATTAAATACATGCTAAGTGCTGAGCCTTGGAGTTAGTGAACCAAAAGAGAAGAATACACTCGGCATTTCTCAAGCTGAAATAACTGAAGAAAAAATTCAACCCTCAAGTTGTAATATTAAAGCATTCTATGGGCATTCAACTGTGTGGACCATAACAAATTATGGATAACATTTTGAAGAATGGGAATTCCAAAACACTTAGTTGTGCTCATGTGAAACCTATACACAGACCAAGAGGCTGTCTTTCAAACAGAACAAGGGGACACTGCATGGTTTAAAATTAGGGAAGGTGTGCATCAGGGTTGTATCGTTTCACCATACTTATTTGATCTGTATGCTGAGGAAATAATCTGAGAAACTGGACTATATGAAGACGAATGCAGCATCAGGATTGGAGGCAGACTCACTAACAACCTGTGATATGCAGATGACACAACATTGCTTGCTGAAAGTGAAGAGGACTTGAAGTACTTACTGACGAGGATCAAAGACTACAGCCTTCAGAATAGATTACACTTTAACATAAAGAAAACAAAAATCCTCACAATTGGACCAATAAACAATATCATGATAAACAGAGAAAAGACTGACATTGTCAAGGATTTCATTTCACTTGGGTCCACAATCAACACCCATGGAAGCAGTAGTCAAGAAATCAAATGACATATTGCACTGGGCAAATCTGCTGTAAAATACCTCTTTAAAGTATTACAAAACAAAGATGTCACTTTGAGGACTAAGGTGCACCTGACCCAAGCCATAGTATTTTCAATCGTCTCATATGCATGTGAAAATTGGATAATGAATAAGGAAGACTGAAGAAAAATTGATGCCTTTGAATTATGGTATTGGCGAAGAATACTGAATACACTGTGGACTGCCAGGAAGAATGAACAGATCTGTTTTGGAAGAAGTACAGTCAGAATGCTTCTTATAAGGGAGGATGGCAAGACTTCATCTCACATACTTTGGACATGTTATCAGGAGGGACCAGTCCCTGGAGAAGGACATCATACTTGCCAAGTAGAGGGTCAACGAAAAAGAAGACCCTCAACGAGATGGACTGACACAGTGGCTGCAACAATGGGCTCAAACATAGCAATGACTGTGAGAATGGCCTAGGACCAGGCAGTGTTTCATTCTGTTGTATGTAGGGTCGCTATGAGTCAGAACCAACTCGAAGGCACCTAACAACAAAAACAAGTACTCAGAATGATTACAAGGCTCACACTATAGAGAAGTTTCAGAGACTGTGACACACAGTCCTCATGATAACTAAGAAGGAAATCAGAATGATTCATTATTATCTACATATATTTCACCCTATTTTCTCTTTTAACCACAAGTGAAGACTGAGGCCCAAGTATTTTAAGTAAATTGGGGTTACACACAGTATCAGAGCTGGGGCTACGAATTCATGTCTTCTCAATTCCTGTATTATTTTGCTGCTTTGTTCTACCTTAGAAAAATGCTATGGAGAAAACACCGCTTTTAATGTTTTGAGTCTTGCAAACTGTGAGGCCTTGTATGACAAATAATCTATAATCAGAGAGCTGGGGATAGCCTGGCTCTTGAGACACTGACCAGACAAGGAAAACACAGAAGTCTGTTTCTGTGTAGATAGTTTGTGCTTTTGTTTTTCTCTGTACAGCCTACAGTAACAGGAATAACCACAATGGCTGTAAGGACTCTTGTCCCATCATGTTCTCTCTTGGGATCACATGGCTCAGGTGAGCAAGGAATATAATAATTGGTCAAGGGTGGTTCACTGGAAACATAGGCAAGAAAAATGATAGGAAGTGGGTGAGAGAGGAAGCATGGTTTTATTTGCTCCTCACAGCTGTCTACTAAAAAGACAAATCAAAAAAACCAAAGCCATTGCCATCAAGTCAATTCCAACTCGTAGTGACCCTACAGAACACAGCAGAACTGCCCCATAGGGTTTCTAAGGAGTGGCTGGTGGATTCGAACTGCAGACCTTTTGCTTAGCAGCTGAGCTCTTAACAACTGCGCCACCAGGGCTCCACTAAAATGACAAGTATTGTTATTCCCATTATACACTGGAGGGTACTAGAGCTAAGAAAGTTTAATTAATCTGGCCAAGGAGCCAGCATAATAACTGGCACAGGGGAGAGAAGAGTCTACATCAGCCCCTCTCCCAAGTCTACACTCAGTCCAGTGCATCAAATCACACCCAATGGCATCTTACACATCCAGGAAATCTCATTCTCTCCAAACAAAGGGAGCAGGGAGTCACATACCAAGTCATTAGCTCTTACTAATATTTCATGCTTTTCCAAATTTAGAGTCTTCGTTAAATGTTTCATTAACTTAGTAATCTTTCTACTTAATGAAAATACCACTAACTCATATCTCAAACTTAAAAGAAAACTAGTATGATTTAAAAATGCCTCATGTATGTGTCACATAATGAAATATATTCTTAACTTCCTTATCTAATTTTCGTATTATCTTGCTGTTAGGAACTACGAGCAATTTGTATTCCTGAAGTCATGATATTTGTCAATAATTCAGAGAGATTTTCAAGAACGTGCACAATTATTTATTGCTTTATTCAAAGTCTTCCAGAATTTATGGTCCCTAATCTGTAGTACACATTTTATGAATCCTTAAGTATGCAAAAAATGAGAGAGGAGTCCAGTTCCAGTTCAAAATTAAGCTATTGCCCTTGGAAAAGAACTATATTATTAAAGTTTGATCATATATTTTGCTGTCATATTGTTTGGCTAATGTGTTTTCCCCAGTCCACATACTGATCGGTTTGTAGTCATTATTTAAAACCATTCTGCTGGTGTTTTTTTGGTATGAAAATGCTTGATTCAGAACACTTAAAAAGATTTTGCTAAACGGGACTGTTGCCTTACCATTACGTTTTATTCAACTGTTGCCTGATTATTATTTGGGGGACATTTATATCTTTTTAATGAGAAAAAAATTTTTTTTTTTTTAATTTAGGTTTCTAAATTTTTTTAACACATTTAATTCACAAAAATCTATGATAACTCTGAGAAGTCAAATCCCATATTCCTGGGATTTGAATTTAACTTAAATTTAACTTAAATTTAACTCATTTACAGGTTTTATACATGCCACTCAACAGCGCCCGATGAATATAATTTTGATGCTTTATTCAAGAATTCTCAGGAATAAGTGGAACACAGAATAGACCAGTGTCATTTTATGTGTTTAATCTACCAAATTTAAGAGGTCTTAAAAGTATTTTCAGTATACTTATGTTGATATTTCTGATGAATTTGACTCACTACACAGTGTAAAGCACCTTGAGAGGTAAAATATGCATTATTCAATAAACATCAATTTCAGACTCTATGAACAAAACACTGTTTTAGGTGGTCTGGGATCAAGGAAAGGAATAAACCCATTGTTCCGCTTGATTAATTCCATTCCCCTATTTCCTTGCATCACTAAAGAATTAGTTTGTGAAATGGCTGTGGTCTGTGATTACCAGATAACATCATCATTCTATTTTACATGATAAAGTCATTCCCATGATGTGTAGGGTTTTTCTTTTTTAATAGTGAGATGGAGTTTTGCAATGTGGCTAACAGCTTTGACCAGACCTCCTGCATTTAAATCTTGGCTCCTGCATTTCCCAACAGTGTGACCTTGTCTGCACCCTAGTTTCATTATCTTTACAATGTAAATTATAAGGGTATCTACTTCACAGTGTGACACAGGACCTAAAATGGTGCCTGGCATAAAGTGGGTACTATATAAATGGTATTCTTATTGTTATATTAATGTATGAAAAGGCTTTCTCTAAAAAGTTGCTTTCAAAGGATTTATGTCTGTTTTCCAGTTGTAAATTGTTGTTGTTGTGTGCCATTGAATCGATTCTGACTCAAAAGGACCCTATAGGGCAGAGTAGAACTGCCCCGTAGGGTTTCTTAGGCTATAATCTTTATGGGAGCAAATCGCCAGGTCTTTTCTCCTGCGGAGCAGCTGGGTTTGAACTGACGACCTTTTGGTTAGCAGCCAAGGGCTTAACCATTGTGCTACCAGGGCTCCTTAATTGGAAATTAGGATCACTAATATTCTTAAAATCAATGCTTTCCTAGCCCCTATTTTAAGATTTAAGGATTGTTTCTCTGGCTGTCCTTGAATGACAACTAGAATTTTCATCTGATCAAAAGCAGACAAAATTGAACGTGTCCTTGATTTTGTATAAAATATTATAGAAATTTAACAGTCTCAGTTCAAGTTATTATTTCATAGTTAATGCTTAATAACTTCTGCTCTTCGAAGAAAGAGAAACAAATATAAAAGCCTACCTCCAGAGCAAAAGACCTTATTCTAAGCCTTTCCTGTGAGCATCTGTATTCAAAATGTCTTATATTTCTTATGTCTTCCCTTTCTAAGATATTCTATTTTATCAGTGGGATTAGTGTAGGGAGCTACTAGTTTAACAGCATTTTTGAAGAGGCCTTATTAATAGACCACTATTTTCAAATAGGAGAATGCATATAGGAAGTTCTGTAGTCTGTAAAACATATAGATTTAAATGTGAATTTCCCATCAATCAACAACTATTGAGCGTCCAATTCTCAAGCCTTACAATTCTTGGGGATCATTCTGCTTAACTCATCACATATTATTTATATTAAAACACTATGCCAGTAATAACATGAAATTTTCATACACTGAACTTACAAGGGAAATACTATAAAAAATTGCTGCATGGTTTCTTTTTTGTTTTGTTTTAAAAAATTTAGCAAAATGGCTTTGTGCAATGACTATATTTACAAAGCACAAATGGTATAGGGCCCCAGATAAGTGCGAAGAGGTATATTCAAAGATTAAGAAGGCTTCTAAGAAAGCACTTTTTCACAGCAGGGGAGGGCAACAGTTTCAAGAAGGGAAAGCAAAATAGAGGCCAAAGAAGAAGATGATTTAAGAGTTCAACAACCAAATGAAAAATAATAATAATAAAGGTCATTAGTGAACTTCAAGGGAACAGTTCCTTTTTTAATAGCACTGTGGAAAAATCCAAGTTAAAAAAAAAAAAGAATGAGTGGGCAGGGAAGAAATTAAGAAAAGAAACACAACCTAATTTAGCAAGAATTCCCAATGAGCACTCTATTTCCTCACAGTTTCCAAATAGTCAAGCTCTATCGTGGTTGGTAAAATAGAGGGTCACGAAAACAAGGGAAACCCTCAATGAGAAAGACTAGCATAACAGCCACAACAATGAACTCAAACATACCAATGATCATGATGGTGCAGGATTGGGCAACGTTTCGTTTTGCTATACATAAGGTCACCATGAGTCAGAGCCAACTGGATGGCAATGAACAGCAACCTTTGAACAACACACTTTTCCACAGTCTTTCAGATCCCTCCTTCTTTCTATTAGCTTGCTTCAGATTTCCAAGGAAATAAGTATTGGAAAAGCCAAAATCTAAATGTTTAAGAAACTTCAACAGAATCATCCACGTTGTTAGATGAACAACTCCATGGGGTAAATGTTTTCTAAGAATGCTTGTCCCTAAAATGTGCCTCACAGAGTACACCCATTGCCCACAGACCTTGTCCATTGGGCTCTGACACCAGTTATTTCCCTGGGCTTTCAATATTTCAGGTTTTTAGGACAGGCTATTCTAAAAAATGGGCTGATATTCAAACTACTATTATGATTAAATTACATATATTCTGAAAACAAGCTTAGTGCAGTATCTTATCCTTGGGTGTCTAGTGACCTAAAACAGGGGAAATTACCTGCCATTAGAGTCTGTTTTTACGAAAAATTACCAACTTACACTCCAAACAAAAATCCATTCCTCAAAATCTGGAGTCTAGCTACCTGGATCTCTGCTCTATCATTTCAGCCATTTAGTCACAAAGGCCACATATTCTCAATTTACTGAATGTCTGCCACGTGCTCCTAATACCAGATACAACTGCTCTTCTCCGTTCTTCACTCATATCTTTATGCTTCTAAATATTTTGGAGAAAATCATAGGGCTTTACAGTCTGATCTTAACCATGCATGTTCTCCAAGCTCCCCGGGTCCATAGAAAAACCTCAAAATACATGTTTTCATCTAAAACTTATTTCTTATGCTTTTTCCTCACCAAAAATAGCTGTACCAGAAAAAATACTATTCTCAATACTCAATTCTACCACTCCCACCATTGTTACTCACAGATTACGTTTACTGCTTTGCTGAAAAGATATCAACCTTTACATGGAGAGGTTTTACTTCTCTTCCTTCCACCTTAAATAAATTTCCTATTTTCAATCTCTTATCTCCCATGATTCCTGTGTTAGAATGTGCATTCATCCTAAAGCTAATTTCTTCATCTATGCTTTGATTTCTAGCTCATCTGGAATTTCCAACATCATTAGTTCCCCTTTCCTTTTGCTCTTTCTTCCACTTACTTGCCTCTTTGTACCCAAAACATGTATTCTCTTTTTTTTAATTCTAAAAATCCTTATACTGACCTTACTTTCTTCTCAAGCCTTCTGCCAGATACACATAATAGACATCGTAGAGAGTTTTTGTGAGGATTAAATAAAATAATTTGATTAAATTCACTGAGAACAGTGCCTGACAATAAGAGTTTGAATAGAGGTGGACAAAAACTCAGCAACGGGTTACAACTTAAAGGTTTAGAGCACAGAGAAATTTTTTTTTAAGTAGTTCTCTAGAGAGGCAGAAAAAGTGCATCTGAGTTGGCTTTTTATCTTTTTGATTATGTTTTTAAAATTCTTCCCTCTTCCCATTGCCCTTTACCATCTTGTCATTGGTTTTCTGTCCCCCTACATTCTAGGAGACCTGGTGGTGCAACATTTAAGCACTTGGATGCTAACCAAAAAGTTGGTAGTTTAAATAAACCCATTCAGCAGCTCTGCAGGTGGAAGACCTGCTCCCGGAAAGACCCTATGGTGCAGTTCTACTCTGTCACATGGGGTTGCAAGGAATCAGAATCTACTCGATGGCACACAGCAAGCAAGCAACACATTCTAAGAAAGTTGGTCACTCAAAGTTTACCGTGATCTTCTTGACACAAATGGACTCTGATCTTATTTTTTTCAATCTCCCTTGGAACCTCTCTAACAATGTTGAAGACGGCTTTGTTAAAAAATTTCTCCTTTAGCTTGGGTGAAGTGGCTCTAACACCTGTTAAAACAAGTCTTTCTCCTTCTTTTGTCCTTTATTGGTTACTATCACTAGGTTCAGTGTTCAGTCCTCTGTCTCTACTGTCCTTCCCCTGGATATCTCACGTACTTCACCATCACCTTATGCAGGAATATCTAGCTCTACATTTCTTGTACTGATCTATCCTTTTAAATTCATACTTGAATGTCCAAACATCTTCTGAACATTTCCATGCAGATGCCCCAATCATGCCTCATTCTCAACATCAACAATTTAGTCTTTCCAACCACTTAGGCTTTGACCTTTGATCTAACCGTGGTTTTTACTTACCCCTGGGGACACACACACACACACACACACACACACACATTCTTTCTCTGTTTCTCTCTCTGTCTCTCTCTCTCCTTTTCTCTTGCCTTTCCCCTCTTCTATCCTCCAGCGTACAATCTGGATATTTACTTCACTAAATCTATGCCCATACTGCCTCCACAAAAATATGTCTCCTTCTGAGTTGTGTTCATGGGAAACTATCATCTTTCATTGAAGACCAATGAAAGAGTGTTTCTCAACTTCTGCAAAATGACTGTCAATGCTTTGTTTCTGAAGTTGTTCAATACTGCCAGAGTATAAGTTCCTTTTTAGGACTCTATTTATAAGAAAAATTCTTACTCCTATTGAATATGATGACTTTCAGTAGATGATAAGACATATATGATCAACTGTGTTTCCTTTTTTGCTTTCATTGCTTGGAAACCGCAGAAAAAGATTTAATGCAGACTTACAAAAATGTATTAGCTTTTGTTTCTAATCCTCTGATCCTCTATTTCTGTTTTAGTGTTCCTATTACGTAGTTGTCTTTATTATAAGCCAACTAAAAAATGTTTAGGCCTCTGGCTCATGACAACCAACTGGAAGGAAATCTTGCAGTCTTTTTCTATTACATAAAGATGAAATGCACAGATAGGCTGGACTCATTAAATAAACTACTTGAGATTGAGTCTCCATTCATAAAACCTGATAAGGCTAAGCAATTTCAGCAGCAAGAGAAATGAGAATCTATAAAAACATAACAAAAAGGTAGAACAAATTAAGTAGGTATAGTTTTTAAGTGCCATTTTAAAACACCATTTCAGAGCTACCATTGTTTAAAAACCTGCTAATCATTTTGAAAGCCTCATTTACCAAGTGAATCAAAGTCTCTGTATAATGTGCACTCCACTTACCATGCAACCACCAAGCATGAAAGTTACAGCCAGCACTATTAGACTTGTAAACATTTTAATACAGTTGTAGTAATTTTTTTTTCCTAAGATCGAGGAGAGAGCTCTAACTCCAGGCACACGTTAATTCCAGAGACTAGGACTATTGCTTGCATTACTATCAAGCTATGCAATTTTTGTTTCTTCTTGTTTGTTTGCTTGGTTTCATTAACAACTATCATTGAGCAGTCATCAAGTAGATAACACTTCTCTCTGGAAAAGAACACACATTCTGGCAGAATAGTCAGATGGGCTTCTGATGTGTGCTGACATCAATTCTATGCAGACTCAGATACGCTAAGTTTGGTCCCAGACTCAGAAATGCATATTTTTCAGTTTGCGATCTTTTCTTACTATCCATCTCTTGCAAGAAATGCAAGGAAAATAAATTTATAGTCTTTCTATTTTACCCTTCCTTAATTTTCTTCAAACAATCTGCAGATGATACACAGTAAAATTTATTTCTGTCTCTAGAACTCTCCTTGTCAGGAAATTCATTGCATATATACACATTTTCTCTTCAGAATGACACTAAATGCAGTATACTGGTCTCAGACCTACTTCCAAAGGCTGAAATGCTTCAATTTATTAAGGACCTACTAAGTATCAGCAAAAATATTATATACTCTATATACTATATCTCATTGTTATTCTAGTTTTTTCTTTTTAATTGAGCTAATTCATACACACAAAGAGCATAAAGTGCACACATCTTAAATGCACAAGGGAACACATTCTTGTACGTGTGTGCACCTATAAAGTTACCATCTGGATCACAATATACAATATTTCCATTACCTCAGAAAGTTCCCTTTTGCCTCTTTTCAGTCAATATCCAATCCAGTCAAACTCATCAAGGTAACCATCACTTGGACTTTTATTTCCAGAGATAGCTTTTTTGCCTACTCATAAACTCAATATAAATGAAATCATACATCATGTAGTCTACTAAGTCTGAATTCTCTCTGAGATATGTTTCCATGCTCCTACATGCTGTGGCATTCCATTTAAAGAATGCACCATATTATTTATCACTTCTGCTATTGATGGCTTTAAGGTTGTTTCCAGTTTGGGACTACTGTAGATAAAACTGCTAAGAATATTTAATTCTCTGTGAGAGGGACTGCTGGTTTATATGGCTGGTGTACATTCACTTTTAGTAGAACTTGCCAAAGAGATTTCCAAAGTGGTTGTGCCAATTTTCATTCCTACCAGTAACGTATGAGTATTCTAGTTTCTCCACATTCTTGACAAAACTTGGTATTACGAGCAACAATCATGCTGTTGGATGTGTTGTGGTATCAAATGTGGCTTTAATACACATTTCTCTATTGGGTAATGATGTAGAGCAAGTTTCTATATGCATATTAGCCCTTTATTTATTTGTAGAAGTAATTTATATATTCTGGAAATGAGTCCGTTTTCTATTCCAGTGACTTTAAGGAAGCTAATATTATCTCTCCCTTAATGATGGTGAAAATGATATTCTGAAAGGTAGAATAATTCATAAGACATCATATATCTAGTAAGTGGCAGAAAAGGTACCAGAATTCAGTTTGTTTGGCTTGAAAGCCTACAGAGTAGATCACATAGTAAAACATGTAACATGGATATATGCCAAACTGTTAAGGGGGAAACAAGGCATCAGAGAAGTTTCTCTCTATGATAAGAGTGGGAGATGTCCTTATTTCCGCCAGTCCCATTTGCTGAGCAATGGGAATGAGCTGTCAGTAGGAGCGGTAGTAGAAAGAAGGTTAATATGGGTTAAGAATTCTGTATTTCATAAACTATGTCCAAAGGAATGGAAGAATTAAAGGAGGTAGTTTTTGCTGTGCTGGGAAAAGTAGTGTAATGTAAAATAAATTATAGAAATTCATAAAGCACTTTAGCATATTAAAGCCCATACAGAATACTGCAGTAAAGAAACCTCTTAAATTATTATAGTTCAGCATTTGTAAAATTATTTGACATGAGAATACTTTTTCAAAAGAACACTGATCAACAGCTCATGAACACTAGCAAGCCATGGAAAATAAGATTGTTCTACTGTGGAATTTCAAGGAAATTTCAAAGGTCTGGGATAACTCTTGTGAGTGTATGTGTGTGTGTATGTGTGTGTGTGTGTGGTGTGTTTGTGTATATATCTATAGCTTGTCTGCTTCCTTTTTCTCTTTCATTATGCATTTTTCTACCTCCCTGACCCACGGTAGAAACCGATGGGATACAAACTCACACACATATGAGTACACACACACAGAAACATACATTGAAATGAATTTTAAAAAATCCAGATTCTTGTAAACATTGATACCAACTCTCACTCCAATGGTATGGGAAAAATGATAGAAAGAACAAACACATGTCTCAGATACTACCTTAGGAACAATAACTTTTCAGAATCCATGCCATGAAGGTAGTTAGTAGAATCACCTACTATGTTAAGATCCGAGGAACAAAAGCATAAATACACCACTTACTTATTCAGCCTGCTCTCCCAATGTGGAAAAAACTGTGGGTAATTGGGCCAGTGCCTAAAGTCCAATCAGCAGAGGTTTGGCTCTTTCACAGACACAGGAGAGGTGGGGTCTCAGCCTCCCCATGGTCAGTAATACAAGGCAGGCTGGATTGGTCCTAATGACTTATCAATAGACATGCCCATTATCATTCAATATTACACCCAGGTAGTTCACTCTGCCAGTAACTGAACAAATGAAAGTAGAATACTGAAAATAAATGAACATATAAAAAATTATTAGGAAAGATTATCCACTCTTAAGATTGATAAAGGAGTACATTGCAGCTATGCAAAAGACCACAAGGACAACATAAACAGTGTCATTTCTAAAAATCTTTCCCAAGGGTATGACCAGAAATGCCTACAAGGATGTCTGCACAGCAATGTCCTTTGCAGCACTATTCATAATAGTGAAAAACACACACAAGGATGGTTAAAGAAATGATAGCACATAAAAGTGTTTAGCACTACACCGCAATTCAGATGTATACAGAGACTGTATTTTGCAGCCACAAAAATAATTAAAATCTACTGAGTAAAAAAACTAAACAAAGTATAGGAACTTCATATAAGTCATATATACATACAAATGTTGTTGCTATTGTTGTTAGGTGCCATCAAGTAGGTTCTGACTCATAGGGACCCTACGTACAATAGAACAAAACACTGGCCAGTCCTGAGCCATCCTCACAATCGTTGCTGTGTTTGAACCCATTATTGTAGGTACTGTGTCAATCCATCTCATTGAGGGTCTTCTTTCTCGCTGACTTTCTACTTCACCAAGTATGATGTCCTTTTCCAGGGACTGGTCCCTCCTAATAACATGTCCAAAGTACATGACAAAAGTCTCTCCATCCCCACTTCCAAGGAGCATCTAAGAAGTTGTACTTCTTCTGAGATAGATTTGTTTGCTCTTCTGGCAGTCCATGAAATATTCAATATTCTTCACTAAAACCATAATTCTAAGGCATCAATTCTTCTTTGGTCTTATTCATTGTCCAGCTTTCGCATGCATATGTGGCAATTAAAAATACTATGGCTTGGGTCAGAACACTTTAGTCCTCAAAGTGACATCTTTGCTTTTCAACACTTTAAAAAGGTCTTTTGCAGCAGATTTGCCCAGTGCAATGCTTCCTTTAATTTCTTGACTGCTGCTTGCATGGGCATTGATTGTGGATTCAAATAAAATGAAATCCTTGACAACGTCAATCTTTTCTTTGCTTATCATGCCATTGCTTATTGGTCTACTTGTGAGGATTTTTGTTTTTTTTTTTCATTTTGAGGTGTAATCCATACTGAAAATTGTAGTCTTTGATCTTCATCAATAAATGCTTCAAGTCCTCTTCGCTTTCAGCAAGCAGGTTGTGTTATCTGCATATCACAGGTTAATGAGTTTTCCTGCAATCCTGATGCTAAGTTCTTCTTCATATAGTCCAGTTTCTTAGATTATTTGTTCAGTATGCAGACTAAATAAGTTCAGTGAAAGGACACAACCCTGACACACACCTTTCATGATTTTCAACAACACTGAATACACTTGTTCTATTTTAACAACTGTCTCTTGGTTTATGTACAGGTTTCTCATGAGCAAAATTAAGAGTTCTGGAATTCCCAGTCTTTACAATGTTATCCAACTGAATGCCTCTGCATAGTCAATACAACACAGGTAAACATCTTTCTGATATTCTCTGCTTTCAGCCAAGAACCATCTGACATCAGCAATGATATCCCTTGTTCCACATCCTCCTGTGGATCCAGCCTGAATCTCTGGCAGTTCCCTGTCAATGTACTGTTTCAACTACTTTTGAATTATCTTCAGCAAAATTTGACTTGTGTGTGATATTAATGATATTGTTAGATAATTACTGCATTCCATTGGATCATCTTTCTTTGGAATGGGCACAAATACGGATCTTTTCCTGTCAGTTCACCAGGTAGATGTCGTCCACATTTCTTGGCATAGAGAAGTGAATACTTCCAGTGTTGCATTCATTTGTTAAAACATCTCAGTTGGTATTCCATCAGTTCCTAGAGCCTTGTTTTTCGTCAATGCCATACATGCAGCTTGGACTTCTTCCTTCAGTACTATCAATTCTTGATCATATGCTGCCTCCTGAAATGGCTGAATGTCCACCAATTCTTTTTGGTATAGTGACTCTGTGTATTCCTTCCATCTTTTGATACTTCCTGAGTCATTCATAGAACCCTTCAATATTGCAACTCAGTTTTTCTTCAGTTCTGTCAGATTGAGAAATGCTGAGTGTGTTCTTCCCTTTTGATTTTCTATCTCCAGGTTTTTGAACATTTCATTCTAATATTTTACTTTGTCTTCTCGAACCACCCTTTGAAATCTTCTGTTCAGCTCTTTTACTTCATCCTTTCTTCCTTTCCCTTTAGCTACTCTACCTTCAAGAGCAAGGTTCAGAGTCTCTTCTGACATCCATTTTGGTCTTTTGCTTTCTTTCCTGTCGTTTTAATGAACTTTTGCTTTCTTCATGTCTGATGTCCTTGATATCATCCTACAATTTGTCTGGTCTTCAATCATTAATGTTCATTGTGTCAAATCTATTCTTGAAATGGTCTCTAAATTCAGGTGGGATATATTCAATTTCACACTTTGGCTCTTGTGGACTTGGTTTAATTTTCTTCAGCTTCAACTTGAACTTGCTTATGAGAACTGACAGTCTGTTCTGCATTTGGCCCCTGGTCTTGCTCTAACTGATGATATTGAGCTCTCCATCATCTCTTTCCACAGATATAGTCAATTTGATTCCTGTGTATTGTATCCAGCAAGGTCCACGTGTATACTCACCATTTTTGTTGTTAAAAAAAGGTATTTGTAATGAATAAGTCATTGGTCTTGCAAAATTCTGTCATTCGATCTCTGAAATTGTTCCTTTCACCAAGGCCATATTTTCCAACTACCAATCGTTCTTGTTTGTTTCCTACTTTTGCATTCCAATCACCAGTAAATATCAACGCATCTTGATTGCATCTTTGATCAATTTTAGACTGCATAAGTTCAAAAAATCTTCAATTTCCTCATATTTGGCATTAGTGGTTGGTGTGTAAATTTGAATAACAGTCGTATTAACTGGTCTTCCTTGCAGGAGTCTGGATATTATCCTATCACTGACAGCACTGTATTTCAGAATAGACTTTGAAATGTTCTTTTTGACAATGAATGCAATGCATTTCCTCTTCAATTTGTCATTCCCAGCACAGTAGACCTTATGTTTGTCCAATTCAAAATGGCCAATACCAGTCCATTTCACCCCACTAATTCCTACGATATCGATCTTTATGTGCTTATATATATATATATTTGGGTTGTACCTAATTAAGTAGTACTCATTGTTATTGGGCATTATTATAGATAACATATTCCTGTTGCTCTTGTAATTTATATATTTTTACAGAAATTATAAAAAAGTCTATTTTTATGATGTCATAATTAATGCCCACAACATGATGTTGAATTAAAACAGATACAGAACTCTAAAGAATTGCGACCTCATTATGTGTTTATACATTTCTGAATATAGAGTAATCAGAATTGTTTCTGAGTGGTGGGATTTTAGGTCTTTTTTGTTAATTAAAAATATAGTTACTTGAAAATCATTTGGATGAGTATATATTAGAATCTATGCATGCCAAAATGGGAAACCAGGTTGCAAAGTGGTTAAAGCACTCGGCTGCTAACTGAAAGGTCAGTGGTTCAAACCCACTAGCTGCTCCATGGGAGAAACATGTGGCAGTTTGCTTCCACAGGGATTTACAGCCTTGGAAACCCTATGGGGAAGTTCTACTCCATTCTATAGGGTCACTGTGAGTCTGAATCGACTCAGCAGAAACAGGTTGGTTTTGGTTTTGTTTAGCCCAAAATGTATTAGTAAACCAGATGGTAAGGTGAAAATGAAGATAAAATAAAAACCAATATAATAAAAAGACATGAAGAATGCAAGAGAAGATGATAGATATTGAGAAAATAGAACACGGAAGACTGAATTATTAATCAAGGATAAGTTGCTTATTTCTTTTTATTTTATTTACACCTCTTTACAAAAGTAATTGAGGTAGAAGTACAGCCTTAAAGAAAACTTTCCAGAAGTTTACAAAAGCACTGAGATTGAGTTCACAATGACCTCAATAAAATTACCAAGGAAGAAGTCTTAAATTTCAAGGAACAAGGGTTTTTTTCCTATGGTGCTGTAGAACAAAAGCAAAAATTTTTCAAAGAATCCAAAACATTATTATTTCAGAATTCTCTGCCGTGACAGTCAACATCAGAAGGTAATAAAGAGATAACTTCAGAATCTTACAAAAAAAGAGGTGTCATTCAAGAACCTTGTTATATTCAAGCAAGCTGTCATTCATATGTGAAGATAAGACCTATGAACCTCCATAAAACTTACCAGCAAGATACTTGTTCTTTGTTTAGTTTAGTTTTGTTTCTGCAGAGACTAAAAAAAAAAAAAGTAAAAAAATAAAGGAGAGAATTTCTGGATATGGAAGTTGATTACTACAGACAAAGGTTAAGGGATTAATTCTTTATTAAAAAATAAAAGAAGCATCTGTAAGAATGAAGCAGATGAGGAGCTATAAACATAGTAAAAGTTGTAGCACTGAGAAAGAGAAAAGATGCTTCTGAACATTATAACTTCAGTGAGGAGAAGAAAGAACACAGGAAGACATGTCTCCTTACACCAAAAGATGAAGAAAGGAGGAAAGAATATTAATAATTTAGAGGTATAATATTCCTTGTGAGTTAATTATGATTATAAATCCAAAATCTAATAAAATGACAGACTAACCTTACTGATTGAATACTAAAAATACAACAAAAAATAGTCAGTGGTGTCATTAACCCAGAATAAAAGGATATTTCAATGAACAAACAATAATATGTTAGTCAAAGAAAGAAAACTGGCAATTATTAGAAAATACAACAGAATAATAAAATCTGACATCTCTTTGTATAAATACTTGCAAAGAACAGAACTCCTTTTAGAAACAGGCAGCATAATCCAAAACCAGCATTATAATTAGTAGGAAAATGATGGTGATAATCCCTTTCGACTGAGTAACAAACAAAGTTATCTAATGCCATCAATATTGTTCAATATCATTATAAATGTTCTTACTAATTTAGAAAGAAGAATGAAAAAGAACATTTGTTATGAAAGGAAATATTATTATTTATAAATAACATGCATGCACTGGAAGAAGTCAGCTAAACTTCTACTTGTAACAATAAAGGAATAATGAATTTTGGTAAATGACAGAAAATCAAACTGCACTCTTGTATTGCACAAAAACTATTGGGGAAGCACAAATGATAACAGATACTTATCACAGCAGCAGATTTATATGATGGCAGACTTTTAATAAAGTAGATCTCTTTTCATTTAAATGAAAGAAAACATAAATACACACTCATATTTATTTCCTACACTAAAAATGAAAAGAAAAATGGAAAAGTATGGATATGAGTGTACGTGTGTGGAGGGGGCAGGGATAGATGTCATTAAAATTACAATTATCAACATCTGTTATGAAGGGAAATATTATTATTTATAAATAGCATGCATGCATTGGAAGATATCAGCTAAATTGCTACCTGTAATAATAAAGGAAATCAATTTTAATAATTTTAATAATTTAATAATTATTACAATAATAATTATTTTTATTTAATTAATATAATAATTAAAGGAAGTCATAAAAATTAAAAGCAAAATAGAAAAAGTATGAACACGAGTATGCATATGTGCAGAGGAAGAGGAATAGCTGTGATTAAAGTGACAATTATCATCAATATATAAATGCATAACAAAAATATCTATTACCCAAAACATAAATGGATAATATGTATGTGCACACAAAAAGCAAACCTGGTGGGAAAAAAGAGATGAGGAGAGAGAGGACACAAAGAAAGAAAGAAATTCATATAGGAAATGTTTGTCCCAAGAAGTGCAAACTGTAATAATGCAATTTATTTCTGGAAATTATTAAAGTACAAAACATAAAATAAGCCACTCCTGAAGGTATATATTAAAACTGGCATATCCATTCATGGATGGTATACCTGAATGATGATTTTAGATGTATGATACAGGACTACCACGTGTCTGTCAGTTTGTCATACTGTGGTGGCTTGCATGCTACTGTGATACTGGAAGCTTTGCCACCTGTATTTCAAATACCAGCATGGTCACCCATGGTAGATAAGTTTCAGGTGAGCTTCCAGACTAAGGCAGACTAGGAAGAAAGACCTGGCGATCTACTTCTAAAAAAACTGGGCAGTGAAAACCTTATGAATAGCAGTGGAACACTGATACAGTGGCAGAAGATGAACCCCTCACGTTGGAAGGCACTCAAAACACAACTAGGGAAAAGCTGCCTCCTCAAAGTAGAGTTGACCTTAACGACATGGATGAAGTCAAGCTTTCGGGTCCTTCATTTGCTGATGTGGCACGACTGAAAATGAGAAGAAACAGCAGCAAACATCTGCAAACTGAAAGCTCTTTGGTTCGAATCCACTAGCCACTTCACAGAAGATGCGGCAGTCCGCTTCCGAAAGATTACAGCCTTGGAAAGCCTATGAGGCAGTTCTACTCTGTCCTATAAGTTCCCAATAAGTTGGAACAAATGCGATGGCAGTACATTTGGGTTTAAGACAATGAATCTGTTTTTTCAACACTTCTTAAGTGACTGATATTGCAAGTTATTTGTTCCTTAAAATCCAGAATGATGACAGCTTGGAATTAAATGTTTGTGCTATTTAATTTTTATTAAGATTTGTGTTACAGAGAGTGGAAATTTGACTTTCGGTTATTTAAAATTGAACTTCTACGGCTGTGATTCATTGACCCTTGACCTTCTTTAATGTAGGATGATCAATAACCTCATTCTTGAGGCAGGAAGGAGAGGTGGGCACTGGTGGGAATGTGTGTAATGTCAGTGAAGTATCAACAGACACAGCCTACAAGGTACGTGGGTCAGGTGTTGACAAGGCTGAGCAGGAGCTGCTGGGCACCTTCACGAAGTCTGCACCAAATCAGATATGTACAGTAACAACCTTCTCTTGACCCTTACCCCGTGCCTGGAAGAACACAAGATGTTCAGAACCTGGCTTTTCTTCTTCTTTCTCTGTGCCCAATATAGAAACTGATGGGTAAGATGAAGCTTATACGTGTGTGGGCATATGTATGTGTTTTGTGTGTGATGTTTTAACATCCACAGTAAATTTACTCATTTTGGAAGCAAAATGCCAAATGTCAATATTTGCTTATTTTGAGAAGCTGCATTATTCCTGATTGATATCTTCTTTTTTATGTTCTCAGTATTTTCTAAATCCTGCCTCTTCCTATGAAAGGAACAATTAATTAATTAATTAAAAATATGGAAGTGTTTGGTGGTCTTAATGCTTGAAAAGCTTCAAGAAATTTTAGCAAACACTACATAATTTGGCAGTTATGAAAAGGAATATTTATAAACTATTGTTCCTGATACTTCAGCAAAATAGGAATAAAATTAATAGGGTCTCTTATAGTAATAACTTAATTGTGAATTAGTTCATTCTGTATTAGATTTCCCTTGAAGAGAAAGTGTTAGGAATCCAAGACTTCAATCACATCATCACCAAAAAAGCATAGTATATTAAACCAGCCAAAATATATAAATTAGCCACCATATCCCATTTTAAAACTGAATGAGCATTATCACACTGACAAGGAAATTGGCAAGAAACCCATTTTTCCTTTCAGATAACCCCGTACTCTATAAGGTATGAAGTTCTAAATCTAACCATGCCACTTATTGTGTCACCTTGGGCATATAATCTAAATGCCCTGAGCTACAGTATTCACCTTTGTACAGTGGAGATAATACCCACATCTATAGGGCACTCAGCACTTTCCTATGGAAGCAATTCATAAAACCCATTTAATTAGCTTCTCATCTATAAGAGACATGTTTCTATCACACTGTGCCCATAATAAAGGTGAGACAATTGAGAAGCATAATTAAATTATATAAATCATGTGGCATTCATGAACTAGAAAAGTAATTCAGCCTCTCTGGCTTTTTTTCTAGCTGAGACAACCACTAAACTCTCCATTTCACCATTTCTGGTGTTCATCTTTAAATAACTCATTGAAATCCACTCATCAAAATTCTGTAATATAACCTTTCGAATATCCACTCACTCACCCATGCTGAGAAACGCTTCAGAAACAAATTCTATTTTTTCTAGATCTGTATGCTGTATTTCCCTTGGGACAATCATAATGGAACAAATAAGAAAATTCAGCAAAATACTGGCATATGTTTTTCAATGAGATCCTAAAATGAAATTTGGAAATTAATGTTCAAATCCCTGTTGTGTTTTCCCAAACATAATTTTTATTTAAAAAGAAATAAAATACTGGACAAGGAGTTGCTAATAGGTCCTTCAAAACCAATAAAGACTTCTTAAACATTAAATGAACTTCACCAAAGACTCAGTGTAATTAAATCAGAAGCAAAGTTTGTTGGTAATGATGTTGTGCATAGAATGTCTGAGTAGATGAAAATAAATAGAATGTATAGAATAATCAATAGCTTAAGTGTTTGGATTGCTAAGAAATTTTGGTACAAACATTTCAACCTTCCAATTAGCATACAGGTACAAGATACTCCAAACCTGTCACAGGGTAAAACAATTAACCCTAAGGCTACTTGTCTATCATGTGCTCTGGAAAAAATTCTACTTGAATATCCTTGGTCATCTCAAGTTTCCAAATTTTTCCTTTCAGTAGACTTCCTCATCTCTGTTTTCTCTTGCTAGAGACATGGAAGTTATTCTTTACCCCTTCTTCTTACCTTTCTCCTCCTCCATGCCTAGTAGCATCCAAACCCTAAATTTGATCTACTAGTCTTCATCTCCACTGCCAATACTCAAGATGCCATCATTTCTAACAGACTATCAAGACATCAATCTTCTCTAGATTTATCTTGCCCTCAGTCTTCAGATTTCCTTTTAAATACCAATTTTCTTCAACAAAGTCTCTTTCATAAGAGGTCAACTACTATATTTTGCATGAATAGGATAAACTAAGGGTATAGCTTTAATATACAAATAACTGTGACAACTCAATAAGAAAAAATACGAACACCCAAAGAGCAAACTGAGCAACATATATGTGTAAGGAATCACAAATGTTACACAGATACATAAAAAGATGCTCATCATATAATTTTGCTTTCTGGTAATTTATAAAAATTAGAAAAGTTTTTGTTTGCATTACAATGACCTTACGTACTAACTTCAATAGTTTCACATTTAACAGTTACTACAAATGTTGCCCTATGACAATGGTTAACAATCTCACAACACATCAACAATATCCTTACTCAACCTTGGGTTCCCTATCA
>NW_004443961.1:9994163-10005004 GCF_000243295.1 Trichechus manatus latirostris
ACCAATGTCATAAAACAATATGTGTACTACTGTTTCATGAGAAACTATTTGTTCTGTAAGCCTTCACCTGAAGTACAATAAAAAAAAAAAAAATGAGTTCATTTTTATATTATGTAATTGAGGTAGTAGCAAATTATCGCAAACTATTCACTTACGATTTCATAAAATTAATAGGCCATATCCCCTTTCTTTTCTTTGAGGGGAGCACATGTTTCTAATTATCTTGCAGTTTTATGTCAATTAAGACATAAGAATTAGATCTCTGAAAATAGGAATTCTGCTATATGTTAAAACTCACTTTTAATTTCTAATAGCAATTGTGAAGAATTAAGTAAAAGTTAACAATGGAACCCTTAGGTATGGACTTCCAATGAGGACAGAGCACCATTTGTAGGGTCTCTTTTAATAATGCTTGATAAATTATTAGGACTATGTTTGATTAATATTACATGGCTTCAATCCCCACTGTCTTATTATTTTTTAAGCTTTAGCATTTTGAGATTTTATACTCTAAAGTTAAAACTAAGTTCTTTTTATTTTTGGAGGATATTGATTCACATGTAACATCTTTTTCCTGTCTCCTAGACTTTCAACTCTTTATATTTTTTATCTGTACAATACACTTACAAATATACCTCTCGTACTTAAAATGTTATTAAATTGTACTTAAGTAACCCTACTGTTTCTGTCATGTATACTTATGCAACAATTATGGTATAAATTATCCATCAAGTGACGGAAGATGGTATTATATCTATTTGACATACTGTATTCAACATTGATCTGTATGTTTCTTAGTTTAGCATAAATTTGTATACCAGATGTCTTCTTGTAATTAACACGTTGGGATTTGGGAGCAGTCGATTTTGCTAGTAACAAACTTTCCATCAAGTCGACATCTGTGATTTATACCTCCAACTCTCTTTTAATACATTTACATAATCAGTTCAATTTAAGCTCAAATTATACATTCTCCTTACATTTTTATAAGCAGTGTCCCTTAAAGATAGCTAAAAAGTAAATCAAGGTGAAGTTTAATTTTTTCTCCTTTTTTTCTAATCAAAACACTTGACATGAGTATATAATCAAATTCTCTGATTACATGAATTTATTTTAAAGGAAAAAATATGTGCTTCTATTCCGATAAAAGGTATGTAAGGCCATAACAGGGATAATTTACTCTAATTACTATCAACATGATCAAATAACTTATGTGCAAACCTAGATTTAAATTTTTTATATATTTTATATGCCCTTTCCAACACCAGTTTGTCAGTTTGGTGTACTATGATGACTTGCATGCTGCTGTGATACTGAAAACTACTATAAATACCAGCAGGGTCACTCATGGTGGGCAGGATTCAGGGGAGTTTCCAGACTCAGACAGACTAGGAAGAAAAGCCTAGTGATCTACTTCCAAAAATTAGCCAAGGAAAAACTCATGGATCACAACACAACATTATTCTACTTGCTTGCTTTGGGGACATCAGCAGGATAAACCAATCACTAGAGAAGGACAAAACGTTGGGTGAAGCAGAAGGCCAACAAGGGCAAAGGAGACCCTCAGTGAGACAGACTGGCACAACAGCTGCAATGCCAGACTCGATCATGCCAAGGATTTTGAGGATGATGGCAGACCAGGCAGCGTTTCATTCTGTATACACAAAGTCACCATGAGTCAAGCTGACTCAACAGCAACCGCTTACCTCTATCTACCTCTATGTATTTTAATATTACTTGGCCTTACCCCAGTATTCTGAAGCATGCTGAGATGCTATTGTTCCCATTGTACTACTAAGCTAATCAAGGTATCAAGAGGTGAGATGACTTAAAATGGTGTAACTTCTAAGAGCATCAGTCTTTGGTTTTCTTTTCGTGCTGCCTGTAAGGGTAGACCCCAGGTCTTTTCTCCCAGTCTAAAGCTTTTTCATCTCTAACATATTGCCTATAAACATAGGAAACTGTAAAATCTAGAAATATTTTCAAATTACACGACAAATATAATACACCATTCCATCAAAAAGAGCTTTACAGTTCAATATGTTATTTTCTAATATTATTTTAGTCACGGTATATTTAATGTCAGTTTCAAATAACGTTCACTCCAAAAAAAAAAACAAGCCCACTGCCGTGGAGTTGACTCCAACTTATACCAACTCTATAGGACAGAGTAGAACTGCCCACAGGGTTTCCAAGGCTGTAATCTTTAGGAAGCAGGTTGCTACGTCCTTCTCCTGTGGAACAGCTGGTGGGTTCCAATGGCAGACCTTGCAGTTAGCAGCCAAGCGTTTAACCACTGCGCCGCCAGGGCTCCTTTAACATACCGGAGCCCTGGCGGCGCAGTGGTTAAGAACTATGGTTGCTAACCCCCCAAAAAAAGAAGTCAGCAGTTTGATTCTACCAAATGCTCCTTGGAAACCCTATTCTTTTTAATACTATTTCATTTTTAAAAGATTTTGGTATTAGGCAAGTTATAGCTTATAATATATTAAGTCAAAAAAATACTATTCTTCTAGAGGACTCATCTGACATACTTTAAAAGTATGCATATTTGGACATCAAATATTACTAGAATTAATGCCCTGCATAATCACAAAAATATAGCGTTTAATAAAAAAAGATTAATGTCCATACCTTTATGATGTGCTTCCAATCAAGTAATCAATAAAAAAAGAACTAAATTTTACATACATGAGAAATACGTACATTAATGTTGTTCTTATTTAATGCGCCCTTCCATTTTTCTTAAAAAAATTAAACTAATATTACATCTTAATTAGCAAACTTTTAAAAATGACTAGCATTAATTAACAAATAAAGTCTGTTTAAAAGACAGGAATAAATTATAAGAAAAAAATAGCTTATAATCCTTCAGTATGAAAGAAGTTTCCTTGGCATCTTTATCCAGTTTCTTAATTTTGTGTAATCACACAGAGGGTAAAGAGAGAAATGGAGGCAAGTTATTAGGAAACAGGAAAACGGTCTTAGAGTTAAAGAAACAAATTGGGGTACTTTACTGATGAAATGTCTCTTTTTGCAAAGCCAAGTCAGAGTTCACCTAGATTTCAGAGATGTATAGAAGAATAATGTTTTAATGGAAAATCCACTTCACTCCAATTCAGATTTCACAACTGTTTTGTTGTTAAGGTAGAAATGTCAGGATCATGGTGATACAAGAACATCTGACTTAAAATGAACCTCCATCCGCCTTTTATTATTCTCCCATAGAGTTGTGACAGTCTAGAATTATCGTCTCTAATAACAAAGCTTGATAACTCTGTTTTTATTATGTCCCAGACACAGTTGTAAGTGCTTTATATTTATTATCTCATTTAAGTTCAGGCAGTTATGTAATTGAGGTAAGACTTTCAAAAAGGATAACAAAAGAAAAAAAAAGATTCTAATATACTTGAAAATGAATGCAATTCCTAAGAGACTGGAAAATCTGTAAGCTATAAATATACAATTTAATCATGATAGCTAAAAAATAATTTCCTTTCTTGTATAAACCCAAAATGTAATTTAAAATGTAAAAATGTGTAACTTAGTAGTATACGTCACACAGAAGCTGTGTTTAAAACCAAAATATTTTGTAAACTACTTTCATTGATTATGAAGAATATTTAACTTGTGTTTTTGATACTATACAGAAAAAATGCTTATTGGTTGAGTTTTTACCTCATCAAATTTTTATTTTAATATTTTGTATGTTTGGTTACATCAATAATAACTGTTTTCTAAGGAAAGTCAGATCAAGATTTATTAGAATATTTTTAAATTATTACCTTCTTAATCTAGCATAACTCTCTTTAGTATATGATATATATTAATATTTTAATATTGAGAAACAAATTCATAACTTCAGCTGATTTGCTGAAATTCATAATTTAATTTCAATGACAGATATGATACATAAAGGCAAATTTTATTTACTGAAAATATGATTTAAAGTATTTTTATCTTTGAATTTTTCTAGGGGCATTTTAAGTTATTATCACAATCTCCTAATTAAGACAAAAGCTCATTTAGATGCAGAAAGGTAAAATTTTCTATATATGCACTGTATTTTTCACATCCCATGGCACTCCCGAGATTCCAGGTCAAAACTGATGATTCTTGCTTTTGAGCATAATTCAGCTTAAAAAAAAAATGTGCTAACTTTATTTAGCAGTCAATTTATTAAATCTCTGTTTTAGCGTCTTTGTTGTTGTCAGGTGCTGTCGAGTCAGTTCCGACTCATAGCAACCCTATGTACAACAGAATGAAACACTGCCCGGTCCTGCATCATCCTCACAATCATTGTTATGTTTGAGCCCACTGTTGCAGCCACTATGTCAATCTATTTCGTTGAGGGTCTTCCTCTTTGTCACTGGACTTTCTACTTTACCAAGCATGATGTCCTTCTCCAGGGACTGATCCCTCCTAATAACATGACCAAAGTCAGTGAGATGTAGTGTTGCCATCCTTGCTTCTAAGAAGCATTCTGGCTCTACTTCTTCCAAGACGGATTTGTTTGTTCTTTTGGCTGTCCATGGTATATTCAATATTCTTTGCCAACACCAAAATTCAAAGGCATCAATTCTTCTGTCTTCCTTATTCATTGTCTAGCTTTCACATGCATTATGAGGTGATTGAAAACACCATGGCTTGGGTCAGGCGCACCTTAGTCTTCAAGGAGACATCTTTGCTTTTTAACACTTTAAAGGGGTCTTGTGCAGCAGATTTGCCCAATGCAATGTGTCTTTTGATTTCTTGACTGCTGCTTCCATGGGTGTTGATTGTGGATCCAAGTAAAATGAAATCTTTGACAACTTCAATCTTTTCTCTGATTATCATGATGCTGCTTATTGGTCCAGCTGTGAGGATTTTTGTTTTCTTTATGTTGAGGTCCATACTGAAGGCTGTGATCTTTGATCTTTGATCCTCATCTTAGATCTTTGATCTAAGTGCTTCAAGTCCTCTTCACTTTCAGCAAGCAAGGTTGTGTCATCTGCATAACGCAGGTTGTTAATGAATCTTCCTCCAATCCTGACACTGCACTCTTCGTCGTCATATAGTCTGGTTTCTTGGATTATTTGCTCATCATACAGATTGAATAGGTATGGTGAAAGGATACAACCCTGATGCACACTTTTCCTGACTTTAAACCATGCAGTATCCGCTTGTTCTTTTCAAACAACTGTCTCTTGATTTAAGTACCTGTATGCTTGCCTCTATATTAACCACCTGACATATACATGTATACTTAACTGTTAGCTCCATAAAGCAAGGGTCACGCTTATTATCTCTTTTAATCGTGTTCTCTCTGCCTTTTGATACAGTGTCTGACACACAATACCTGCTCAAGAAATCGAATTTAACGAGTGAAGACAAGGGTTTATTCAACTTATTTTTTGGAAAAATATAAGTTTTTCAAATATCTTTGTTTTCTTATTTGGATATTGTACAAGTCTATGAGTGAAGATGATCTGTAGAATATTCTTTAGTATTTTGTAGTGTTAAGATTGTTCATCTTATTTTTATAATGAATGTAATGGTGGATATGCTAAATCACTTTTAAACCTTTATTTTAAACCTTTAAGCAAATTCACTGCTAAAGATACAAAATAACAATTAGAGAAAAAGAGACAAATATAAATATGTGTGTAGCATATCAACTGTGTGATATAATTAGAAAACCAACAGAAAAGACATGTGCCCAAAATGTAATTATTTCTATTATTCTGCCTATATTTTCGTTTTATCCCAAAAGTAACATTTACTCCTTAGACAAAAAAATAAAAAATAAAAAACCACTTGCTTATAACTCACCTTAAAAAACAACCCCAGTATTAATAGAAAAACTTTTTTAAAAATTTAGTACGGCAACCATTATTTACTATAGGCTGGATTGCTTACCTATTTGGTTAGGTAATAATTGGACTTTTTATTATTAGTTTCACATTAAAAGATTAGCTAAAAGAAGGGTCATGACCTCCGTTAACAGAAATATTGCACGTGTGTTGCTTGCTTCATGCATAATTTAAGAGCCATTTGAACCAAATGAGCTGCAGAGCAGTATTACAATTAACATTCAGCTGTTCCGTGGATTTCATTAACTCGCTTTAGGAATACTGTTTGTAATGGGTAGCAGGACATGATTTTTTGAGTACCTAACACACCATCACAGATTCTAACAGTTAGCTTTAAATGGGAAAAAGAAGGAATCTCAACACATTTAAGTAAAATCATGGCTGCCACATAACGGCCTATCAGTTGAGTAAAAAAAAGCAAGCCATAAGAGAGAAAAGTTTAATTTAAAAAACTACTATGAATATAAATGAAAATAAGCAATATGACACATAGTAATGCATCCAAAAAATCAGCAATTAGCCTTATTGGTCCTAATTATAACCCCATCACTTTCTTATGACAAGTTGGAGGGTTTCCTTGCACCTTGGTAAGTATTATCTTTCTCTTTTATTTCAAATACCTTCTCCAATCCATCCACAGAAAGAAAAAAAAGAGATTTTTTTTAAGCACACACATTTTTGGATGAACCAACATTTTTAGTCATTTGACTACTACAGATCTTTTATAACTTGAGACACAAGGAAAAAAATGTAAGGAAGAAAAACTGGTATTATATCTTAGAAATACTAATTGAAATAAAATTTCCATAACACTAAACATATAAGAAAAAAAATTATGGGCTTTTTTGACCTCAAGCTCCCCCCAAAATTTAAGGTCAACTATCTTTCTCACCAATCATACAAACTTTTACCAAGGAAAAGTGAGACAGATTCAAGTATTTTAATGAAGCTGGACAGTCTACCAGGCTATCATCAGTTTTACTCTACAGTATGCAGATTAAGTTTGAGATTTTATAATTAGAAAATCCTGATTCAGTCCACTAAATTATGATTACTAGGGCGAGTCAAAAACTATACACCCTGCCTGCCTCCACTTTCCTTAGGATCAGCACAAAACCTATTAATTTTTCCTGAAGAATGTCTAGATTATTAACTTATTAATGAGGCTATTGTCAAGAATGACTATCAAAAGGTTTGAAAAGTATTTTTTGAAAGCATATGATTGAGCAAATCCTATGTAACTGCTCTGTTATAAATAGGTAGAAATGGTCTTGTGTCTATGTTCATACATCAGCCGCCATGATTAAAAATGCAATCTAATCACGGTTATACGTTAAATTTGAGGCCTGATTTTCCAGCCAAAAAACCATGCTTGAAAGGTTTCTCCTCATTCTGTGACTAAAACCCATCATGTTCTATCTCATTTCTCTTGTTACTATTTTCCATTATCAAAGAACATTTTTTGTAACATTTGTTATCACACACCAAAGGATTTTTTTTTTTTTTTAAAGTAGCTGTTTTAGTGATCTAGTGCTGCTATAATAGAAATACCACAGTGGATGGCTTTAACAAACAAATGTTTATTGTCTCACAGTCTAGCGGACTGAAAGTACAAATTCAGGGTGCCAGCTGCAGGGGAAGGCTTTCTCTCTCTGTCGGCTCTGGAGGAAGGTCCTTGTCATCAATCTTCAGGTTTAGGAGCTTCTCAGCACAGGAACCTCAGGTCCAAAGGATGCCCTCTGCTCTTGGCATTGCTTTCTTGCTGGTATGAGGTCCCTACGTTTCTCTGCACGTTTCCTCTTTTATATCTCAAAAGCAATCTTGTAGACTGAGTCCTGTCTCATTAACATAACTGCTGCTAATCCCATCTCATCAACATCATAAAGATAGGACTTACAACACATACGAAAATCACATCAGATGACAAAATGGTGGACAATCACACAATACTGGGAATCATGGCCTAGCCAAGTCGACATACACTTTGGGGGACACAACTCATTCCATGACCGTAGCCATCCTAGGGGTTGTAGGTATATCTTAAAAATAAAAAACAACAACAAAATTATCTTCTAAATTCTCCAAACTATTTTCAGCAGTAGAGCTTCCTGGAGAACAAATCCACCATTAGGTAAAGAGTACTGCCCAAGGCAGCCACCTTCTTCCTGCACCCCTTAAGCAATCTGCTCAGTGGTGTTCTTTTCAAGGCCACAACATTTTTCCAAGACCAGAATGTTTTTCTATTTTAAGTCACCAGATATATATATTTCTGCTAACTGGTTTATCCTATATGAAGCCATGGTCTTCATGATGCATTTGTGTAGTATTTATAATTCATAGCTTCTTTCATATACATTTATCTCATTTGACCCTTCAGTCAGGAAACTTTCTGGAATGAAGTGACATTTAAAGATCTCTTAACCCTGAGATTCATAACTATTTTGAAGGCCAAAGACTCCATTCAGAGCCTAATGACACACATGGTCTCTTTCACTGGGGGGAAGAATGTTGATATACAAACACATTCAAACCTATCATTTCAGAGGATTCATGGACAACCTAAATTCTCAGGTTAAGGTCTACATGCTCAACAGGATTAACTAAAGTTGAAGTTCAAATAACTTGTTAATTGGTGTTAAGTTTGCATGAAACCATGTAAGAAAACAATTTGGAGAAGTTAAAAGAAAAAAGGAAAGTTGTATCTGAGAACATATTATGTGTTCTCCACCTCTAAGGATGTTAATGCTTTCCTAATAGTGATTAAGGAGTCCCTCGATGGCACAAATGGATTACACTTCAACAATAAAGAAAACAAAAATCCTCACAAGGGGACCAATAAGCAACATTATAATAAGGAGAAAAGACTGAAGTTGTCAAGGATTTCATTTTACTTGTATCCACAATCAACATCCATGGAAGCAGCAGTCAAGAAATCAAGAGATGCACTGCATTGGGCAAATCTGCTGCAAGAGATCTCTTTGAAGTGTTGAAATGCAAAGATGTCACCTTGAAGACTAAGGTGCACCTGACCCAAGCCATGGTGTTTTCTATCGCCTCATATGCATGCAAAAGCTGGACAATGAATAAGGAAGACTGAAGAAGAACTGACACCTCTGAATTGTAGTGTTGGAGAAAAGTATTGCATATACCATGGACTGCCAAAAGAATGAACAAATCTGTCTTGGAAGAAGTACAACCAGGATGCTCCTTAAAAGCAAGGATGGAGAGACTACGTCTCACATCTCACATACTTTGGACATGTTATCAGGAGGGACCAGTCCCCAGAGAAGGACATCATGCTTGGTAAAGTAGAGGGTCAGCGACAAAGAGGAAGACCCTCAACGAGATGGAATGACACAGTGGCTGCAACAATGGGCTCAAGCATAAGAATGACTGTGATGATGCCACAGGACCGGGCAGTGTTTCGTTCTGTTGTACCTAGGGTAGCTATGAGTCAGAACCGACTCGATGGCACCTAATAACAACAGTTGGCACAAATGGTTAAGCAGTCAATTATCAACAACATACAGGCAGGATATATGAATAGGTGGCACTATAAGTATTGGACATCTTTTAGGTTCAAGTTATAAAAGAAATATATCCTCTAACTACTTTGTTGACATATTTCTCAAGGAGAGTGTAGACTATTACTTCTTAATCTTGAAAGTGGATTAGAATCACCCAGGAGGGAAGAGACTGGATCCCAGATGGCAGAGTAAGAAGCTCCATGCTCCCGTCCTCACACAGAAAAATAAAAAAACACAAGTAGAAAATGACAGTGCTCTCCTTGTTAGAACTCTAGTGAATAGCTGGGGAATCACAGTCATCAGGCACCAGCTTGTCAGAATGGTAGGAAGACTCTGGAACTTTTTGTGATACTGGCTTGAGCACCACCCCACTCCAGCTCGGCAGCTGGCTTGAGGCAGCAGCCATGTCTCAAGCTTAGGATCCTGGTCCCTGGTTCTACAGTGTGCACAGTGCATCTTATTAACAAAGTATGTGTTTGCCTGTTCCAGTTAGTCGAATCTAAAGAACTAAAGCAAATCTCTTACGCGTTTCATTCAGGTTGGAGGCTGCTAAGGGTAGAGTAGCAGAAGGCCTAACCTGAGGTGTTATAAGGCGAATTAAGGAGTCATGGCTACTTGGGGCAACAGACGGTGGTGGAAACACCAGTATCAAAACCAGGGGAGAGAACTTACTTGGAAAACTGGGGCATTTAAAGGCACCCTGGTGGCACAGTGGTTAAGACTTTGGTTGCTAACCAAAAGGTCAGCAGTTTGAATCCACTAGCTGATCCCTGGGAATCCTATGGGGCAGTTCTACTCTGTCCTATAGAGTTGCTATGAGTTGGAATCAACTTGACGGCAACAGGTTTGGTTATTTTTTTTGGTTTTTAAATGCACCCAAGTGTGTATAATTAGGAGCCCTGGGTGGTGCAAACAGTTAAGCACTCGACTACTAACTGAAAGTTTGGTGGTTCAAACCCACCCCGGAGCACCTCGGAAGACAGGCTTCACAATCTGCTTCTGAAAGGTCAAAGCATTGAAAACTCTATGGGCACAGTTCTACTCTGATAAACATTGGTTCACCATGAGTCAGAATCGACTCAATAGCAACTAACAACAACAACAACATAACAAGTTTGTCTACTTCGGAGACCCACTCGCATGCCCAGAAAGTCCTGAGGGATATTTCAATTTTCTCCTCAGGCGGATCTCTCTACTCAGGGTCAGCCTGGTTAGAGATTGCCCCAGCATAGAGCTATTCTGCAGACTGCATGAGGGTTTTTTTTGGTTTTGTTTTGTTTTCTTTTTGTTCATTTCTGCAAAAATAGTTGGGAAAAGTCACTAAGCTAACAGACTACCACAGCCTTCAATAACAGAAAAAGAGAAGAAAGGAAAAAAGAAGAGGAAGGAAGGGAGGGAGAGAGGAAAGAAAGAAAGGAAAAAAAAAAAAAAAAGCAACACCAGCAGTCAATGAATGGCACTC
>NW_004443961.1:10005104-10029780 GCF_000243295.1 Trichechus manatus latirostris
AAAGGAAAAAAAAAAAAAAAACCTGAGCAAACATTGAGAAAGAGGGAAAGCCTGAGTTCTAGAACTACCACATTACACTCTTCAAATGGCCCATTTTCAATTAAAAAAAAAAAAAAAAACACAAGATAAATACAGAAACAGGGAAGGATGGTCCATTAAAAAAACAAAACAGAAACCATCCTTTAAGAAGATCAGACACTGGACATGCTAAATACAGAATTGAAAATAACTGTTTTTTTAAAAAGAATTAGCTAGGGAGTCTTTTAAAAAAAGGTACCCTTGTCTAGGGCCCCAACCCCTGAGATGTCGGTTTAACTGTTCCATTGTAGGGTTCTGACATACTAAGTTTTAAAGTTCCTCAGGAAAGAGTATAACTTGCAAAGTGAGAACTGCTGCTATAGAAGAACTAATAAGAGGGAACTTTGGATTTAATTATGATGAGGAGCTAGGATGCCATTGTGAAAGTAATCCTGTTTCATGAAATCACCATTTCATGTTGGAGTTTACATTAGCAAAGACAAGTGTCTTCAAATAAACACTGTCAAATTCTTGTGGTTGTTAGTTGCCATACAGTTGATTAAAAAACAAACAAACAAACAATCCAAACCCGTTGCCATCGAGTGGGTTCCAACTCATAGAGATGATTAGGGAAAGCATATTTAAAACCTGAAAAAGGAAGAGAACTATGAATCGGAATCAACTCGATGGCAATGAGTTTGGTTTTAAGACTCCATAAAACAAATTGTAAATGCACAAATCAAAATATAATAGAAAATGAAAAGGAGAAAGAGCATATAATAAATTTTTGATAAATGCAGATTTAAGCAGTGTACACAAATTATAGAAGAGAGAACATACAATAGTATAGAAATATATAAAAGTTTATTCAACCTTAAATAAAATCTATGTATCACAATTTTTTATCACACTTAATTTATCTATTTGTAAATTTAAAGTTATATAGTATCTGATCTCTAGTTAACAAGAAGGTAGCAAAGTTTGACTTTACAAGGTATGATTTTGACCCTCAGTGAGATGGACTGACAGGCTGACTGCAACAATGGGCTCAAACACAGCAACGATTGTGAGGGTGGCATAAGATTGGGCAGTGTTTTGTTCTGTTGTACACAGAGTTGCTATGAGTCAGAACTGATTCAATGACACCTAACAACAATTTGGTAAAAGATCAGATGTTTTCAAAGGTCCTGCCACCTTAAAGCATTTTGGCAAAGAAGTTAATGGAAAAATCTAGAATAAATAGACTATCTCTCAAATTCAATGATTCCATTAACTAAAGCAGGACAAAAAGGAGGCACACACACACATAAGAAAGTTGCAATGTATGTAAGTATCTTTTAGGGCTAATTTTTTCTTTTTTTAAATTTTTTTTTATTATTTTGTTGTTGAGAGCACGTATAGCAAAACATACACCAACATAACAATTTCTACACGTACATTTCTGTGACATGGGCTGAACTGTTCTTATACCACCACCCCCAAAAAATCTATTCATGAAATTATTTGAGACTTAATAGATTTTATCTACAATCAAGAGTACTTAGTCATCTAGGAAAGCAACCATTTGATTCTCAAAGTATCCAGTTGCATATCTTTCTGAGAAGAACATAACAAAGAAATAAAATCAGAGAATCTTAGGGCTTGAAGAGATTTTATAAGCAATGCATTCAATCATTCTTCAAACATTCCTCCTAAAACACACACAGCAGATAGCTATGCATTCAGTAATCTGTGTTCTAACAGCTGCACTGGGTACTACACTAGTTGTGTGTGTGCACATGCGCACACATGCACGTGCTTTGAAAATTTTAACCATTAAAAATCTTTGTTTTCCTTCCAAGTGTTAATATCCATTTTGAAGTCACAATTAACACTCCCACTGTGATCTGACCAACGTGAAAGGCTGGCTTAGCTGTTGAGGAGAGTTCACTGGAACACAGGGAATAAAAAATGCAAACCTTTCTAGGAAAGTCTGGATGGCTTAAAGAAAGAAATGGAGAATTATATTGCATAAATATATGATATTGCAACATATATTATACTGCAACTTTCTTGTGTTATTTCGTGTGTTATGGCGGTTATTTCATTGTGACCAACAGTATTACTAAGATATGTATACCAAAATCAGGTGTGTTTATATATATTTATACATTTATAAACTAGAACAACATTCAAAGTGATTGCACTTTCAAAGGTAATAAATACCTTACTATTCTTTATCAAAAAATACTAAATGAACCCAAAACAATTCATTCAATTTTGCTTGTTTGTAATATTAAGATTCCTAATAGTAATAAAATTTGGAAGAAAATGTTGAGCTAGGGGGATAAAAAAACAACTTGGGAAAGAAAAAGATATTTAATCCAGTTATTTTTAGTACTCCACCATGTATTCAAGAAATGTTTTTGAGGGTCTACTAGGCCAGGTACTGTTGTAGATACTGCAGGTATAGCAGTAAAGAGAACAGACAAAAATATCTTACTCACTGGTACCTACACTTTAGTAGGCCAGACAGACCTTAAAGAAGACAAATGAATAGAACATGTAGTTGATTAGATAATGATAGTTGCTAGGAAGAAAAATAAAGCCAGGAAGGTGAGAGAAAGTGCCTGGGGTGAGGAAAGAGACTACAATTTTAGAAAAGATAAACAGGGAAATTCATATTGAAATGGTGATATTTGCCTCCCATGCAAATGATGGTGACTACTGCAAAAACAAGGAAGATGTATGTGTTGGACGCTCTCATTTTTACATTTAAACAAACAGCTTCGAATGAGTTTCATTGCAAGTCAGTGTCATGTTTAATACTCAAATTGACTCTCCAGCCTTTATCCATACTAAAAAATCTAGATAAAATCTGCCCACGGCTCTAAATGACAGAAAACTTGGATTTGTTCTGCTTAGTAGGCTTCTGCTCAAATTTACTTTCAGTAATAAATTAGAATAATTTCATTTGATAGCCACTTCGCATTACTGCCTTAGAAACTATGGACATTCAGGAAGCTTTGATGAACAGTGTCTAAGATGACAACATGGAAGAGGGAGCCAGAGCCACAACAAATCAGAGCAAGACAACAGCAATATCAATTTATACTTGTTTTGGAACATACCATTTCACAAAACTACTTTTCCAAGTTCATCAGTGCAACAACACTACGATGTAGAGGACAGCTTCTTTTACTAGCATTTTACAAAGAAAAAATAAAAAAACAAATTCAGAAAATTTATATGACTTCTTCACAGACACAAAGCTAAGTACTGGGAAACTGGATGATACAATCTGGGTCTTCATGTCTTTTTCAAATTCATCTTACTGCTTCCCTATTTTTCTCCCCCAACCTCTGTCCTTGCAAAAAACAAACAAAAAAAAAGTAAAGAAAAGAAACGAAATGGAGTCTCCATTAACATGTCTGGCTGCTGCGTTGGAGAGTTGAGTGCACCCAGAAGTGCCTTGGAAGAAAGGCCTGACAATCTACTTCTGAAAAATTAGCCACTGAAAACCCTATAGAGCATAGCTCTCCTTTGACACACATGGGGTCACCAGGAGTAGCAGCTGACTCGAAGGCAACTGGTTTGGTTTTATTGTGTCAGGAGCTGAACATATGCCCTGCTCTTAATGTTAAAGGGTAGGGAAGAGGGTGCTGAGCATTTATAAAGCTGACTTACAAAACTAGTGTATATGCTATAATGTTGGCTGTACCTCCACGTCAAGTAATTCTAATTTGCTCAGACACCATGTCAATCTTAATGCAAGAGCTGTCATAGCTAGAGATGCTAGGAGACTGTCAGAAATTGTAGTCTCGCCAAAGAAAAAAGGCAGAACCTTAAAAGGAACAGGCATTCTAGTTTGAGTAGCAAGTAATATGCCAGCTAGAAGAATACAAATGTCCTCCACTCTGTGGTTTCTCAATATGATTAAGGTAGTCTAATTCAAATCCATTCTGCTTATGTAAGGTGCTACAAAAGTGCTGCTTCAGTCAGCGGCAACAGTATTCCAAAGAGAGGCAATTAGACTTCACTAGATTTAAAGTTTAGGCCTCATTATATATGATATTTTCAGCTGGTACACATATTGAAGTCTTCGCGAAAGGGATGCATAAAACAAGGGATCCTGTTTGAGCTCTACTGATCACTGAAGAATGCTGACTGCCAAGCTGCCAACTGGGTGTTCAAAGAATGGACGTTATCAGCCGCTGAATCAAACAGCTGTGAAGCTCCCACCTGCTGCCAGTGGATAACCAAGAAACAACTAAAAGATCTACCCTCAGAAACAACTAAAAGATCTACCCTCAGAAACAACTAAAAGATCTACCCTCAGAAAGGCATAATAAAGTGTGTAAGGAAGCATTGGGTCACTATAAAACTTTCCCTTTTTGTAGGCCTCGGCAGCAGGGGTAGATTATCCAACAGGTAAGGTAGGCACGGTGCTGACCTTGCTTACCAGATCCTCTGTAGTGAACAATTTGATATTTTTTCACCACATCAAAGATTCTGCTTCTAAGTATGGCTAGTATCTAACTCTCTCCCAACTCCACAGCACATTCCTACAAGATCAACGCCTCTTTTCAAATTTACAATCCCTGACAGGGTCAGATGACCCAGTAAGCACAAGTAAGCCTGTGCTTCCTTACTAATCTGTAGTGAAATTGTTCACTACAGATGATCTTGTAAGCAAGGTAAGCACTGTGCTTACCTTGCCTACTGAATAATCCACTCCTGCTCACCAGGCATGCCATAACTGTAGGCAAGCATAGTATAAAGCTACATCTTCCTCGATCATCACTTTCTTAGCCAAAAGTTGACAAAATATAGTTGTAGATTCAATCTAGTTATACTTCCATGTTATCAAACAAATACTATTAAATTGAGCTACATCTCATGGGCCATTTGCTATCTTGAGGAAAGGGGCACATGTACCTACTGTAAAAATCAAGAGGAAAAAAGGCACAATGGAATTATGTTATATAAAATATTTCAACTTAAAATTTAAACAATGGTTTAATTAGAGGTATCAATACATGAGCAGTGAAGAATCAACCAGAAGAGGGTATATAAGAAGGACATGACGAAGTCCATAACTCAGTGATCATGGCCCTGAGGTAAGTCGATTTTAATGATCATCTTACATTACTCCTAAAATGGTGCAAATAAATGACATACAAATCAAGGTAACATTAAAAGGAAAATACGCAGTACTAAGGTAATTGATTGCTAATAGCAACATTTGTCTCATTCATACTTCTAAAGGAATGGGAATGTTTTCTATGAATAGAGGAGAGAAGAAGAGTATGAGAAATGGGTACTTTAATACATATATATATACACAAAGACTTTATTAGAAGTGTTTAAGTTAAATATTTCAATAAATCAATTATTTATTTATGGTGAAAATATATATAACAAAACATTACTAATCCATATTCCCTGGAGAAACAAATTAGGGCTTTGAAGTGGTTCTGAATGGTACAGTAACTGCTGATGTAAACAAGGGCAGCATATGTGTTGCACAGCAACCAAATCTGTTGCCCTAGGTTTTTGACCCTAGTAGGAAAAAAACAGTGATGCCCCACTCAAACGTGGCAGCCAAAAGCTTTGAATATGCGTTGCTTTCCGCAGTCCTGCCAATAATCCAATCTCCAGCATTGGAATCATGAAACATTCAAGATCCATGTGGGAGACTGAATTATTGGCAGGAATGTGGAGAGTAACACACATTCAAAATGGTGGGTTGGCCACCATCTTCGAGTGGGACACCACTGTTTGTTTCCTTCTCGGGTCAAAATTCAATGGGCCCCAGAACAACTAGGTGGTACCCAGCTACTACCACTGGTTGCTCGGACAGGGATCACGATGGAGGGTATCAAACAGAGTAGGAGAAAAACGTGAAACAAAATTCAAATTTACCGAAAAAAAAAAAAGATCAGACTTCCTGGTCTGACAGAGACTGAAGCAACCCCCCAGAGTATGACCCCAGATACCCTTTCAACTCAGAACTGGAGCCACTCCTGAAGTTCACCCTTCAGCCAAAGAATAGATAGGTGTATAAAACAATGACAAACTTGAGGAACATGCTTCTTAGTTCAATCATGTATATGAGACCAGATGGGCAACACCTGCCTGGAGGCAAAGATGAGAAGGCAAGAAGGGACATGAAACATGGACAGATGGAAATGGGGAGCACAGGGTGGGGGAGGATGTAGACACATCACAGGATTGCAACCAATGTCACAAAACAATGTGTGTTCGAATTGTTGAATGAGAAGCTAATTTGCTCTGTTAACTTTTACCTAAAGCACAATAAAAAAGAAAAAAGGGGGGGATTCAAAATCATAAATCGGTAAGAATGTATTTTAACTAATCTGAAAACAGAATTAAATGAAAAAAATTTCAATGGGCAACAGATTGGGTTGCTATGCAATGCCTAAGCTGCCCTCATTTAAGTCAGCAATTATTGAACTCTTCTGAACTGGTTTGAATCCTTGAAACAATTTATATACTAGAGTACAGTGTTTATGTACAGTTCTTTTTGTATTTAGTCTTACAGTATTCAAATACCATTTTTCAAAGTTAATTAGCGTATTTCTTCCTTATTCCCTTCAGTGTGGTTTTGAGTCATTTTAAATACAGTTAAAGTCATTTGATGTAGACTGCATTTCATCATTTCACCCCCCACCCCCACATGCATAACAAAGAAGGTGAGGAAATAGGCTTTCATAGAGAATTCAATTTTACAAACGTTTGCAACTCATCTTTTTTAAGTGTCCAAGTTGGTCAGAGCTTTATGTCTGTATACTAGCTAAAGTTTATCAACGAGGGGATGTCAGGTTAGAGAATTTAATGAACTGACAAACATTCAGGAAAGTTATGTGCATACTCTTAATGTAGAGATCTCATACCAGATGAGACAATGGGAAATCAAGGAAGAAATAAAGATATTTCATTCCGTTGAGGTGGAGAGAGAAATTAGAAGGCAAGTGTGTACTGAGCAGATTGCTCAAGGTTAAAATTAATGTTTGGATCATTCACATTGTTTTCTCTACTTTCAAACTGAGGACTGTCATGGTAATTCAGCATTAAAAAAGATACTTCATAATAATTAAAATAAATCCTCTTAGTTCCTACAAGATAAGTGAGGCAAGAAAACATCTTGCTAGCTTTTCTTTTCTGGATAGATTTTTTTTTTAAAATGGGTAGAAGAAATCTGAGTTCTTATCTCCTATTTTCAGCTACCGCTTACCTCTGGCCTTCCAGCTTTCTGATACTACAAATCCAACAGCATATCCACCTTGTCAAACGAGGAACTTGAAAGGGATTTCATACGGTGAAAACAGTTAGATAACTCTTGAGGACAAAATGGCAATGTAAAAATATCCTCTAGCAGCTTTGCCAGTATACAACAAATCTAGGTCATTCTATTCAGCAGGAAAAGTTATTAGAATAACTCCTCTCTCATTTCCTCCACAAAAAAGCAACCTACAAAATTGAATGACCTGTGAGTTCTCTTTTGGGGGAGGTAGCATGCCCTCCCAAGACTTTCCAGTAAGTATTTGTGCACTCTTACTAAGTTTGCAAAAACCTGATGATTCAAATCATGTTACAAAAATAACATAATAAAATACAACCAAGAGTTCTAAGCATCTATCAATTAATTAATATATGCCAAAGTGCTTGGTAAAATTTTAAAAGGACAGAAATAAAGCCTATTCCATTATAAAAAATCCCCTTGAGCTTAGAGGAATGGATCTTAGCATGTGTTGTCTTTTTGATTCATAAATATATTACTAAATGTACTTGTAGAGAATGTGTGTCTGTGCACACGCACGGGTGCACGTGTTGGTGTGCACCCATAGATACACTATTTAGGGGACAGAGGGAGATTAGATGTGCAGGAAAGGTACAGATCAGCTAACGACCTGCTCTTCTTGACTCACTATAGCACCCCCTCCTCTCTTTGCCTCTCCATGAGTGGTGGACATTTAAAGAAGAGTGCCATTTTGGAACTCAAACACCAAGGAGTCCCTGAAGAATTTATGCTCTGTAAACCAATGCCAGGGCCAACTTCTGCAAAGTCTCCGGGTGGGAAAACGCCGGGCTCCGTATACAAAGTCCTCGGCTAAGTGGCTCTGGACATTTATAAGACATCCTCATCAATTCAGCTTAAATATGATAATTCACAATTTATGCAAAGCCTAAGAGGGGGTCTTTTACATTAAAGGCTTAGGAAAGCTGTTTTTTTTGTTTTAAGACCTCTCACCACCTGGTGTAATTTGCAATAAATTTGAACTGTCTGGAGAAATAAAAATACCTGATTACTTACCTATGCCAGAAGGTTTGAAATCTGTGCCTCCTAAAAGTAATAGCAGGAAGGGAGACTCTAATCCTACACAAAGGATCGATTTAGTGAGAGGACCTTCTAACTGTGAAAGCACACGTGACCACCTGAGCAGTGCTGACTCAACCTGAGCTATCATACAACATGTAAATTTAGATTTATATTCTAAATTATCATGTTACATGATCAAGTGAATTTCAAGACAGTTTCAGATTTTTCAGTCTAAGAACTCTCAGCTTGGATGATTTTACGCACAGTGGAACTGAACAAAATTGAAAAAACACTGAACAAAATGAAAGCAAACACATAAATAAAAATATTAATTATTTTACATGCAAATACACGAGCCTTCTTCTAAGAAGAGTATTTCCCAAAGGAGGATCTAGGTGTTTAACCATAATTTTTATTAATGTGCTCTGTGAGGCAGTCCTTAAATAAGGACAGAATATGAAATGCTAGTTTAGGATCAATTTTTTTTTTCTTTGATTAAACACTCTTCTTACAGCCAAACACCTGTTTCATGGTTCTTGCATGTATAATTAATGTAGCTTAATGAACATGCTTCATCAAAATCTCTCTGGTAGTTTAAAAATAACATCAGAGTGGTAGGTTTCACAAACTACAACACTTAGAAAATACACAGTAATATTTTTAAAGTACATCTCTGGGCTTTTTAGTTTAAAAGACAGTATGCCTGGACCGACAAACTCCTGTCAGGAATCCTGTAATAATTGCTATGATTAACCAATGCATACTACCGCACACAGGGACTCACTTCAACACCTGCATTGCCTACCTAGATTCTCTGGAGGCATGCATGTCTCCTGCTTGCTTTGATATATTAGGTATCAATGAAAAATCAGCTGTCCCCAGGGATGCTTTTCCTCCTACCTCAGCAACTCTCACAATGTTCCCAGTTCAGTCTTTTCTTAGTCACTCTGCAATCATAATGAAGGCTATTCATCCTTCTGACAGCAAGTTAGACTTTAACCCTTTAATATAAGCAATTGGGGAGAACTGGGTTATGGACTGAACTGTATCCCCCCAAAACATGTGTTGAAGTTCCAACCCTGGAGCCCTGGTGGCACAGTGGTTAAGTGTTCAGCTGTTATCCAAAAGGTCGGGAGTTCAAATCCACCAGTTGTTCCTTAGAAACCCTATGGGGAAGTTCTACTCTGTCCTATAGGGTCACTATAAGTCAGAATCAACTTGATGGCAACAGGTTTGGTTTTTCGGTTTTGGTACCTGTAAATATGACCCTGTTTGGAAAAGGGGGCTTTTCTTTGGTTAGGTTAATGATGGTGTACCAGTGTAAGGTGGATCCTAAGCCTAATCACTTCTGAGTTATAAAAAGACCAGATTAGACACAAACACAGAGTACAGAGAGATGCCAAAGATGACCAAGGATCACCAAAGAACACCAAGGAATGCCAAGGAACACAAAGTATACTCAGCAGACACTAGAAACAAAGAGTCTCATGGAAGGAATCAACATGGCCAAGACCGTGATTTGGACTTTTAGCCTCCAGAAATGTGAGAAAATATATTTCTGTTCTTTAAAGCAAAGCCACCCACTTGTGGTATTTCTGTAAAGGCAACAGTACACAATTCAGACAAATTGTAAGAAAAAAAAATTTACTCATAAAATGCCCCCAATATTTTTCAAGTATATTCATTGTATTCGTTTGTACCTCCTCCCCCTAAAAAACCAAGTGGCTCCAAAATATTTGCTAATAGGTGAAATTTTATTAAATAACCAATTATTCTCTTTATGATTACTGTAAAAAATGACGTGTCCATTGGCAGAAAGAAAAAGTCAAACATCATGCTGGTGATATTAATTTCAGGTAAGCTTAACTGAACACTATGGATGACAAGACATTCTGACATTTAACGGATAAAATGTAAAATGTCCTGAAGCAACTAGGAGCTTGGTAGCAACTGTCATATGAGTACCTATCCTATTTCCATTTGTTTGCAGGCAGTACCAACTGTGAGGATCTGGTATTAATGCTGCAGTCTACTGGAGAGTCATTTTGCTCACAAGGCATAAATGTACGTGCAAGAACATCCACTCTAAGCTGCATTCTCCATTGAACTCTCTGTGTGAATAAAAATTATGAAATGCAAATTCTGATTTTCCTTGCCTTCAAGCAGACTTCCATTGGTTCCAAATTTCATTTACTTAAGTGTTTGTTTATTTTATATAACGAAAGTGGTTACATACATGCCTGGCTAAGATAAGTACAATCTTATGAAGAATGTCCTCCCATATGGAAGGATAAACTATTCATTTACTAAGCATTATTTTCTCAGTGGAGTACCTGGATGGTACAAACGGTTAAGCATTCAATTACTAACCAAAAAGTTGGGGGTCCAAACCCACCCAGAGGCGCCCTGGAAGACAGGCCTGGCAATTTGCTTCTGAAAGCACTACGGGGCAGTTATACTCTGTACACACGGGGTCTTATAAGTCTGTATCGACTTGACAGCAACTATCAAAACAACAAAAACATTTTCTGAATTCCTACTATGTCACCAGCTCTGTTCTAGGAACTCGACATGTATTAATGAACAAAGCAGTCAAGAATGATCCCCTTTGTGGAACTTGCATACAATTAAATTAAGTATTTGTTTATGCATGTGATTAAGGTTTCTGATGCAATACTCAACAACTTCACAGTGTAATGGTGACTATCAAGTTTTACACTGTGTGTATTCCTTTTCTGTTTGTACTACCACCAATTTCTGTGAAAGAAGTTGAAAATATTATCTTACCACTAGACACATTTCTAATATTCCTATCACAGAAATAAAATCATCACGATTGAGGTTTAAGATATAATTGCACTTAATATAGTTCCTAATTTCAGAGAGGTAGTGGATTAACTGGGCATTGGAGCCTGAGGCCTTGGGTGTGAGACCTGGCTATACCTCTTACCACTTGTGTAAACATAGACAAGTTCTTTATCAATAAGGCATACTTTGCTCACCTATAAAATGACAGCAATATTATTATTTAATAATATTAATATTTACCTTAGAGCGTGTTGTGAAGTTAAACGCATAGGGTCTGACATGTATTAAGTATGCATTAAGGATTAGCTATTATGATATTTAGTGACTGCAATAATGGGCTCAAACAGAAGTGACTGTGAGGATGGCACAGGACTGGGCAACATGTCATTCTGTTATACAAGAGGTTGCTATGAGTCGGAGTGGACTGGATGGCACCTAACAAAAACATATATATTTAATAGAACAGAAAAAATGAAACTTTCCTAATACCATAATATATAATTTTTTCAGGGAAATACTTTATTAATTACTCAAATTCTCAATGAAGTCAGTATTTGAGTCTGTGAAAAATTTTTTGAAGAAATGATTATTTCAAAGAGGATATAAGCATAAACTTTTGAAGTCCCATGTTCTCTTTACCATTTGAGTTCAGCATACATTGAAGCAATTAACTACTTCCCCATTAAGGGGTATTTTTCTATGCTCAAGTAACCTGTACCAGACTCAACTTTGAGAACTTAGAAACCAATTCACGGACAAATAAACAAAATAAAAACTTTCAATTAAAGTCATATTATAAAATAGGCTATTTCTGTTTCTCTTTTGCATTGAAACAAAAAAGTTTTCCTGTTAGTATTTTAAAATTTTCAAACTGTAGATGAATTAAAATATGGAGTAAACTGGAAAGACAAATTACAATCTGATAGTAAAATAAGCAAAATCAATATAGCATATTCTTTTTTATTGTGGTAAAATACAATATAAAATTATTTCAACCACTTTAAGGTGTACAATTCAGTGGCTTTAAACACACTCATGATATTGTGTGACCACCATCATTAACTAGTTCCAGAATTTTTCATCACCCCAAATGGAAACCCTATGTCCATTAAACAGTCTCTCCCCATTTATACCTTCCCCCCTAGTCCCTGGAAACCACTAATCCACTTTCGGTCCCAATGGAATTGCCTACTCTCAATATTTCATACAAATGGAATCATACACTATGTGGCCTTTTGTATCTTGTTTCATTAACTTAGCATAAAGTTTTCAAAGCCCATTATGTTGTAGAATCCATCAGTACTTTATTCCTTTCTATGGCTGAATAATATTCCATTATACTGATATACCACATTTTGTTGATCTATTGATCCAATGATGGATAATGTTTTTTTTCCCACCTTTTAGATATTACGAACAGCGCTGCTATGAATATTTATGTAAAAGTTTTTGTTTGAAGATCTATTTTCAATTATTTTGGTTATATATTTAAGAATGGAATTAACAGGTCATATGATAATGAAGCCCTGGTGGTGTAGTGGTTAAGTGTTCGGCTGCTAATTAAAAAGTCAGCAGGTCTATCCCAACAGCCACTCCATGGGAGAAAGATGTAGCAGTCTGCTTCTGTAAAGATTTTCAGCCTTGGAAACCCCTGGAAACAGGTCTACTCTGTCCTATACAGTTGCTACGTTGGTATGGTAATTCTATGTGTAACTTACTGAGGAAATTCCAAACTGTTTTCTACAATAGTTATACACTTTATGTTCCCACCAACAATATGCGAAGGTTTCAATTTCTCCACATCCTTGCCAACACTTATTTGTCATTTTTGTTTATTTGCTTAATAATGGCCATCCTAAAAAAAAAAACACATTGTCACTGAGTCGATTCCAACTCACAGCGACTCTGCAGGACAGAGTAGAACGGCCCCATAGGGTTTCCAAGGAGTGCCTGGTGGATTCGAACCACCAACATTTTGGTTAGCAGCTGTAGCTCTTAACCACCGTGCCACCAGGGTGTCCATGGCCATTCTAGTGGATGTAAAGTGGTATCTCACAGTGATACATCATTTTATTTAATAACTAATGACATTCACCATCTTTTCATGTGCTGATTAGCCATTTGTGTGTCTTCTTTGGAGAAATAGCTATTCAAAACCTTTGCCCATTTTTTAATTGGCTTTCTGTTGTTGAGTTTTAAACTATAATGTATTCTTTGTAGGCATGTACATAGTAGGATAGATCAGAATATTAGCACTAATATCCTAAGTCCCTTCTCTGCAGGCAAATGCTCTATTTCCAGAGTAGCGATCCCTCTCTCTCTCAAGGGATGCTGTCAGAAAGAAGAGGTGCTATTTTTGACTCCAACAGAGCAAAGGCAGTCTATAGGAGCAAAGTACTATCTAATTTCCAAGCATTCTACCTAACAGATTGGTCAAACCATATACAACACTGAATTTTTAAATACATTCTAATATTTCCTCTTCATAAAGTTCAAAAGAGGGGCTGTAATAATAATATTAAAAGTAGCTGCATATGTTTTAAATAAAAGTCCCCCTGAGATAGCTGTTAGTCTAATCTGATGCCATAAGGCAAAGACTGCCAGAGATTCTTCTCCAGCTTAGTTTTGGGATCCTAGTCTGCCTCCTCATCCTTAAATAGACCACTTCTTCAACACTGAGTCACCCAGGTATTTTACACTCAGCACAAATTCTGGACTATGCAATATCAACCCAATGATAGCCTGGAAGATTTCAAGGCATATCCTACAAAACTGTAACTGATTTATAGCTCTTTACCAAATAGATCTCTATTGATTGATATCTATTGATATGAAAAATCAACAGTTTGATTATGATTTACTTCTTGCCTTAGGCAAGCTCTTTCTTATATTGCTTCAGGTTCTTTAGGAAACAAACCCCATTCTAGAAATCATAACACTAAGATATAGATACAATTTTCTCTCCACATGTCCCTGAAAGCTGGAACTAGAAATTTTCAAATCCTTGAGGGTCCATAAAGACATTCCCAGTGCATTTTTTCCTGGTAAACCTGAGTATTCATTTGCCATGGAGTCGTCATAAGGTTCCCTGTTTCTACCTTAGCTCTTCTCCTACTTTATAAAATGTAAAGCCCACCTTTCAAGTATCTTGCACCAAGTGATTGCCCTAAGACTGTGTTGTCCAATATGGTATCCATTAATAACACGTGGCTATTTAAGTTTAAAATAATTAAAACTAAATCAGTTAAAAGTTCAGTTCTTTGGTCATACCGGACACATTTTAAGTGCTCCAGAGACAGATGTCACTAGTGGCCACTGTATTGGATACTGCAGATTAGAACATTTCCATTGTCACATAAAGTCCTTTTAGACAACACTGTTCCAAGATAGAGACCTTAAAAGTGCAAATGGAAACAATCAGTCTTGGAGGAAGTACAGGCAGAATGCTCCTTAGAAGCAAGGATGGAGAGATTTTGTCTCACTTATTTTACACATGTCATCAGGAGGGACCACTCACTGGAAAAAGACATCATGGTGGATAAAGTAGAGTCAGTGAAGACGAGGGAACCCTCAATGAGATGTACTGGCAAAGAGGCAGCAACACTGGGCTCAAACATATGAGCAATTGTGAGAATGGTGCAGGACTGAGTAACATTTAATTCTGTTATCCATAAGGTTACTATGAGTTGGAGCTGACTCAAGGGCAACCACTAACAACAACAACAAATGCAAAATAACGGGACACTACTGTCTATATGTCATGAATGAGTAAGGCTTTCAAGAATAAAATATTGTATTTATTTCATCTGGATAAAATCCTGTTGGGAAATACAGTGGAAATACAAGTTAAATGAGAAAATTATGTAAAATTTCTGACAACCCCTGGGCATGTATTTTTAAGATAGATGATTTTGAGTATCATAATGTTATTATGTGGATATATCACCGGATACATTTAAATAGTGACTTTTTTTAAAAAATAAATACTTTTAAAATGTTAGAAAGTATATCCCTTGCCACTGTTTCATCATATGAGGAAAATGACAGATTTCAAGCTAAATAAGTACAAGGAAGTACATAAATTTAATCATATATATATCTATATATATCTATAAGGGTTTTCTAGGGGAAAATTTTTGAAATCTGCTATCCTAAACTCTACTTTGGCTCTCACACCAGAAATCCTTTATATCCACTCTCTTTATTCCAGGTTAGCCCAGGTCAGTTTCCACAAGCTGCCCTCCTAGCCTCTATTCTTTAGCTCAATTTTCTTTCACTACTTTCTGTATAAAAGAGTCTCCCAGTTTTTAAGACAATCAATTTCTTCCTCCTTTATGCATTGCAAGAATGAGGGAGAGGGTGCTTACAGTTTTACCCCTTGGCCTAGCAGAGGGTGAGGTGCTTCTAATCTCTTGTAGCCCCTTATAGATAGAATTGCTAAGCAAACCGCCAAGAGAGGGGAACGGATAAACCAAGCAGGTTGTATGCCTCTCAGGAGAAGCCTCCTGACCTACGGATTTGTCCAGATACACAGATCAGCAGCAAAATGGGAAAGCTGGTTCAGGAAAACCACGCTACGCCTTCCCTCTTTGTAACTACCTCCTCGGTTCCTCTATTATTCTTTTTCCTCTTATCCTGCTCCAGGGAGAGAGCCTTACTCAATATAAATGCACAATTGAAAAGCAACTTTGTTTACTTAACACAGCTCTCAGCAACATCAGAATAATAAATTAGACAAAAGATAAATGCAATTGGGAAGGGCGTTATTTATCACCAGGCTATGGTGTGGAAAGATAGAAACCGAGAATAAACAATTCAATTGATTCCAGGCTGTGCCATTCATTTCTCCTCCTTTCTTTAAGACAGGTAAATACGCTCTAAGGCCTACTCACGCTTCCCTATAGAGAGGCATGGCTGTTCATGACTCAGTGTACCCCTGAGGCTGAATAGAACAGAATCCCAAACAGCTGAGAGACTAGGGAACAGTAAATAGTGACATACCTGGGAACTTTATTTTCAAAACACACAGACTACTGTATACAGGTGATTCATTCATTAATAAGCAGAACTTAACTATAAGAGCATAAGTTAATTCCAAATGCATTAGGTGGACTGGAGGGAGAAATGATTTCAAAGAAAAGCAAAAAATAGTTTGTATATTGTCATAAAATTAAACAAGCCTTGGGATTAATAAACTTCAAATGATTTTTAAAACATATACCACACTGGAGACGTAAGTCATTGGAAAAAGGAACAACAGGAGGTTAATCAAGAATTTTCCCTAAAATTTAACCAAGTTTAAGAACCTACAAATGTAATCAACATAAGAAGATTCACACTGACAATTTTATTAACACCAACTACAATGATATGCTTTTTAAGTTCATATACAATGTAGAGATAATATATCGGGGGATAAGATTTTCTTTAACGATAATTACTTACACATATGATTAAATCTGCCTAGTTCAAGATAATACTTGGATATGCAATATTTACAGTATTCTGAGACAGAATTATGTGGTTCCAGAATGAATTAGCATTAATTATAGTTATCTTGCATTTATTATACATCCTATCCTCAATTATCCATAATAATTAGGGGCAAGAATAAAACAGAAACATTAAAACTAACCATGATCTAAAATTTTCTTTGATTCAATGTCCTTCCCCACAAAAACTTGAGCAAAGCTGTTCCAGATAAGACCCTACCACCTACACACAGTGGAATGAAATCTCTATGAGGGCAGGCATCTGGTGCAAAGCTCTGCGGTGAATCCTGCCCCACATGCCTTTACTAGAAATGTTCCTTTCTTTTTCTTCTTCTTAAGAGAAGAACGGGGACTCTGCAGTCAGACTTTCTGGGTGTGAATCCCAGTTCTATCACTTACTCGCTATGCATACTTGGGTGAATTATTCAAACACTTTGGGCACCAGTTTCCATATATGCCAGCCCACCTCCCTGGACCATTGTGAGGATTAACTGAATTCATGCATATAAATGCTTCAAACAGTGCCTGGCAAATAAAAAATGCTATATGTATTACCTATTATTATTATGGTAGGGCCCATCTCTATTAAACAAGTTACTACAAAATATTCTAACATCTTTTGCCGTCACAAGAATATGAGCTTGTTGATAAAAAGGAAAAAATGTATACATATATTCATATATATAATTATATATAGGGATGTGTGTGTGTACACATATACATATGTATTGCTGCTAGGTGCCATCGAGTCAGTTCTGACTCATAGTAATCCTATGTACAACAGAACGAAACACTGCCTGATCCTGCACCATCCTCACAATCGTTGTAATACTTGAGCCCACTGTTGCAGCCACTGTGTCAATCCATTTTGTTGAGGGTCTTCCTCTTTTTCTCTGACCCTGTACTTTTCCAAGGATGATATCCTTCTCCAGAGACTGATCTCTCCTGATAACATGTCCAAAGTATATGAGACAAAGTCTCACCATCCTTGCTTCTAAGGAGCATTATATATATATAAAATCATGTGTGCATGTATATACATATATATATATAAAAAATCTCACATATTTGTACTCTTAAGGCCTAGCCCAATGCCTAGCACATATTGAAAATCAACACTGTCTAAATAGCTTGGAATCACTGTCTTGGTCACCAGATTGGCATTTACATAAAACTAAGTTGACATATGATAACTTGGCCAGTAATTAGGAGTCTAAATAAAATTGGTATATATTTTGCGTGTATATATTACTGACTTCTCGTGGAGGCAAATGAAAGCAGACAGTAACTGTCTTCAAGTATTTTTTTTAATAATTACTTACTCTCCATAACATTTCAAGAACATCAAGTGATACATCTGTAATTATACTTTCACATTATTTGTTCAAGTTTTTTAAACAGATTAAATGTAATTAACGCAGATATATATATGTACATTTTTGTGTATACGATTGTGTGTGTATATCTGAGAGAGAGAGAGAGAGGGATTGGGAGATTTTTTTAAAATTAAGAACCATAGAGGATTCTGAAAATTTTGTTGTATAGATTTATTAAAGCCCATCATTCACTTTTTTATTTAATTGTTCACGTTTTAAAATGCAATTTGTTTTCATGGCAATAAAAACTGAACAGAAGCTTTACCTCAGTGATTTCTGTTAGCTGGTATATTCAGATACACTTTTTCTCTGAACTAACTGAACTATTCTAATAGCAATTAAAAGTTGATTGTAAGGGGCTATCACTAATATGAATTATATAGAGAAAACTGTTTACATAATATACTACTAAAATAAAGTCTACAGTGGTTACCCCTGAAATTCCCTTCTTTTTTTTGGCCTCAGTTTCCTGTGGCCCAGTGTGAAACCTGAGTTCATTCTACACATCCATGAGTCAGAGAATTGGTCTCATTCTAACTCCATTGTTGAAAGGTGTTCAGGTGGTGAAAACAGATGCACTGTCCGCTTTTCAGGAAGAAATCAAATACCAAAAATAATTATCTTTTCTGTAAAAATAAGAAATGTAGAGATTTAAAATTCCATCCAAATGGAATGCATTTTTTGTACAAACTCAAAAAGTTAGTTTTGCAGAACAATTGTCCTTCACAATGCCCTAAAGCCCCTGGTAGCAATGAGCATACATGGTAGGTCCTAGTATCTAAGTACCATTCTCCATCAAAAGAAACCAAAAAGAAGAAATGATCAATTCCAAGGCTGGTTCAGGGACAGCATAAAACAAATCTGCAATATGGAACTGTGTAAGAAAGTAAGGAAGTTTTTAAAAATGATTGGGAGTATAGCAAAAAAGATACAGGAACCAGATTAAAGGTACGCCCACTAGCCTAATTTGAAAAACTTGATTATCAAAATGAATAATGACAATAATAGACTATAATCTATTGAATGAAAAAAAAATTCATGTGCACATAGTAAAATCAAATAAACAAATGGGGGTGTCCTGGATTGAGTTATATCGCCCAAAAATATCTGTCAGCTTGATTCCCAGTGCTGTATGATTGTGTAATCTGATGTGACTTCCTTATGTGTTGTAAACTGTATCACTATGATAAGATTATATGTGATCTCCTTATGTGTTGTAAATTCTATCACTGTGATGAGGTTATACTGATGAGATTGACAAGATTAGAAAGCATCTTAATGCAATTTCTTTTGAGATATAAAAGCGAGATGCGAGCAGAGACACATAGGAACCTCGTACCACCAAGAAAGCAGTGCTGGGAGCGGAGCACATCCTTTGGACCTGAGGTTCCTGCGCTGAGATGCTCCCAGACCAAAGGAAGACTGATGCATCACAAGGATCTTCCTCCAGAGATGGCAGAGAGAGAAAGCCTTCTCCTGGAGCTGATGCCCTGAATTTGGACTTGTAGCTTACTGGACTATGAGAGAATAAATTTCTCTTGTTAAAAGCCATCCACTTGTGGTATTTCTGCTGGAGCAGCACTAGATGACTACTACAGGGGAATAAATCAAAGTTCACCCTTACAGCAGAATACCAACTAATAACCCTAGAAAGAAAGAGCTAGAAAATCACCTCACTAAAGCCATCATAGGAATAATTGATCCAGACAAGAATCACAATAACGGCTAAAAATCAACGGGTAAAAGCTTGATGCAAAATAGGCTAGCTGCACAGCTTTAAAGTATCTACCAACAGATTACCATTAGTTCTACCATAATGGGACATGTGTTCTCAAAAGTCACCAAGCTATGAAGAACTGCACGAGGAAAAGCATAGGCTTAAAGGGAAAATGAAGTTGGGGCACAACTCAAAGACATCATCAGTGACACAGTAAAGAAAAAAACATAGGTGCCTAATAAAAATGGTAACCCATTGCCATCAGGTCAATTCCAACTCATAGTGACCCTATAGGACAGAATAGGACTGCTCCACAGGGTTTCCGAGGAGAGGGTGGTGGATTAGAACAGCCAACCTTTTGGTTACATCCAAGCTCTTAACCACTGCACTACCAGGGCTCCATAAAAATGGCAGTCTCTAATAGCCAAAAAATCCACACATACTACAATAAATACAGCACTTTACTTGGAAAAAGACTTGGCATTTGCTTCTGGTAATATGCATCAGAAGAGTTGCAGCCTGTGAGTCATTTGGAAGTGATGCAAGAAAGGTTATCTAAAATCAGATGGCAAGTTGTAACACCAGATGTAGATGGGTGTGGCTCCTGACACACATGGGAGATAAGGTCACAGGCAGATGTTAGAGGTGTTTGTGTGTGCGCATTTTGCGAATTCCTACGTGACTTGCTTCAACAGGGTGCAGCTTTCTGCATTGGTCTAGTGTTTCTCGAGGACAAAACGACACATACTCACAATTTTCCTTATGCTCAAACTGTCCCCTAATATATCAACTGCACTGGAACAAATGTGCAACTTAAAAAGACCTGTTATAGCAGAACTAATTGTACTTATTCACTGATGTTGAAAATGTAACTTTACAGTAGAGAAATCTGATAGACACCACCTCAACCTAGTGATCAGAATTAACATTGCTAATAACTGGACAACTTGTATCATGTGCCATTGAATTTGTATAATAGTTGATTATAAAATGACCCCTGAAAAATGACCATATGAGCATTTTTTTGTGCATCTTGTGTAATACCTCTACTGAAACCCACTATATACTACTACAAAGTTTCTTCTAAATAACATCCTTTGTTCCTTAGGACTACAAGGATTAGGTAATACATCTTTCTTTCTTTTTAACTGTGAAAAGATTATGTTTTATAAACATTTCCACTGTGCTTAACTGAATAGCTTCTGAATAACTTACTGAATAACTGAAATACTGAATGGATTTTTAATAGGGAGTCTTTTACCTAAAAATTCTCATTAAAATTTAATACTTAAATATTTTCTAACATGTTTATTTTAATAATAAACATGAAATTTATTTTATCCTCACCTCAATATCCATTGTGAAATTTATTTTTATTCTGAAAATAATTTCACTGGAATTTAAAAATCTCAAGAACTCTCCTACAGGCATTTTATTAAAATAAAATCTTACTGTATCATCGAATTATGTAAAGCTTATGTCAGCTCTGTATTGTGATGAGATTTAAAGAAGACAATACTCTTTCCTTAGTGAGATTTATCTCTTAAACTTTAATATTAGAGTTCTAACACGATGTCAAGATATAACGTGGGCCATCCTCCAAAATTCAACGCTTAAACACAAAGACTTTTATTTCCATCCTTCATTTCAAATTAAATTTATATATTAAATAAAAAATCAAATATTAAAATTTTGTCTGGAAGAAAACATAAACTCTCCCCATTACTAACTGTCATGATTTTATTTTACACTCTTAAATATGTTTATATGATCATTTATTCATTTATTTAGTTTTATGCTTAAAGTTATGATTTTTTTTTTTAAGCTTGCTGATTTGGACAACATGCTTGAAGATGAAAAAACAAATGTTCTGATATGAGTTTTTGGGGTAAATTTTTAGAAATCATAAATCTAATAATGTGGTTAAAACTACTCAGAGGCATTGAAATATGGATTTCACAGGTGGAAACAAAACATAATGCAACAGGACAAAAGTTCCATTGAATAGATGCTTGCTGGGTGGGCAGACACAACTGTCCCTCAAGGCCCCAAGGAGAACGCTACTAAGAAGAAGAAAAAAGATGGCAGATTATTTTTAATTTGCTATTAATCATCTGCATTTCCTCTTCAATTTCACGACGCAACATTTCACTTAATTAGTTCTCTCACTATAAATATTATTCACAGCGATTCAGCTGACATGAGTTTTCTGACACTGACTGTGCAGATGGCAGAAAACTGGTGTCTGGTCTCAAAGGCACTATTGACCACTGCAGTAAAAGAGCAAAAAACAAAATAACAACATTGCAGCCCACTTCAGTTTATGTAGGCAGTCAGCCTTTTATCACTGTAAAACCTTGAAATGGACGTATGAGCTTTGCTGCAATAAACAAAGAGTTGTTTACAGCTTGGGGAGGGCAGGTATCAACATGGGAGGGGAGCTTCAGCCACCTGAATGTCAGGAATTGACTAATGTGGAGAAACATATTGTGGCTTGTTTTATTGAGAATATGTTTTATAAACCTCAAGAGACCATTTATCACAAATTCATCCACTCTGCAGCAGATTGCTGCTTTAATGTTGAATACCGGATTTCAGTCAGGCCTTCAAGTAAAAAATTGAGAAGGAAAAAGACTCATGCTATTTTGTTTCTATTTGCTTCATCTTGATGATTCTCAAGTTTCAGTGGAGAAAATCCATTTTAGCTACTTATTTTCTCCCTTAAACAAACTAAATATTTTATGACCCCGGGCTAATTCACCAGAAAATTTACATTTACTTACTGTTGTGAGCTATTTCAACAATGCCACTTACTTGTGATCCGGTGAGCTTGGTGTCTGCCAACTTCTTTAAAAAAGAAAAAGCACCTAACAAGGATATGCTTGGCTAATGGGTGCGGGAAAAGGCATCTTGTTTCCCATTAAATGAAATGATCAAATCACCACAGCTAGAATTTTAATAGCTTTGTTTTTTGCGAGTTTTTGGTTTTGTGTTTTTAAAAGCCAAGTAATCAAAACTGCTATTTTACTGGGATGCCATTGGTAGTAACCATTAAATAAAAATAATATACTCTACTGTCTTCATTACATGTAAAACTTCATTGCAAGGGAACAGAGCGGCTCACCTGAGTCTTAAGGAACTCTGCAGTGCAAGTTGAAAATTGATATCTAGCATTATGTCAGCAATTCTCCAGGTTGTCAGTGAATCCAAGCATACAGTGTAATCTGTCCCAAGATACCCTTTTACCTTTTTATGGCCTGAATTGTCACACAGTGAGAAAGCAGACATAAGTTTCATACAGATGTGTTTGTTGTAATACTCAAACAGTTGGTTTTGGCTTCAAAAATCAAATACAAGGATTTGTGGGAATAATAACAGTGAAGAGAGTATGGCAGAGTTTTTCAAACAGTGGTGAGCTATCCAGCTTCAACAGAATCACTTGTGAGTGGGTGGGGTATGGTGCTAGATGAAAGTGTTGATTCCTAGACCAAACCCTGATCTACAGCATCAGAATTCTGCTCAGGTGGGCCAAGGGAATATGTCCACTTAACAAACTCCTCGCATTTCTGTAATACACCCATATAGAAGCACTATTAAAGCAACGAGATAAGAATGAGCACAATACATGTGTAACATCACTTGTGGCACAGATGTTGACTATTTTAAAACTTGGAGCACACTGGGAAACTCTCGTGCAAGTCACAGACCTTCATGGGTTTCTCAGACTTCCTGCTTCATCTTTTTTCTCCTCAGCCTTTCAAGATATCTTCTGTGCTCCCTTAATCATGAGAATATGTTGTTGTTGTTGTTGTATGCCACTGAGTTGATTTTCAACTCATGCCAACCCCATGTGACAGAGTAGAACTGTCCCAGAAGATTTCCTTGGCTGTAATCTTTACAAAAGCAGATTTCCAGGTCTTCTCCCATGGAGCCGCTGGGTCAGTTCAAACTGCCAACCTTTCTGTTTGCAGCCTAGAGCTTAACCATTGTGCCACCAGAGAGTAGAGAAGATTATCTTGTGAACTCTCTTAATCATTAGAATATAGCTTGTTTTAAATTAAAAAGACTAATGCATGTATGTTATTTTCATGTGCATGTGAGATTTGATAATGCACATTAAATTTAACAATAATAGAATTAAAAAAGAAACAAAAAAAAAACTTCAAGAAGCCAAGGTGGGACGAAGATGGTGGAGTAGTCAGATGCTTCCGGTGGACCCTCTTACAACAAAGATCTGAAAAAACAAGTGATTCAATTATATATGGCAATCTCGGGGCCCTGAACACCAAAGGCAAAGTTGAGAAACCAGACTGAGTGGCAGGGAGAGAGAAAGACGGTTCAGAAGCAGCAAGTAGTTGCCAGACCTGACCTGGCGAGAACCTGAGCCCTCAGGCCTGAGTAGCTCAGGGGTGAGCGGTGAGGCAGGCAAGCAACGGTGCTCAGGAGGCACGTTTTCCGCACTGGGAGAGATCCAGCGCCAGAGAGTCTAAACGGCCACCCAGAACCAGCGAGAAGCAGCCCTAATCAGCAAAAGATAAGTACTTGTGTACGGCTTACCGCGTGGATCAAAAACACCCCCCTTAGGGAAAAATCCCTCTCCCATTTACCTCCCTGCTCCTGTGGGCTGGAAGTAGGATCCGTCACATGCCCAGACCCATTCTTCCTGCCTTGGAGAGTGAACAAATTAACAAATGGGAAAAAATAAACTGCCGGCTCCCCTAAGCCGGGAACTCAGGGTAGGCACAGCTCCTTTGCCTAAGCACAGGCATAAGAGATCCACGGACTTTGAGTGCCTTTCCCCCTGCACAGACTTGTGTGGGCCCATCTCAACAGCATAGGCCCTCATTACCGCAGTACAACAGGGTATATACCGGAACTCTAACTTCAACTGTTTCAGCTGTGAAGTGGCAGGTTCTTGACATTTGACACTGCTCTGCCCATT
>NW_004443961.1:10030722-10054237 GCF_000243295.1 Trichechus manatus latirostris
CAGCAAACACAAAATCAACAACAATGAAAAGAAATACATAAAGAAAAACAACTCAGCACAGAAAATTAAGTGGAACAAAGAAACTGTGAGAACACAAAAAAAAGACATCAAAATGACAGCACTAAACTCATACCTATCAATAGTTACGCTGAATGTAAATGGACTAAATGCACCAATAAAGAGACAGAGAGTGGCACACTGGATTAAAAAAACACGATCCGTCTATATGCTACCTTCAAGAGACACACCTTAGACTTAAAGACACAAATGAACCAAAACTCATAGGATGGAAAAAAACGTATCAAGCAAACAACACTCAAAAAAGAGCAGGAATGACAATATTAATCTCTGACAAAATAGACTTTAAAGTAAAATCCACTACAAAGGATAAGGAAGGACACTATATAATGATTAAAGGGTCAATACACCAGGAGAACATAACTATAATAAATATTTACACACCCAACGACAGGGCTCCAAAATACATAAAACAAACTCCAACAGCACTGAAAAGAGAGACAGACAGCTCCACAATAGTAGTAGGAGATTTCAACACACCACTTCTGGTGAAGGACAAAACATTCAGGAAGAAGCTCAGCAAAGACACGGAAGAGCTAAATGCTACAATCAACCAACTTGATCTCATAGACATATACTGAACATTCCACCCAAAAGCAGCCAAGTATACTTTCTTTTCCAACGTACATGGAACATTCTCCAGAAAAACTTCAAGAAACCTCCCTATCCTACTAGCAGAAAGGATCTATTTAATCAAGTAGTATCCAACACAAAGCAGAGTGAGACTCGATCAATCCACATGCTTTCAGGCTACAGTTTATTGGAGCTGTCCAGTCCTAAGGTAAAAAATGTACATTCCACAATGGTAAACACAGTCTTTTCCTGCTCAAAGCAGACTGCATCTCTTACATAAATATGGGCCCAAGGTACACTGCAAAGAATGGAAAACGTAAGAAAAAAGTCAGCTGTCTCACTAGATGTGGGGCTAATCCCTCAGGGTTTCTACTCTCACACAGGTTGGAATGTTACCATCTGAACATACCCCATTTCATGACACAGCCAGTTTTCTTTTCAATCTAATTTAAAAAAAAAAAAAAAAAAAAAAAAACCTGATTAGTGAAGAGCAATGCTTTATTTCCACTTCTTAGAGTTTCACCTACACCAGCAACTGATAGTAAAGCAGTGAAGTTATTAAGTATTTAAAAATGAAGACTTCAAAGCTCCTATTTCTTTTGGGGGATCTCAAACTATCTCATAATTGAGTTGGGCATTTCTCTTCTAGCCCTAGAATAGCCTTCTGTGGGATGGATGTCATCAGTTACTTTCCAGAGGGAAGGAATTATAAGGAAGATAAGTCTATTGTCACTAAATACATATGCACAGAAAAATCTATTAGGTTATAATAAAGTTAGGCCATGTTGTTTACCAACACATTTTTATGTGAAAAATACTTTAAACAAAAAATCTAAGTAATTTAAAATAATTTTATTTTGTTGTTATTAGGTGCAGTCAGTTCCGACTCACAGCAACCCTATGTACGCAAAACAGAATGAAACACTGCCCAGTCCTGTGCCATCTTCACAATCGTTATACTTGAGCCCATTGTTGTTGCAGCCACTGTGTCAATCCATCTCGTTGAAGGTCTTCTTCTTCCTCAGTGACCCTCTACTTTACCAAGCATGATGTCTTTCTCTAGGGACTGGTCCCTCCTGATAACATGTCCAAAGTTTGCAAGACGTAGTCTTGCCATCCTTGCTTCTAAGGAGCATTCTGATTGTACTTCTTCTAAGACAGATTTATTTGTCCTTTTGGCAGTCCATGGTATATTCAATATCCTTCGCCAGTACCACAATTCAAAGGCATCAATTCTTCTTCAGTCTTCCTTATTCATCATCCAGCTTTCACATGCATATGAGGCCAATGAAAATACCATGGCCTGGGTCAGGCGCACCCATGCGTCTGCCAGTTTGTCATACTGTGGGGGCTTACATGTTGCTGTGATGCTGGAAGCTATACCACCAGTATTCAAATACCAGCAGGGTCACCCCTGGTGGACAGGTTTCAGCTGAGCTTCCAGACTAAGACAGACTAGGAAGAAGGACCTGGCAATCTACTTCTGAAAAGAATTAGCCAGTGAACACCTTATGAATAGCAGTGGAACACTGTCTGATATAGTGCCGGAAGATAAGCCCCTCAATTTGGAAGTCACCCGAAAGATGACTGGGAAAGAGCTGCCTCCTCAAAGTAGAGTCGACCTTAATGATGTGGATGGAGTCAAGTTTTCGGGGCTTTCATTTGCTGATGTGGCACAACTCAAAATGAGAAGAAACAACTGCAACATCCATTAATAATAGGAACATGGAATTTTATTCCAGAGCTGACAAATATAACAACTCAGCCTTCTTCACACACAAATTTGTTAACGTCAGCTTTAATTCCAAATTTAGTTAAAATAAAAATCTCAACATCACATTCTGTTTGTTTCCTATTTTGGTTCTCAAAACTGTATTTGCTGCTGTTGTTTTGTGTGGTTGTTGTATATATTTTTATAATATAAGATTGAGTACGTAAATCACAACTGAGTGGAAAATAGAAGCTTTTATTAAAAAAAATTGGGCTATAGCTAAACTGATTTTGTCAAAATTGAAACGTCAGTGATGTTTGCTCTCTACCTTAACTCCTTTCCTCCAATTATCATTTCTTGGGCTTTCAGCACATTGTTTGTTCATTCTCATGTCTATCAATCCTTTACGTTTTTCTTAACATCTCTTTTTGCCCTAAATATTTAACTCAGGTATCTCTGTTCTGTCTTTCAGTGAACACGCCCTCAGCAGTCACTTGCTAATTATATTCACATTTATATTTTCATTATGTTGTTGCTGTTGTTAGGTGCTGTCAAGTCTGTTCTGACTCATAGTGACCCCATTCACAACAGAACAAAACACAGCACAGTCCTGCACCACCCTCACAATTTTTGCTATGTTTGAGCCCACTGTTGCAGCCACTGTGTCAATCCATCTCATTGAGGGTCTTCCTCTTTTTCCCTGACCCTCTACTTTACCATGCATGATGTTCTTCTCCAAGGACTGGTCCCTCCTGATAACCTGTCCAAAGCAAGACGAAGTCTCACTATCTTTACTTCTAAGGAGCATTCTGGTTGTACTTCTTCCAAGACAGACTTATTCGTTCTTCTGGCAGCTCAGGGTATATTCATCTCCAACACCATAATTCAAATGCATCAAGTCTTTGGTCTTCCTTATTCATTGCCCAGCTTTTGCATGCATATGAGGCAACTGAAAATACAATGAATGGCTTGGGTCAGGAGCACCTTAGTCCTCAAAGTGACATCTTAGCTTTTCAACACTTTAAAAAAGTCTTTTGAAGCAGATTTGCCCAATGTAATCTCATTATAATATCCTAAAATTCTCTTATGATCTCCTAGATACTTCACTCATAACTGAACCCTACATATCTTAAACCAAAATAAGCATTGTATGCTCTTCTTTATTCATCTATGTAGGTAATTTTGTGCTGTTGTTGTTACTAGGTGCCGTCAAGTCAGTTCTGACTCATAATGACTTCATGTACAACACAACAAAACACTGCCCCATCCTGCGCTATCCTCAAAATGGTATTATACTTGAGTCCATTGTTGCAGTCACTGTGTCAATCCATCTCATTGAGGGTCTTCCTCTTTTTCCCTGACCCTCTACTTTACCAAGCATGATGTCCTTCTCCAGGGACTGGTCCCTCCTGATAACACGTCCAAAGTATGTTAGATGAAGTCTCACCATCCTAGCTTCCAAGGTGCATTCTGGCTGTACTTCTTCCAAGACAAATTTGTTCATTCTTCCAGCAGGCCATGGTATATTCAATATTCTTCGCCAACACCATAATTCAAACGTGTCAATTCTTCTTCAGTCTTCCTTATTCATCGTCCAGCTTTCACATGCATATGAGGTGACTGAAAACACCATGGCTTTGGTCAGGCGCACCTTAGTCCTTAAGGTAACATCTTTACTTTTTGGCACTTTAAAGAGGTCTTTTGCAGCAGATTTGCCTAATGCAATGCATTGTTTGATTTCTTAACTGCTGCTTCCATGGTCGTTGATAATTTTGTATAGTGCAGTGCATCTCAAAGATAGTTGCCAGATCAGCATCCTTGGTGTTCCCTGGGAGCAGGTAAGAAAAACAAATTCTCAGTTTCCAACCCAGACCTATCAAGTCAGAAATTTTGAGGGTGGGACCCAGCAATCTATGTTTTAACCAGTCTTCCAAAGCTAAAATTTGAGAACCTCTAGTGTACAATAGTGGCCCTGGTGGCACAGTGGTTTAGAGCTCTGCTGCTAACCAAAAGGTCGGCAGTTCGAATCCACAAGCTGCTCCCTGGAAACCCTATGGGACAGTTGGAATTAAGTCGACAGTAACAGGTTTAGGGTAGAACATGAAACCAGAAACTTTAAAACTTTAGGCTCTTCATCTTACTTGCTTGATGTTAAGCAAATTTATTACCTTCTGACTGGCCCAGTTTCAGTCACAGTGACAATCCCTAACCAATCACTGTGACCAGAGGAATTGGGTGATCCAATTGGCCTGTCTTTGTTCATGAGCCTACTACTGTGGATAACCAGTTGTCCTAGCTGAGTGGATTTCAATTCATGGTGACCCTATGTGTTGCAATATAGAACTGTGCTCCACAGGGTTTCATGGCTGTGACCTTCCAGAAGCAGGTCTTTCTTCCCAGATGGCTCAGGTTCAAACCACCAACCTTTGGGTTAGCAGCCATGCATTTAACCATCATTTTCACCACCCAGGGACTCCTACTACTGTGGATAAGGAAGTCATGAAGTCCTATCTTGATTAAAAGGAAAAAGAGAGGGGTAGTTATTTAAATAAGGGGATGCTGAGGGACAAAAATTTTCTGTTCATCTCAAATGACTTTGTTCATACTGTTTCCACTTTCCCTTATTTTTCTTCTAAGTATCTGTGTTTATTTACTTTCTTCCAGACTTAGATCAAAATCAATTCTTTTCAGCAAGCTTTCCTCCGTTAATCTACCCCTCTCTGAAGACATCATACCACATTTGAAAATTCAATCTTTACTATATATTTACAATTGCTTTGTGATTATTCCCATACCAGCTCTCATGTATGATTGGTTTCCTGACTAGATTATAAATTCTTCTAAGCAGAAACATTTATTTCCACACTGTTCCTCCTTGTGTTATGTGAAGGACTCCATACACAGGAAGTATTTAATAAATGTGTATGAGTTATTAATCCTGTTCTTCTTTTAGATTCTAACTTCAATAACATAATAAAAGATGAGATATAACTATTTTCTTAAAATTTGTGACACATATGATTAAAAAAATTAATCTGTTTTGATGATATAGTAGATCCAATAGCTGAAAAGTAGAGCCCTCGTGGTGCAGTGGTTAAGCATTTGGCTGCTAACCAAAAGGTTGATGGTTCGAATCCACCAGCAGCTCCGTGGAAACCTGACAAGGCAGTTCTACTTTGTATTAGAGGGTCACTATGAGTAGGAATTAACTTGATGGCAAAGGGTTTGCTTTTTTTTATAGCTGAAAGTATTGAATAGTATTTTAAATATTGATGAAATTCTCACAGAATTTATTAAATAAGCTCCCTCTACCTTAAAATCTCAGAAGTGTAAAGTTTCTATTAATACAAAGCTTCCAATAAACTTGTTGTAGTTGTTAGCTGCCTTCGAGTCAGCCTTTGCCTCATGGTGACCCCACGCACAGTGAGATCCGACTGTTGTGACCCATGGGGTTTTCACTGGTTGATTTTTTGGAAGTAGATCACCAGGCTTTTCTTTCTGGTCCATCTTAATTGGAAGCTCCACTGAAGCCTGTTCAGCACCATATCAACACACAAGCCTCCAATGACAGACAAGTGGTAGCTGTGCTTGAGGTGCACTGGCCGAGAATTGAACGCAGGTCTTCTGCATGGAAGTCGAGAATTCTACCACTGATCCACTGCCCCCTCCAATAAAGTAGCACTTAGTATATTAATAGTTTTTTTTAATCTCGAAAATAGAACTATTACTTGAATCTAGTGAGATACAAATTTATACTTGACCCTATTGCCTGTGATAAACCACTGCAGGCTTTTGAATAATGTAGTGACACAATCGGAATTGTGATTTAGAATATATATGACGAGTCAGATGAGCTCAAATTAAGGCCATTTCTAAATGATTATGAACAGTCAATATTTTTTGATAAAAAAGAAAAAAATCATTTCCCGTCTTTTCTTCTCAGTATTATCCTATTGTAAATATAGGAGAAACAGCACTGAATAAATTTTTTTGTAAAAATTTACTGAAACTATAATAAGAGATGCATGCTTGGAAATATTAGCTACATAAAATAAGCAAAAATTATATAACTATTTTTGAAGTAGTAATTAAGAGCTCACTCAGACTCTATAAGTCATATACAGGTCCAAATCTCAACTCTTCAATTCACTGGCTTACTAATCCTCTCTGGTTCTTAATTTGTTTACCTTTAAAATGGGGGTCACTTCATTGGGTTAGGTGGGAGTCCTGCTGGCACAGTGGTTAAATATTTGGCTGCTAACCAAAAGGTCAGTGGTTTGAACCCACCAGCCTCTATGCGGGAGAAAGATGTGGCAGTCTGCTTCTGTAGATTGCAGCCTTGGAAACCATACAGGGCAGGTCTACTCTGTCCTATAGCGTCTCAGTGGCAGTGGGCTTCATGTTTTGGGTTCAGTGGGTTATCCTGAGGATAAGATGAACTATTATTCTCGCAGTGCTTAACACACTGCTTGGCACATAACAAATGCTCAAAGAATGAAGTAATTTATTACCATTCTCATTGTCATCATCTCCACTTCCCCCACCCAACTCAAGGCAACACATCCAGTTATGTAATCATTCCCAAGGCCCCAGCCTGTGCTTAGGAGGCCATTCTACAGGAAGCCAGGTTTTGGTGTTGGCTATTCCCCAGATCCAAGATTATCATCCTCTTCTGCATTAATGGAAACCCTGGTGGCGTAGTGGTTAAGAGCTATAGCTGCTAACCAAAAGGTCGGCAGTTTGAATCCACCAGGTGCTCCGTGGAAACCCTATGGGGCAGTTCTACTGTGTCCTATAGGGTCGCTATGAGTCAGAATCGACTCAGTGGCAATGGGTATGAGTCCACATTAAAGCAACTGTTTCTGACAACTGGAAACTTCCCTCCTTCTCCTTAAAGATCTTTCCCCTATTTCTTTTTAAGGGGAAAACCATTTGAATTCATCCTCATTGTTGATCATCATTGTTATAAATGGAATCTGACTCTATTTTGGATGTTTGACTGCTGAAGCTTTCAAGCCCCATCATTCTTTTCCCCTTCTGCTCCACATCTAAGCAAGCTGATAAGAAAGCCCAAGTGTTCCCTCCTTTGGCACTAGTAGGAAGTTAAAACTATGCAAAAGTACCAGTCTGCAAACACACAAGCGCCCTAACCCCAGCCCCACCTTCTAACCACCATAAAACCCCAAGCTATCTGCCCGTCTTAATGCTCTCTCAAGCCATTTTTGAACTTGTTTTGGAGTCTGCTCTGCTTTTCCCCAGAAAGCCTCATTATGTAAGAAAGCTTTTCTCTTGTGTGCACAGTCTTCAAGTCTTGATGTACAGTACTGTTTTAGTTACCTTGTGCTGCTATAACAAAACAAACCACAAGTGAGTGGTTTCAAAGAACAAGAATTTATTTCCTCACAGTTCTAGAGGCTAGAAGTGCAAATTCAGGATGTGGCTCTGGGGGAGATCTTTGTCTCTTTTAGCTTCTAGTAGCTGCCAGCAATCCTTGGCATTCCTGGGCTTGCAGATGCATCTTCCATGTGTGTCTGTCTTTATATGGCATGTTCCCTGGTGTGTGTCTCTGTGTCTATTCTGCTTTTTTTATTATTCAGAAGTGATTAGGTTTAGGACCCACCCTCATCTAGTATGACTGCATTAACATAACAAAAGAGAAACAGTATTTTCAAATAGGATCATATCCACATGTACAGGGGCCAGGATTTCAATACATATTCTAGGGGGATACAATTCAATCTATAATACATACCAAATTTTGGGCAAGGGGTCTATCTCATTGTTCGCCAATGACCACAACAATCCTCATCATTACTGTATGTCAATTAAGTAACAATTACTTTTATCCCTCTCTGAAATATTTAAGGAGCCCTGGTGGTGTAGTTTAGCAAACTAGGTAAAAATATTTTTTTCTTTTAATCATTTCAGTGTTCAGCATGAAAGACAGTAATTCTGGGTAACCGCTCCCAAAGTCTGTTACCCTCAGTTAGTTTGAACATTCCTGTAAAGAACACCCACCATTCTTCTGAATCTTATATGAGGAAGAGGGAACAAAGGGGGAAAAAAATCACTAAGTTATTTTTTATAATCCTTTTTCTATGGATAGTTTTATATAACCTAGTTTTACAGTTTTTACCATCATTGCTGCAAATACTCATTCTGTGTGGTTTGTTTCATCCATTAGCACATATTTACTTCATATTTTTATTTTAACAGCTTAAAAATAGCTTATATTTTACTTTGATGAATAGTTACAAAGTATTTATATTAACGCTTTTAAACCTCAAAACAATTCTGCTGAAATACCATCTTGACCTATGGCTTCTGTTGTTGGTCCTTTAGACTTGACTCCTAGGTTCTCAGGAACAGAATCATTTTCTTTTATCTTTAGAGGTCTTTATGGATAAATTTGGACGGCTTTGTTCTAAATATACTTGTAATGTACTTTTCACTAAATAAAAACTCACCTGTTTTAAATTTTCTGTATCCTTCTGATAATGTAAGAAGAAAATATTAATGTTAAGGGAACAAGACAGAATGTGGGGGTATTAATCATTTTCAAAGTAAATGGACCATTTTTGCTTGAGGACAATCCTTTACTGAGCTTTGCTGGTATGTTAAGGGGTATTAATGTTGTGGAACGGAATTAAGTATGAGCAAGCCCACCTTCCCCTGCTCTGAACTTGCCAAAAGGCATGAGATGCAGGCTTAAGCCAGTTTCATTATAGCTAAACAACAATCCAACAAAACAAAACAAAAAAGTGAGCTCTGAAGGCTGAAATATGTGGGATGTTTCAGATATACAGGTTAAGTGATTGTATTTCCCCCACTAAAGAAAAAAATGCAGTAGTTTTTTTGTTGTTGTTATTGTTTTTGTTTTTTTTTTTTTAGTATCAACTTCTCAAGGCTGAGGTTGAAATTTGGCTTTGTTTACAAGTAATACAAAGTGGTGCATAGACTCAAACTAGAACTTAATGGATGTTTTTCACATCGTGAAACCACTGTGAAGTTTGGCACAATTTAAAATGACTGGCAGGCTCCACTTAGCAGAGGCCAAAGAATGAAATACCAGGGGTGTTGCAGGTCAGTGAACTGGCAGAGGTGTATGGGAAAGCTTGCCTGGCTCTAACTCTTACAGTCACTCGCTCATGTCCACGAGCAATAAAACTGAAGCAAGTAAAAAAAGAAACGATTAAACATTAATGTGCAGTATACATCAACCCCAGGAAGGAGGCGGAACTATTTTCCATACTCTTTCTTTACTTGTATGACATGAAATAGGGCTCTCCTTACTTATATAATGTATTCCCAAAGATAATAACCTGCAAGAGTAGGAAAATGTATTTATTCTTCATATGCTGATATGAAGAGAGGATTGTAACATCATTCTAAATTCTCTACTGGTCAAGGACATTATTAAAGAATCACCACCACCACCACCACCAGTTGCCCTCGAGTCAATTTCAACTCAGGGCGACCTCATGCGTTTCAGAGTAGAAATGAGCTGTGACCTTTTGGAAGCAGATCACCAGACCTTTCTTCCAAGGTGCCTCTGGATGGGTTCAAACTACCAACCTTTCTGTTAGTAATCGAGCACTTAACCATTTATGCCACCCAGGGACTTCTATAAAGAACAGGCCAAACAAAAGGGGAGAAGTCAGGCTCTGTCATTTCCACAGATAAGCTTATCCAACTGACAGAATGTGTTTTTTAAATGTTATTAATTTTTGGTACATTATGGTCACAAGGGATTTTCATGTGATGTCATTTAATCCTAAAAGGATTATATGCTCCAAATTCTTTAAGCAAGTGCATTTTCAAGAAGATCTGTTGATTGTTAAAGTATTAAAATCATAAGTCTATTGAAAATGCTTTTCTGATTCTCATTTCTTTATATATTGTAATACTACAATAAAGCAATAAGTTATATTAGCTTTACTACACTTTAAATGGATGTATTTCAGTAATTCTTCATAGTTAAATTTTTTTGCATTGGCAGTCAATGTTTTAATAAATACATATTACTACCGGTGAAAGGTAACAATACTACAGGTGAAAGAAAACAATCAGAGATTTTTACAATAACATAGCTTCCATAAAATGTAATATGAAGTGGCATTTATAATATTTAGCCTGCCACATATAACTGAAGACACCACAAAAAAAAAATGGATGAAATATAAGTAATCAAAAAATAAGGGAATTTTACCAATAAAAATGTAAGGCAGTTGACAACTTTGACCAATTTCATTGTATTTGATATTTCGCTCCATGCAGATCAAACTCAAGTTCCATTAGTTAATATAATTATTTTGTGTTGTTTAGCATTTTTTCTAATAGATTCCAACCTTTATTTCTAAATAAGCTAATTGAGAAATCAGTGAACACAGCCTATTATTTCTCATAATGAGAACTAAAGTCTTACATAGTCGCCCTTTGTAATTCTTATTTGAAAGATTAATAAAAAATACTTCTGACATAATAAATTTGATTAAAAAAAATGTACTTGCAGCTATAATGACAAATTTTACTTAATAAACATAGCTGTTTTGTACTAAGAATAGCCTCCTCCTGTCAATCCCTGGTAATTCTGCATCAGCTCATACTGTATTATAAAACAGCATGAATTTTTTATTAGTTCACTGAAAGGATTTGAAATATGGTTTCATACTTACTATCGAGTCATTGCTTGGCTTTGATTGCTATGTAAGGATTTAAAGAAAAGTAAGCAACATAAATCTAAATTGTTTTAGTTAAAGTCGGGGTACTCTACATTCAAACTTTGTCATTCTCAACTAAGACCCCTAATAATTAATATAAGTATAACTGTACTTCTGTTGACTTTTTAAAATATTCTCATATTAAATAGTTTTACTACTCGTATACCTGGAAATGTTACCTTAGTATTAGAATCAATAAATAAAACTGAAATGTAATATAGTGTAATATGATATAATTTATTTATAGAATTGGACTTGAGAGAGACCCTTCTGACCATCTAATGAAATCATCACAGTTTCTGGTTGACAAGAATGCTTTCCAGAGTTGAAAAATTTGGTCACAAATTTATGTGTAAGAAAACACTAGAATCCTGGTTTCCTTAAGTTTGAGGAGTAAAAAAGTAACAATGTTTCTAAAACAATGAATGTTTCTCATCTATCAGCATTACTGAAAAATAAGTTCAAAAGTTATGTTATCTTAAGGAATTATCCAGAACTAAAGCACAAGATGGACTAGTTCTTTAGAATAAGGATAGTAGAACTGTAATGAGCTCCAGGTTTTAACAAAATAACTTGCCAGGGAATGGGAACGCTGGGTCTGGAGCCAAGAGCCACAAATGCATTGCTGCCAAACAGCCATGCACAGTTGCCATAAATTACATTGTATACAATCAAAAGGTATGTATCAACAGAAACATAAAATGCAGTCTCTGAAGGGCAGCTCAGAAATGCATCTAGCCTCTAAGATGTGGAGGAACCAGCGTGGGGTAGGAAACAGCCAAAGTAGGGTCTGTTTGAAGGGGGTGAGCGGAATTGTCAATACATAGAAATGTCCCATCCTGTGAATGCATGTCTTAGGTAATACCATTATTTTCATCACACTTTTCAAATTGCTTCCTGTAAGAACACTTCATCATCAGTTAGCACCTTTCAAAAACCAACAACTGTCTATAAGGAACAATATTGTTCCTCCTCAGTCTTTAATAAGGCTCTTCCTCATGTTTATATACCTATATAACTTAGATAAAAAATGCCTTTATCTTATTATAAACATATCTTTGAAAAAAAATTAACTATGATTGTCCCTGGAAATAAAGGGCTAGAGACAGAATTGTTTTAGGGACAGAGTTTCATAAAATGGTCTGAAATATGTGGGGTTTTTGTTTGTTTTGTTTTGAAGAGGTTTATATAAATGAGAAGACAAAAAGTAGACCATCTAAAACACAGGCGAAAAATGACATAAGCGCTTACAAGTATACTAGAACGCCCTTTAGTTTTTGCTTTCTTTTTTTTCAGTAGTGTCCTTTTTAAAAGTACATTTTAAATGATGATGTGACTTAAATGGCTCCCAATGATAGGATAAATTAATTTATTTTTAGTGATATGTACTGCATTTGAAGTAAAGAGAATTATCACCCATCATTTGGTACATAGTAACTGATATTAGAAGCACCAGGACTATAACTACTTTTCATCAGGTCAGAAGATCAGGTTAAAGGGTTCATCAATACGAGATGTGTAATCTGAAAACATCCTCTATCTCAAGAGCATGTTTCCTTCCTACTCACCAAAATGCAGCCTAGAGACGGTAAGTGATAGCCAAAACCACGAGTATAGATCACTTCATGGCTTATAAGCATTTTAACCACAAAAAGAAAGTTTTTTTTTTTGTTGTTTTTTTGTTACATTATTTTTTAAAAGTAGGAAAATATTCTTCATATATATAATCATATTTCAGAACTCTAATGCTGTCCTGTACCGACCTGGGAAAACAAACATAAATAAACAAAATACAAAGATTTTTTTTTCCAGTTTAGGGACTAGCAGTATCTCTGTTTTCTTTACCTTTCGTAAAGTTTAAGTTTTCAGTAAGTAAGAAAGAGAAATGCCAAGACATTAAGACACTGACCTGCAGCACAGACATTTTTCGGTTCATTTTAAATATGAACAGACTTCCAGGACTAATTAAAAAAAAAAAGTTGCTGTTGGGTCGATTCCAACTCATGGCAACCCCAAGTGTTACAGAGGAGAACCAAGCTCCACAGGGTTTTCAATGGCTGAGTTTTTGGAAGCAGATCTCCAGGCCTTTCTTCAGAGGCACCTCTGGGTAGACTTGAACATCCAACCTTTCGGTTAGCAGTCGAGCATGTTAACAGTTTGCACCACCCAGCGAGTCCTCTAGGTCAATTGTTGTTGTTGTTGTGTGCCGAGTCAATTCTGACTCACAGCGACCCTATAGGACGTTTCCATAGACCCCCTCCATCATACACACCTGCAAGTGGTGCCTGAACAGGAGCTGCACATGGGAGATGCCTCAAGACTCCACTCTGAAAGGTTCTGGATGGTGGTCAGGGGATAAAGAGAGGAACTTCTTACCCGGCCTGCCTGGAGGGAGTCATGGCCCACTATGAAGATAAAAGGTGCACAGTATATTGTTAGCTTATACAGCTCGAGCGTTAGTGGTCATTTCTTCTAGATATTTTTAGCATCCTTTTGTAAAGGGCTATTTGCACTATACACATAGGCCTTGATAAAATCTGGTAATGGCCAATTACACCAGTTGGTTAAATTACAGAGCTTGTAAAACTTAAGCTTATTTTAATTCCTGTGCTGTGGGTTTGTGGTTTTTTGTTGGGTCCAGATAATATTGCTCCTCCATTCAAAGAATAAAACTTTTAATTGGCAAACTATTCAAAAATTAGTAATAAAATACACAGACAAAGAGAGACTTGAACAAGTTAGTGTAAATAGATCACTGAATGTAGAAAAATAAATAAATGAATGACAGTTCAGGAGACATCTCTCCCAGGAAGGTCTCTCAAACCCCAGGCTGAGCAAAGTTCTCTTTCACTGTTTGCAAAAAAAACAAAAAACAAAAAACTTTGCATTAATCTCTTCATTTTCTCTATTATGCTGAATTAAGTTTATATGTGAGATTCTCTACATTATTACCAGTGTTTACTTATTACAGTAGAACTCTTTGAAATGGATTCCCTGATAAAATTATTTTGTAACATTACAATAGAGCCCCTCTTAAGGAAAAAAAAAAAGCATATCAGCAGATCTAAGAAGTCATGGTGACACACTGGTTAAGCGCTTGACTGCTAACCAAAAGTCTGGCCATTCAAACCCCCCAGCCGCTCCATGGAAGAAAGATGTTGCAGTCTGCTTCTGTAAAGATTTACAGCTTTGGGAACCCTATGGGCAGTTCTGCTCTGTCCTATAGGATTGCTATGAGGTGGAATTGACTCAACAGCAATGTGATTTGGGGTTTAAGAAGTCATGAACACATTTTTTTTTGGTAATACAGCATTTTTCCAGCCGTTCTTATTCAGCTATGAGACACTACCACCATTTGCTTTATCCTGAGAATAACTACAAACATCTCTTGGGACCAATGTTATTATATCAGTGCAGGACATGGTCTATGAGTAAATAAAAACACAATTAAACAGACTTATAAGCAAATTAAGGAGCCATGGTTGTGCAGTGGTTAAGCGCTTAGCTGATAACCAAAAGGTCGGCAGTTCAAATCCAGTAGCCACTCCAAAGGAGAATGATGTGGTGGTCTGCTTCCATAAAGATTTACAGCCCTGGAAACCCTATAGGGTCACTATGAGTCAGAATTGACTCAACGTCAGTGGATCTGGTTTTGGGATACGCAAATTAAAGGTACAAACAAAAGTGGAATTTGTTAGTAAAAACAAGGAGACGATGGTCACTGTTATGCAACTAATGTTATCTGATACAATTTCTGAGACCATACTTTGGGAAGAACTGTATCTCTAGGATGTTGTTGTTCCTGTGTGTTGTCGAGTCGATTCTGACTCATAGTGACCCCATGTGAGAAAGCAGAATTGCTCCATAGGGTTTCCTAGGCTGTAATCTTTATGGAAAGAGATCGCGAGGTCTTTTCTTCCACAGAGTCGCTGGTGGCTTCAAACCATTGACCTTTCAGTTACCAGCCAAGCCCTAAAGCCACTGCACCACCAAGGCTCCTTACCTTTCTAGGATAAAACCAAACCAAAAAACCAAATCCACCGCTGTCGAGTCAATTCCAGCTCATAGCGACCCTATGGGACAGAGCAGAACTGCCCCACAGGGTTTCCAAGAAGCACCTGGTGGATTCAAATTACCAACCTTTTGGTTAGCAGCTGTAGCTCTTAACCACTACCCCACCAGGGTTTCCCCTCTCTAGGATAGGATCCATTTATTATTGAACATTGTACCCTTGCCAATGAAACACAGTGAATGAAGCTTAATAGGTGGTCAATAAATACTTTAACCCGAGCCCTAGAGAAACTGTTCTAGCAACTTCTTTAGATATGGTATGCAAGAGGTATGTGCAGATAACTTAAGGTTTTAAGTGTTTTTTACAGTGGGTAGATATACAGATATATGGCCTCACAGGGAAAGACAGAAAGTTCCCTATTTCTGACCACCTAACTAATAATATTAAGGTTGTTAATTATAGCTCTAGAAACAAAATTCAGCAGTGTGTGTTCAGCAGTGTTCAGGTATGAGTTTCTGAAACATCTGAGAGATAGGTCAACCAGTCACTGGAAGCAGATCAATTGCTGGAGCATTCACTGAGCCTCACCAAGACATTGATACAATGGAACACGGGAGAAAGACATAGCAGTCTGCTTCCCTAAGGATTACAGCCTTAGAAATCCTATGGGGCAGTTCTACTCTGTCCTATAGGGTTGCTGTTATGGATTGAATTGTGTTCCCCAAAAACATGTGTCAACTTGGTTAGGCCGTGATTCTCAGTATTGTGTGGTTGTCCTCCATTTTGTGACTGATATAATTTTCCTGTGTGTTGTAAATCTTAATCTCTGCCTGTGGTTAATGAGGCAATATTAGACCCTAGTAAAGAAGATTAGAGCAGGATATAACACCCTTGCTCAGGTCACATCCCTGATCCAATGGAAAGGGAGTTTCCCTGGGGTGTGGCCTGCACCACCTTTTAACTTAAAAGAGATAAAAGGAAAGGTAATCAAGCAGAGAGTAGGGGACCTCATACCACCAAGAAAGCAGTACTGGGAGCAGAGTGCATCCTTTGGACCCGGGGTTCCTACAAGGAGAAGCTCCTAGTCCAGGGCAAGAATGATGACAAGGACTTTCCTCCAGAGCAGACAGAGAAAGCCTTCCCCTGGAGTTGATGCCCTGAATTTGGACTTCTAGCCTCCTAGACTGTGAGAGAATAAACCTCTGTTTGTTGAAGTGGTATTTCTGCTACAGCAGCACTAGACGACTAAGACAGTTGCTATGAGTCAGAATCGACTGAACAGCAACAGGTTTTTTTGGATGGGTCATATGAAACGTATTCTCTAAATATAAACTATCACATCAACTTGTTTATTTCAAAGTCAGCTTATAAAGAACTTCAGTATCAATAGAGGGCTGGGGGGAGGGAGGATAATAGAGAATTGTATTGTTTCTGATACTAGAAAAAGTTTCTCATTTTTCATTCACAAATTGATATCAGGCTTGATAGATTTGTAGCATTAATTTCGATTAATGATTGTTACCAAGATTTGTTGGCCACGTCTGGATACCACACTAGTCTCATTTCTAGAACTGCAAAGTTTTAGCACCAGCTCCTGGGCTGGAGGAGTAAATACACACACACACACACACACACAAAGAAATAGCGATGCTCTGGAGACTCTTGGTGAAAAAAACTCCCTGTTTCAGTGTCACCTCAGGTGCTTGATTTCCATAGCATTGTGTAATGGAAACATTTCTTTAGAGCTACTTGGACCAGCAAGCACAAAAACACCTCATCCCATCTTATCTGCCACATTCATTGGAAATAAGAAATCTACATATTAGTACCTGTCCCTTTCTAGTATGTTTTTCTACTAACTAGTACTGTGAAACATCAAGACTTTATTTTCCTCAAATACCTGTAGACCTGACAAAGAGTTATAGACCTATCAACACCTGGCAAATTAAAAAATGCAGAAGAGGAGGACAATGCAAATGAGTACAGGAAGGAATATGACAGAATTTTTTTTTAATCAAGAAACAAACACTGGCAATTTATTTTTTTTATCCCTTGGTCCTATATAAGGAACAATGTGTTATTTGGCTGTGATAGTATTTTAATAGCTAAGTAGTTGCATCTTAATTTTAGTAACGGATTTATCCAAGTTTGTAATCCAGCATGAGCTAAAGATACATTTACAACCATGGTAATTCAGATTAATCTGAAGAGATACTGAGGGGGAGGAAAGGCCAGCTATAGGAGTAATTGTGGATGGGGAAGCATTTTATAAGCCTTCTCAGAGCTCTCAGACAATGAACTTCAGCATTTGTAAAGCTTATAAAAAGAGGTAAACAAAATTTAAATTAGAATCCCTAGCCATGTCTAAAGTCGGGTACAAATTTGGGAGGTGACAGAAACTCATACATTGACTGAAGATTAGAACATATATGAAATGAGGTCTCCTTCTAAATTTAAGAACTCTTACTGTCTATACTGAAGTTGTTGTTTTTTTCCCCCGAGAATAAGAAGGCCTTGACTATTAATCATACACAGAAGTAGATACTCTCTGCCACACAGCTATTAAATGGAGAAATGTACATTTTTCTACTTCACCTGTCAGGCCTACTGATATATTTTCATCTATGGCATCAATCACCATAGGAGCTTAAGTACTTGAAAATGGGAACCCATGGGGCTCAACTACCGCCAATGAGGGCTCAGCTGTTCTGTGAAAGCCTTGAAAAGTGAAACGTCTAAAAGACCTAAAAATACAGCTTGGAATTTCATCCTAAGCCACTGACCATGTGGTTTCCCTGGCTCTGGGCATCACACAGAGGATTTGAATAACCTGGGCAAATTCTAAAGACAAAGACTAAAGTGGTGGTACTGACATTCTCACTAGTGATTTCCAGAATGTGAACAAAATCGGGCATCCTTTGCCACTAGATTAACTTTGAGCAACATCTGTAGGATGCTGGGAGATGTGTGCACTCCAGGCAAGCTGGCAATGTCATAGACAAAAGGTTTCTGCATAATTATAGAGTCTCCACAGGGGGAAAGGAGCACAATATCTCAGTGGAGAAATGCAAATGATCTTTAGGACACTGTTAGTGGGCATCAAATTTTGTGCAGCAACGAGCTGTGAACACATAACCAGTAAATCACACAGTAAAATAAGGGGAAAAAATCTGCATGTCCCTGCTTCTGAACATTTCCCACAGCGTCTATATGTATGAAACAATTACAGCAAACTTCAATTTTGTGATCTTTGTTCAACTCAGACAGAAAAACAACATTAAACTTATTTTATCAATCTATAGCCATTTGCCCTTACTGTTATATGTTCTGTACAATCCTCATAATTACAGAATATCAGTCCTGTAAAAAAAAAAAAAAAAAACCATTTCCGTCAAGTCAATTCCAACTTATAGTGACCCTATAGGACAGAGTAGAACTGCCTCATAGAGTTTCCAAGGAGTGGCTGTTGAATTTGAACTGCCTGCCTTTTGGTGAGCAGCTGAGCTCTTAACTACTGTGCCAGATCAGTTCTACAGAGGACATAAAAACAGTTTCTCTCTGCTCCTGGAGTTCTTAATTCTCTACCATGTATTATGAACTCATGCAAGAACATCTAATAATAGCTGAATATATGCAGTGTTGTGTCAGGTGATTTTCGGTGGGACCTACAGATATGGAGCAAGCAACCTCTAATCCCTGGTCAGGCTCGAAATTCAGGTGTTGATTCTCATGAAGCTTTCAGCTGATGGAAAAAGGTGGAAGGAGAGAGATGGGAAAATGAAGAAGTGTTTTAACCTGCTGTTTACTCCAAAGTAACCCCATCCTCCCAAGAGAAAGGGGCCACAAGAAGAAAGTTACAGGATCGTTTCCAGCAGAAATCAGGTACAATTTGGGGCACGCAGCCCGATGACAAAATCTGACTCAGAATTATAGACAGAATCAACCACAGATCATCAGGTACGTCTGATCCAGTGAATGCCAAGTCCCTATTTATCAGTTTATGTCATTCCAGAAAATTGTCTCTGTGCCTTGGTAGATCTCACTCTGACAGTATAAATCCTTAGATCTAGGAAAATCCATATTTACCTTATGTTCTTATGTGTCCTTCATAAAAACTGTCTGATTAATTGTCAGGGGTTCTCTACTATACTCAGAGAAGACAACAGACTAGTTTTTAAACAGAAAATAATTGCATATAAAAAGGTTAAATTAAAGAGATAATGAATCATAAAATAGTCTCTGCTCCCTCTCAAACTCCCTCTGCTCCCTCTCAAACTCCCTCCTGTCATTCTGCAAAACTGCTTCTTCCCCCTTAACAAGTTACCCACCCTCATCTTTCTTTTAAACTCAGTGCCCTAATTCTTTCCAAGCACTGAAACACCTCTGCAGGGACTGATAAGGATGGAGAGCTGGGATTCCATGTGTAACAATCCTAGAACAATGCATCTCACATGAAAGAAGTGAAAACTGACCCAAGGGATTGTCTAATTATAAATGCAAATGTGAAACTGCTCTTCACTATAATCTATCGCTAGTCAATTTCCTAGAGGATTCACTAGTCTATTTCAAACATTCTTCATTATCCACAAATGCCCATTACTAAGGTATTTACTGAGACATAAATATGGTATTTAATTTGAGTTGTTTTAAAGCCAGAGCCTGACATGAGGACTTGAGTGCAGTTAGATTATTTGGGAGGTAATCCCAGGAAGCAGAAGAAAGGAGTGGGGAAGAGTGAAGCCAATACAAGGTGTCTCATTGAGCTGGCTACCGCTCTGGGCAATGGAACTCAATACAATTGGCGAACCTCTGAGAAATCTTGTAGAATCTACCTCAGAACTGTCACACGAAAAGACAGGGAAGCTGGTGAACTTACCTACCGACTCTTGTCTCTCATTAGCTGAAGATGGTCTTTGGGGTTATTAGCCCGCCAGTGTGCACACACGCGCGCACACACACACACAAACACACACACACGTCTATACTGAGAGACTCCGTGGCTTTGGGGAAACCCTTAGGTAGAAAATCAGCAACACCCTATGGTGAGTGTTTAAGGTGGGATGCTGGCAAAATTCACAGTAACTATCTTTGATGCCAGAGTTTACGATGTCAGAGTGGATTTAACTATGGCTCAAGGTGAGACACCACAGTCGGACAGAAGCAGCATCTGTCTCTTGCTGGCCCTGTCCAGAGCCCAGTATAGCAATCTCCAGCCATGCCTGTAAGCACAAAACTCCAGGAGCACACCTATGAGTTGTAATGTCCCTGCCCATTCTGTTGAGGGAGGCCAGAATGTAGTGAGAAGAAGCACAGCCCCTTCTTTGCAAGATAGAAAGCAGTCACTGTTAGCAATGTAACAGATGTATCAGGAAGGTCATTTATGAGTGCTGAAAAGGTTGACAGAGGTTGAAATTTGTGATTACATATGCTTGTGATTGTTCAAGTCGTAGACTATTACATCAGTTTGTCTTAAAAAAAATTTTTTTTTAATTAAAAAGGTAATGTTTATACATAAAAAAATTCAGACAACATAAAATGGTTTACAATCACAGTTACCCGTCTTCTCATCTCAGCACTACATCCCTAAAAGGAACAGCTATGATTCATTTTTTATGTGCACTTCTTGAAATTGTCTCCAAATTCAGAGGCATGTGCACGTTCTCTCTAAAAGTACAGACTTTTCCATCATGCTTCCCTTTTAAATCACAAATACGATCATATTATACACACTGAGTTTCATCTGGCTTCATTTATTTATTAACATATTTTAGGACTCTTTCTATAGAGACATGCATAAGTATAACTCGTTCTGTTTAAGGACTGTGTGTATGTATCATCATTATCTAACTAGTTTACCTATAAATCGATGTGTATAGTATTTTCAATCTTGCAATTACACAAATTAGTCAGTGAATACCATTGTTCATAGGTTTCTGCTTACTTGCAAGGTATACCTGGTGATTAGATTTACAGAGGTGAAATTGCTAGGTTAAAGGACGAAGCATTTTACATTTTGATAATTCTGGGAAATTGCTAGTTTGTTTGTTTCATCTACAAAAATTGTTCTCTTAATGCCCCTTTAAGGTTTTTTCTTTGGAAGTATTGTGGAAAATATCTGTTTTACCTGGCTTGCCTACCTTACTTCCCTATGAGAATGGTCATAGAGTTAAATGACTTAATCTCTAATGCCATGCAAATGCCCATCCCAAACACATTTGACTAAAACCATAGTAATGACCAGGACTTTTAGTCTCTGGAAGAACCCTTTCTATGGCCTTTGAACTTTACTATCCCTAACCCTTAAATGGCAATATACTTCCTCATTTAAACTGTCTTTTTTCTCAGGATCATGCTCTCCTCCTCTCCCCCTCCCTCCAATAGATCTCACTTCTCTGGAAATGTCATTTGACGATGTCACAGACCTTTAGTTTCTTCATTTAGTAAAATTACAGGATGCAAAAAACAAAAAAAAACAAAAAAACCATTGCCATCGAGATAATTCCGACTCATAGCAAGCTTGTAGAAGAGAGTAGAACTGTCCCATAGGGTTTCCAAGGAGTGGCTGGTGGATCTGAACTGCTGACCGTTTGGTTAGCAGCCAAGCTCTTAACCACTGTGCCACCAGGGCTTCTACAGAACGGAAAGTACATATAATTTCTAGGGTATTTTATGTCCAGTACTAAACTGAGCTTCACATTTTCACCTCTGTAAAATATACCTGGAGCTTTCAAAATAATATTCTACTCTCATTGCTTGTTGTTTTCAAAATTCCAGTTCAAGTGTTCTGATCACTGAACACTTTGATCATTGAACATCCACAGTTTCTCCCTTTACCTACTGTTATATTCACTGTAGTGTCAAGTATTTCAGGATTCCAACCCCCCAGGATAATATATTATCTGACAGTTGCTATTAACAGATTTATACATTTCTAAAGAGCACAGCCCTAGTCCTGGCGGTGCAGCGGTTAAAGCACTCAGTTGCTAATCAAAAGGTCGGGAGTTTGAACCTACCAGCTGTTCCCTTGAAGAAAGATGTGGCAGTCTGCTTCCATAAAGATCTACAGCCTTGGAAACCCTATGGGGAAGTTCTACTCTGTCCTATGGGGTCACTATGAGCTGGAATCAACTTGACGGCAATGAGTTTGGTTTTTTTTGGAAAATGCACGGCTGCTACAGTAGTGATTAAATTGCTACCCATTCCCATTGTTCCAAATTATGAAATTGATATAACTTTTTTGGTGGTTCCAACTACAGTCTTTTAAAAAGGCCACTCACAAAAACCATTCAGGGGACTTCTGGCAAAATGGCGCTCTAGGCAGAAGCACCATGCCTTCCCTCCACAGCAAAGATCTGAAAAACTAAGCTGAACAGAGAAAACAACAATCCTGAAACCCTAAAACATCAAATGAAGAGATAAAGAACTCAGCCAAGCACTAAATGGAGTGAGAAAACTGACAGAGAACGGACAGCAAGGAGAGATTCATGCAGAGGTCCCCTACCAGCTACCGCAGCGCGGATCCGCCATCTTGGACTCCTATCGGAGACAAGCAAACAGGGGGTACAAGAAAGCAGCTTCATGGAGCTTCCAGCGGGAGACAAAACAACTGGTAATTTGCAATATATACACTTTCCCACCCCCCACCCTTCTTCACCCCCACGTAGCCTCCTCTGTTTCCCCCGGCCACAATCTCTTGTCCCAGAAACACCAGCTGCTTGGATTCCACACACCCCAATGGGCCAGCTCTCTGAGTGCCATTTGTTGGCTGCTAGTGTTGCTTTCTTCCGCTTCGTTTGATTTCTTCCTTACCTCTCACCACATCCCCCTCCTTTCGCTCAAATACCTGGCTCCATGCGCCATCTTTGCTTCTTCCTGAGGGGCTGCAAAGCTCTGGTAATTTGTGATATACACTTTCCCACTCCCTACCTTTCTTCACCCACACTCAGCCCCCTCTGCTTCCTGCAGACACAGTCTTTTGTCCGAGAAACATTGGCTGCTTGGATTCCACCAGCCTGCACAAGCTGGCTCTCTGAATGCCATTTGTTGGCTGCTGGTGTTGCTTTTTTCTGCTTCTTTTGATTTCTTCCTTACCTCTCACCACCTCCCCCTCCTTTCCCTCAAATACGTGGCTCCGTGTGCCATCTTTGCTTCCTCCTGAGAGGCTGTGGATCTCCGTTCGAGTGTGGAGCTGCTTCCCTGTCTAGGCTGCCGCCCTGGTGGGATCCCGGGGCTATTGTTCGTTTCTTTGTTTTGAATTGTTTGTTTTCTTTTCCTTTTCTTAGGTTGGGAGCCTTTTCTGGCCAGGTGGTGCTGCGAGGCAAGAACACTACCCCCTCAGCTTACACAGACGTGCAGCTGGATCCCTGAGAGCATTTCTTTCTTCGTTGGTTATTTTTTTTTTTTTTTTCTGTTTTCTTGGGG
>NW_004443961.1:10054730-10055796 GCF_000243295.1 Trichechus manatus latirostris
CCTGCTACATCCTGCCTACCTACACCGTGCGCTTAACATCACACCACCAAGCAGCACAGGCACGGCCTACTGGAACCTGCCCTGCACTGATTACCAACCCACCCTGGTGGCTGTAGTGAGTGCCACAAACAACCCATCCCAGTAACTCCTCTTCAGCTAGACCTGCCCTTACGTAACACATCTGAGTGACTGACCCTGACAACTGGAGAAGGAGGTGAAAAGTACTATGCCCACAGATGAGAAAACAACAAAGAACACACAGTCCGCCTGCTCAGACATAGACAAATTAAAAAAAAAAAAAGGACCAAACAAACAAATCTACAATCAATAAACGAGAAAAATAACTACTGAATGCCCAAAAGACAGCAGACAATATCAAAACATTTACAAAAAAAGGACAGGATGGTTCCAGTACGTGTCCAAAATAAAACATCAGATGACTTTCCAGTGGAAGAAAATGTACTAGAACTACCTGATAGGGAATTCAAATCTCCAATACTCAGAATTCTCCAAGAGCTGAGGCAAAAAGCTGACAAACATGAGGAAAAAAATAGACAAATTCATGGAAAATACAGACAAAAAATTGGAAGAAATCAGGAAAATAATGCAGGAACAAATGCCAAAATAAATTCACAGCTAGAAATTATACAAAGACAACAATCAGAAATCCAAAAGATAAACAACAAGATTTCAGAAATGGACGGTGTCACAGAAGGGCTGAGAAACAGATTTGAAACGGTGGAAGACAGGATCAGCGGAATGAAGACAAACACTTGGAAACAACTCTGTTTCAGGAAAACTCAAAAAAAAAGAACAAAGAAAAATGAGGAGACCCTGAGAGTTATGTGGGATACAATCAAAAGCAAAACTTTGCAAGTGATTGGAATTCCAGAACAGGGGGAGAAAACAGAAAACACAGAGAGGATCACTGAAGAACTGCTGACAGAAAATGTCCCCAATATCATGAAAGATGAAAAGCTGGCTATCCAAGAAGCTCAACGAACCCCATATAGGAAAGACCCCAAAAGAAAATCACCAAGGCATATCATAATAACACTCACCAAAA
>NW_004443961.1:10061447-10130359 GCF_000243295.1 Trichechus manatus latirostris
AGGTTGAGAAGTTAGAGGGTTGACATGTTGTGGGGTTGTTAACCAATGTCATAAAACAATATGTGTACTACTGTTTCATGAGAAACTATCTGTTCTGTAAGCTTTCACCTGAAGTATCAACAACAACAAAAAAATTTCAACCAAAAGAAAAAAAAATCCATTCAGCTATAGCAAAAAACCTTTACATTGCAAATGTAAATGTGTAAAAAATTTATGATTCCAAGCCATAATACTTTGTCCAATTTTACATAGGTAAAACCAAGTCTAATATATTTGTCAAAGTTAAGACTTTTTGTAGTGTTTCCAAAAAAGAAAAAAATAAATAACTTTCATCAGTGATAGGTACAAGAAATGAAATTAGAAAAACATTTCATCACATAATTGAAGAATGGTTTATTCTAGTTACTTTGAATTGTATCAACAGGCAGGGAATTGTTACCTACTATACAACAGGAGTTAGCCATCAGATGTGTTTGAAACTTGATTGGGGGTATTCCCTTGCAGTTCTGGGCTGAAAGCCAAGCTATTAGGAGGACTTTGAGTTTTGTAGTCTAAGCATCCCTTTCTCCACCTCCAAAAATACTTTCAATCAAATAAGATTAGGGTAACCCAGCATCCTGCAAAGGCAAGAGTATCTATTATCCTAATTACTGGCTTTGAAAAAGTGTTCTTTCCTGAATACAGCCAAATCCTCCTTATTATCTCTAAACAAATGAGCTCTAACATTTGGAAAATTCTGACAAATTAAGAAATTTGAAATAGGTTTAATAGGCAAGTATTAGGGGAATAAAAAAAAAACTCAAGCAGTAGCACATACATAGCTAAAATATAAGAAACTAGAATCCTATAAAGTTACTTCACTAAAAAGACACTAAAGAAGACTTAATACTGAGACAATATGAAATTAACAAATAAAATTAAATAAAAAAGGACAGATTTAGGCAGGAAGAAATAAAGAGAGGGAGTGGCAGAAAATAAGAGAAAACATTTCATGCTGGAGAAGCGACAATGAAATAGCTTTGCTGATAATATACATGAGGTACAAACTTTAGGAATCTAACAAATGTCTGGTAACTAAAAAAAGTCTTTAAAATGTAAATAATCCAAAAGAATACCACTCAGCTAGTAGAAGAAATAAAGTCTTGATACATGCTAGAGTATGGTTGAAGCTTGAAGACATTATGCTGAGTGAAATAGGCCAATCACGAAAGGACAAATATTGTATGAAGTCACTTATATAAAAAGAGAAGAAAAGGCAAATGTATAGAGCCCAAGGGTAGGTTTGCACAGCCCATTATTGTAATTGCTAGCAATAAGTTATACACCCATAAAAAGCTGAATTGGCAAAAGTTGTGTGATAGAGATATATTTACAACAATGACCAAAAAAAGTAGCTGCTGAGGCTGCTTATATACAACCAAACACGTCATGGGATTTGGTTCCTTGGTTTGGAAGTTTAGAGTCATGGTTTCATGGGACAACCCAGTTAACTGGCCTAATAGCATATTTAGTGCTTCTGTTCTACTTTCTATTTCACTGGGTAGTGCCTGAGGTCTTGAAAGCTTGCAAGCAGCCACCCAAGGCACAACAATTGGTCTCTATTCACCTAGAACAACAGATGAAGAAGGAGAGTCAGGAATAAGAGGAGGATATTGAATGTGTGGCTAATTGTCTCCATGAACAATTGCCTTCTTTGCCATGAGACCAGAAGAAACGGACCATGCCCAGTTACCATTACAGAACATTTCGATCAAAGATTCCACAGAAGAATCCTGATCAAAAGGGGAAAAAATGCAGAACAGAATTTAAAATTCTAATGGACTCCAGACTTTCTGGAACCATGGAGGGGGGATGAACCCCTGAAACTATTGTCTTGAGATAATCTTTGAATCTTGAACCAAAAATATCCCCTGAATTCTTCTTAAAACTGACAATAGTTTAGCTCAACTAGTAAAAAAGGTCTGCCTGGAGTATTATGAGCTTTTAAGAACTATCTATATGGGATCAAATTGACAACAGCAACCCGAAAGACTGGATGGGAGCCTTAGGAGGCAATGAGTTTATGTTAATTAGGAAGGAACAACTCATAAAAGGAGGGTGAAAATGGTTGTACAACTCAAAGAATGTAATCAATGTCACTAAATGGTACATACAGAAACTGTTGGATTGGTATATATTTTGCTATGTACATTCTCAACAACAACAACAAAATAAATGAAATTGAAATAGCCTTTGCCATTTTTTTTTTTTGTTGTTGTTGTTCCACTTCTGAGAACCTATCCAAAAAATCCAACTCAAAACAATATTTGCATACACAGATGTTACCCTAGAGGATTTTGGTAGCAAAAAAAAACAGGATTGACATAAATGCCATCCATCAGGGAAATTATTAAGTAAATTACTTTAGATTTATGCAATGGATATATTAAAATGCCAGGTAAAAAATAAACAGAATTCAAAATTGTATATGGAATGTGATCTTGATAGAGTAAAACATGTTTAGGGAAAAAAAGGATATATGCTAAATCTGATTATGAAAACGGATATTATGAAAAGGATATATTCCATGACACTATATAGTTTTATGCACTTTCCATATTTTCTATAGGGAACACATATTACTCACATGTGCATTTAAAATGGTAAGAAAAATCATAGACAATAACTATTCCTATGTTATTGTTAGGTGCCATCGAGTCGGTTCCGACTCATAGCAACCCTACGTACAACAGAACAAAACACTGCCCAGTCCTGCGCCATCCTCATGATTGTTGTTATGCTTGAGCCCATTGTTGCAGCCACTGTGTCAATCCATCTCGTTGACAGTCTTCCTCTTTTTCACCGATCCCCTCTACTTTGCCAAGCATGATGTCCTTCTCCAGGGACTGTTCCCTCCTGATAACACGTCCAAAGTATGTGAGACGCAGTCTCGCCATCCTTGCTTCTAAGGAACATCCTGGCTGCACTTCTTCCAAGACAGATTTGTTTGTTCTCCTGTCAGTCCATGGTATATTCAATATTCTTCGTCAACACAATAGTTCAAAGGGGTCAATTACTCTTCGGTCTTTCTTATTCATTGCCCAGCTTTTGCATGCATATGAGGTGACTGAAAATACCATGGCTTGGGTCAGGTGCACCTTAGTCCTCAAAACGACATCTTTGCTTTTTAACACGTTAAAGAGGTTTTTTTGCTGCAAATTTGCCCAATGCAATGCATCATTTGATTTCTTGACTGCTGCTTCCATGGGGCTGACTGTGGATCCAAGTAAAATGAAATGTTTGACAACGTCAATCTTTTCTCCATTTATCAGGATGGTGCTTATTGATCCAGTTGCGAGGATTTTTGTTTTCTTTATGTTGAGGTGTAATCCACACTGAAGGCTGTGGTCTTTGATCTTCATCAGTTAGTGCTTCAAGTCCTCTTCACTTTCACCAAGAAAGGCTGTGTCATCTGCATAACACAGGTTGTTAGTGAGTCTTCCTCCAATCCTGTTGCCCAATTCTTCTTCATACAGTCCAGCTTCTCCAATTATTTGCTCAGCACACAGACTGAATAAGTATGGTGAAAGGATACATACACCTATTCCTATAGTGATACTTTGTAATTAAGAGAAGCCAAAAAAAGGAACTCCCGACTAACTCTCAATTATACATCCTGATTTTTTTTTAAATTGTGCTTTAGGTAGAAGTTTACATAGCAAATTAGTTTCTCATTCAACAATTAATATACAAGCTGTTTTGTGACACTGGTTGCAAACCCCGGGATGTGTCAACACTCTCCCCTTCTCTACCCAGGGTTCCCCATTTGCTTTTGCTCAGGTGTGCCTATTTAGTCTCGTATACCTGATTGAATAGGAACTGCGTTCCTCAGGTGTATTATTGTTTGTTTTATAGACCTGTCTAATCTTTGGCTGAAGGGTGAACTTTGAGAGTGACTTCTGTTCTGAGTTAAAAACGTATCTGGGGGCCATATTCTCAGGGTTCCTCCAGTCTCTTTCAGACCAGTAAGTCTAGTCTTTTTTTTGTGATTTCGAATTTGTTCTCCATTTTTCTCCCACTCTGTCTGGGACTCTCTACTGTGACCCCTATCAGAGCAGTCTGTGGTGGTAGTTGGGCACCATCTAGTTGTTCCGGGCTCAGGCTGGTGGAAGCTGTGATACTTGTGGTCCATTAGTCCTTTGGACTAATATTGCCTTTGTGTCTTCGGTTGTCTTCATTTTCCTTTTCTTCAGATGGGATGGAATAAGTAGATGTATCTTAGATGGCCACTCACAGGCTTTTAAGACCCCAGACACTACTCACCAAAGCTGGGACACATTCTGATTTATGTTGAGAACGAAAATCTTGTTGATGCTAAAAAAAGTCCTGAAATCACACCAGCTCCTTGAGAAATAGACCAAATTTTAAAGTGCTCTATAAAAACTTTATAAAAAGAAATCCATTGTTTCTTAAAATTTCTTCATGTTGTTAGATTATTAAAAGCATTCAACATGATCTATGGATCTCATTAGATTATTTTAAAGAGTCCACTTAAAGTAAAATAGGAAGATTTTTGCCATCAGTTTTATGTATTTCTCTAAATTTTCCTGTTCTAAGTTCCCATTAAAAACTCAGAATCTCATAGATGTTTTGTCAAGCAAAGCCTATTTTGACAACGTAAGTGGGACAGAGGGATAGCTATATTAAAACAAAATTATAAACCTAGCTATATTTTAGAAAATTACTGCAGCAGGATGGATTGGTAAAAAATAATAAAAATAGATCAACAAATTTTAGGCAACAGAGCAAGCAATTTGCTCTTCAATATCATCAACAGTGAAAAATTGCTAATTTAGGAAAAATAACGATAATTTTCCTGTTAAACTGTGGACATACTATGGAACTGGGGCTGTATTAGCAATATTCCTGTATGGTTGCAATAGCAACAGGTACATTCTGATCCAATAATAGCTCGTGTTGTTGTGCCAATCAACTGGGATTTGCATGCTACTTTGTTTCATTATTTTCAAATGAGTAATAATACTAATAGTATAATACACTCACAATTTCCACAATAGAAAGTATCATGACTCATGAAAGACATTTTAATTCAATTTTCTAAACATTTGATTGGATGAACACCACAACTTTCATTGTCAAGGATCATTTGAAAGAAATGGAAATCCATTCAAATTAGCAAAAGCAGCAGCTGGCTTATATTAAATAAACAAGAGACACATGGAAGTAAAAAAGTTCATGGAAATGGCAAAGTCATCAGCATATTTTTCTCTCTGTCTCTTTCTCTCTCTCTCTCTCTCAGTGTTGTCTCTGGTTTTTACTTAGCTCCACAAATTATGGTTGATATGAAGGTTTTAGATCCAGTATTCCCATAACTTTTTATTCATAAAGCTTTGATCACTGTCATGCTACCACTGTCCCCAAATCTGAAAGGATTTACATACAGCTCCAGTGTTTTAGAACCTTTAAGTATGTTTCTATGTTCCTGGCTCAAATTCTCAAGAAAGAGAATCTGACTGGCACAGCTTACATTCAATGTTTATTCCTGGGCCAATCAGCTGCAGCCATATGAGGAGTTCCCTCATACTAACATAGACAGCAGGGTTAGCTCCTCCAGGAAGGGCTGTGAAAGTCATCCCAAAAAGAGGGCATGAAGTTTGAGGGGTGGGTGCTTCAAACTTCTCTACTACACAGCATATATACTCATGTCATGTTTTCAAGAAGCAAATACATGAGTCGTAAGAAAATATGGTCAAGGCTAGCTTCCTGATCACGTGACCTTTATGATAGTGTGACCTCCATGATTGTGTCACACAGGACCCCATACTGGTAAGAAGCCCACACTTGGTTTAATGTTCTGTTGTCACCATCTTGAAATTTCTGATAATTTTACTTGAATATTTTAATTTTGCAATGGGCCCCACAAATTCCGTAGGTGGATCTGACTGTAGTCTTTGCTCCTGAGATGTGCAACATCCTGTGCTGGATAAGGTTAACTTGTTGAAAGACTGCCCTTTTGTATCCTTCATATTCAGTGCACTAAAGAACAAAGGATAAAAGTGGATACTGACATTCTAAAACAGTAATCTAAGACTATGCTAATATGCTTAATATAATGAAGTATCACCACTTATCTTACATTATATTAAAATCCAATCATCTTTGATATAGATCAATTTAGGTGGGATATTAATTAGATGTCGATGGTAGAGGAAAAATAATAAAACTTTCAGAGTCCAGGTAAAAGTAATTTGACTTTAAGATTCTTGATACTATTCCAGAATCCCTAGTGCTTAGCAAATCCACCAAGGAGCTATAATAGAAGTAAACCTTTGTGCACGTTTCATTGCCTTCTGAGAGCCAGCCTTCCCTGACCTTTCCCTCCAACCTCTGCAGCCTGAGAACATAGTGGAGCCACTGCTATGTGTTCAGCTAGAATCCCAGCTCAGCTACTTAGACTTAAGTGGCACTGGGCAACTTAACTTTTCTCAGATTTGTTTTATATTATCTGTAAAATGTTGAAAACAATAGTAAGCATCCAAAAAGAGAAGTCTGTGTGGATTCTGAGAGATAATACATGCAAAGCACTCAGCACATACCTGTCATTAAATAAGCATTCAATAAATCTTCACGGTTATTTTATTACAGCACTTAGCATGATATTTTATAATGTCACTTAGCATGTCACTTTTCTGTCTACCTGCCAGACTGCTAGGTCCTCGGTAAAGGGGGACTACTTATTGGTTATTGTCATATTTTTAGTGCTTAATATCATCATCAGCTAATAGTACACAGTTTACAAATGTCTGAAAAATGGATGGATGAACACATGGATGGATTCACTTAATGAGAATTTCAGAAGATGGTGATAAGCCTATAAACATATATTAGTTAATTTACTAAAAACCAGAACAAAACATTTATTTAATAACATGAATAAACACCATAAAAAGTAGGGTCTTGCAATTAGAACTCTTTTCTCACATCCTGATTGAAATGATCTTTTATAAGGTATGTATATCTGCAGAATTATGGAAAATCTCAATTCCATTTTATATATTTATTTTCCTGGAGAGATTTCCACGTCCAAGGTCTCAATGACGTGGTTTAGTAAGAATCAACTTCATTATAGTAAAAATGAATATGCTGTTGTTATTTGTTAGGTGCTATCAAGTCGGTTCTGACTCATAGCAACCTTATGTACAGAAGAATGAAACATTGCCTGGTCCTGCGCCATCCTCATAATCATTTTCATGCTTGAGACCATTACTGCAGTCACCGTGTCAATCCATCTTGCTAATGGTCCTCCTCTTTTCCGCTGACCCTCTACTTTGCCAAGCATGATGTCCTTCTCCAGGGACTGTTCCCTCCTGATAACACGCCCAAAGTATGTCAGACGCAATCTTGCCATCCTTGCTTCCAAGGAGCATTCTGGCTGTACATTTTCCAAGACAGATTTGTTTGTTCTTCTGGCAGTCCATGGTACATTCAATATTCTTCTCCAACACCGTAATTCAAAAGAAGCAATTATTCTTTGGTCTTCATTATTAATTGTCCAGCTTTCACATGCAAGCAAGGCGATTGAAAACATCGTGGCTTGTGTCAGATGCATCTAAGTCCTTAAAGTGACAACTTTGCTTTATAGTGTTAAAAATGAACATAATACTGTTAAAACATAGGGCTTAAAGGACCTGAAATATGAAGACCTAAACACTTTGGAATCCCTTGAGGATCTGATAAAAAAAACTTAGAAAAAAAACTTACCTTAAGAAAATTACACATAAGCATAAATTTAAAAATCCAACGATACAGGTTTCACTGGTCCTCTAAAATCCATTCATCAATATCCCAAGTGTATAGAGGCCTGCAATATGCATTAGCTACTATGCTAGGCACTAGCCAAATGTGGCTATTTAAAATGAAATTTAAATTAACTAAAATTAAAAATTTAGTTCCTCTATGTCATCAACCACATTTCAAATGTCTGTAGTTAGACTACTTAAATCTAAATTATGTTTATGTCAATTAATTTAAATTAAATTAAATTTGAAATTCAATTCTCAAGTGACACTAGTGCTCAATATTCAAGTGCTCAATAGCCACATGTGCCCAGTGGCTACCATACTGGACAACACAGATTTAGAACATGCTCATCATTGCATGAAGTTCTACTGGACAGCGCTGATACAGACCCTAGAGAATCCCTACCCTAGAGGAAGGAGTATTTACCCAGTGAGTATAGTACAGATGAGTGAGAAGAGATTCAGGTCAGAGAAAGTGTAAATGTGAGAATTTCCTAGTGAGTCTAGGGTTATTCTCCCCTACCCCCCACCCCCCCAGTTGATCCCTATTAATGGTGATTTAGGAGATAATATTGGAGCCATTATTCCTTGTCCTAGAATGTGACCCAGCTGGAGGTGGAATCACAAGGACTCACAAGGACACATCAACTGGGCCTTGAGGTATAAAAACAATAGCTAGGACAATGTTGGAAAACATCATTTAGGGAAACTTTCACATAAATAAAACACAGCACAAAAGACCCACATACCTTCCACTCATCTTTTGCTATTAGCATTTAGTGAATAGTAAGATTTGTTGGACCAATGAAGATCTTTCTGACTGTTCTTACTGATATCTGTACCAGTGATTATTAAGACAATTCAAAATGCAGAATCAAGGTGACTTAACAGTTTTTAGCCAATCTGTGAAAAAGTGAAGCTTTTAATGGTTTTGTCCATCTGTACTCTTAATATATACTGATGACTCTAACGTTTCTTGGACTTGGGTAGACATGGCTCTGGTAGCATGCTTGTCCTGTTTTCCCACTCTTGCTTATTCTGTAATAGTCCTTGGACTTGAGCAGACATCAGCTCTGGCAGCATGCTTGTCCATCTCCTACTTTTGCCTCTTTGAACATATATGCCGAATAAAACCTTTCTCTTTGCTTTACTAAACTTCGTGATGTTTTTACCCTAGAACACTAGATCCATGAATAGGTAAACCTTTCTTCAAAATAAAAATGACAACTAATAACAGCATGGCATTTCAGTTAATGTCCAGATTTTGGATTTAAACAGACCCAGGGTTAAAATCCATGTTTTGTACTTAAACTGGGTGATAATCTTGCACAAGTTACTGACTTTTTCATCTGTAAGATGGGAAATGGGGATTATAGCACTTACTTATCAGGACTGTTACACAAATTAGAAATAAAAGATCTGAAGCACATATTTAATACATTTAATAAATGATGTGTAATGTAACAACACTTTTGACCAGGAAGGAGTCTTAGACTTCATCTAGTATGTCCTGTTAATTTTTTATTATCATTTTTGGATAATTTACTTTGTGTTATTTCTCCATTGTAACTTGTCTATATTGAACATGATTATATGATCTATCATCTCTATATTCTGATTTCCTAAAATAGTGCATAGCACACAGCAGTCATTCAATAAATATTTGTTGAGTGAATATATGTTCAAGGCTATAAAATCGAGTTTAGCCTATAGCAAAGATATATGCCAGGACTCCTGAATCTGTGTGCTTTGGTGCAAAGAGCAAAGGACAGAGAGAAAATAAAATAAAATATGGTTCTACTTTTTGCTCTGTGACCTTGAGCAATCATCCAACTTCTCTGTCCTCAGTTTCCAGCTGATTCTCTGACTCTCAGCCCCTAAAATGTCCTCCATTTATTGAACACTACAGCCAGGTCCCGTAGGACATAGGGCATTAAAGGCTCTGACATACTAAAAAATATATTTTTAAGTGTTTCAGAGTTCAACTAACGTCATAGAATACCTCAGTTTTATTAGTGTGTTTACTTTTGTTTGACGAAGAAACAGTAAAGATGATATGTATAGTTAAAGGAAAAGAATGTACAGTAATTGCAAAGACATGGCCTGAGAATACTAACTGAGAAGTAAAGCTCATTCCATTGTCTCTTCTTTATTTAATGTTTTATCTCATTCTGAATCCTTTCACACTATATGGTCAGTCATCCATACCCTGAAACCCTGAAGAGGAGGGTGTGTCTTGAGAGAGAAGTCACTGTCAGTGTTCTTGCTGTCTATGTACTACTACAAAGCTGCTTCTCAGAATTCAAGTGGTGACATTCCTAAATTAAAATAATCTAGGATCACAAACAATGGGACAATGCTGTGACAATGTTCACAACCTCAGAGAAATGCAGCAAGTAATTAGGTCTACAAGGAAGAATTGCATAAACGTGACAAAATTTAATTCAACGAAGTGTTCAGCATTATCCAATTTCCCTTCACTCAAGAAAATTTTGGAAATGTTTGTCAGAGCCCTGATGGGACAGTGGTTAAGAGCTCCACTGCTAACCAAAAGGTCAGTGGTTTGAATCTACCAGCTGCTCCTTGGAAACCCAACAGGGAAGTTCTACTCTGTCTTATAGGGTCACTATGAGTTGGAATTGACTCAACAGCAATGGGTTTTTTGGCATAGTCATGGTCCACAATAACAAAAGCCCTTTGGGGAAAGTGTTTTTGTGTGTTTGTTTTGTTATGGAAAGGGCAGAGATATATTAAAAAAATGCAAAAGTCAGTGGACTATTTTAACTTATGCATGAGTTTAAAATACAAAGTAGTAAAACTTAAATAATTTCACAGAATCATTTTTGAATCCTGAATAATTCTTTTGCTACATCATATAAATATGAGTACACAAATAATATGTTTCAGAAAGTTAATATAACTGTAACATTAAATCTATTTTCCTTTAATTTATCTAAAACTCAGATTTTAATTGTAATGTGCCATTGAAACGAATACCACATCACTGACTCTAATTTTCTACATGAATAGAGTAGTGCAAGAAACACGGTACAATGTGTCAAAAAACCTGCCCTGTAGTTCCAGGACTGGGCCACCTTTTAGCTGTGTGACCCAAAGCTCATGAACAGGCTTTAGTGAAATTTCCTCAGAGAATTTGATTTATATCATGTTTTATAAAATGATTTGTAAACAAAAAGCATACAAATATTTTGCTAATTATATTTAAATATATGTAGTTAATATAAGATTCATAACTTCTTTTTTAAAATGCCATAGGAGTGATGAGAAACCTTTTTAGCCTGAGGGTTAAATATGACTGCGAAGTTTTTTCAGGGCCTACACATAATTTGGGGTAGTGCCTATCCATCAAAGATTCTTTAGGGGGCCACATTTGTACAACTGCCCACTTCGCATTGAAAATTGCTTTCTCCAGTAATAGGCAAGGAATGGGCACCCAATCCATGCTAGGACAAGTATAATATCCCTCTCAGCCATATTTTTTTTTTAGCTTGTTCACATGACCTTAACTGGACCAATCAGAACTCTTCCTTAGGATCTGTTAAACTGGAGGTGGTGGGAAGGAATCCTTTCCTCTTGATCTTAAAACTATGAAGATACAACCTCAAACTGGCTATTCATCATAGATCTAGGTCACAAAAATAGCCAGATGATAAAAAGAAGACAGCAGGCAGACAGAAGAAATGGGAAAAAAAATCAAGACAGAGACAAACACCCACCCCTGCATACACATGAGACACAGGCACAGATGTGAATCCAACTAGTCTAAAGTAAAATATTTCTTATATTTCCCTTTTCTTATTTAAGCTAATTTTGAGTTTCTTATCACCATAAAGATTACTTTCTTTTCTACATATGTATTTTACTGTAGAAATTCAATCTCAAAAAATGTGCTTAAACACCTCGACAACTGTTGCTGAAAGGCTGTTGTTCCTTGTTTTTGTTCTCGTTAATTTGCTTACCTTCAAAATTTGGAGGGGAGGGATGCACAGTTTTGCCTTATAGTTCAAAATGACGATAAAAACATGATGTTTTGCTTTTGAACTTTTTTAAATTAAATAAAACAACTTTTGAAGCAGAAATGCCATTCATAGAGTGACACGGCTATATCCCTAATTATAAAATAACATTGGTCTTACAGTATTTCTTAACATTGTGTTCTTTAAAATAAGAGACATGTCCTTTGTAAGTGAAATCTATAAGACTATCTTTAACACAGCAGACCTACTCTACAGTCCACTAATTTTGAAACCTCTGCTGTTCATCATCTGTGCCAGTTGCTTACCTGTTGTTTCCCAGACCCATTCCTACCCTTCTAAATGCTGCTCTAAACTGATGGAGCTGGCACTCAGTGAACTATACTTCCCAGGCTTCCTTGATAGCTGAATTCTTCTACACTGGCAATAGGAGCATTATGGATTGAATTGTGTCCCCCAAAAATGTGTGTCAACTTGGCTAGGCCATGATTCCCAGTAATTTGTGATTGTCCCCCATTTTGTCATCTGAAGTGATTTTCCTATGTGTTGTAAATCCTACCTCTATGATGTTAATGAGGTAGGATTAGAAGCAGTTATGTTAATGAGGCAGGACTCAATCTATAAGATTAGTTTGTGTTTTAAATCAATCTCTGAGATAGAAAAGAGAGAAGCGAGCAGAGAGACAGAGGGACTTCATATGACCAAGAAAGCAGCTCCGAGAGCAGAATGCATCCTTTGGACCCAGGGTCCCTGCGCTGAGAAGCTCCTACACCAGGGGAAAATTGATGACAAGGACCTTCCCTCAGAACTGAGAGAGACAGGAAGCCTTTCCCTAGAGCTGGCACCCTGAATTTGGACTTCCAGCCTCCTAAACTGTGAGAGGATAAACTTCTCTTTGTTAATGCCATCCACTTGTGGTATTTCTGTTACAGTAGCACTAGATGACTAAGATAAGGAGTCACTGGCAGGTGAAAAGAAGGCAGAAGAAAGACAGAAACTTTCTGCTTCTAGTCCCAACAGTATGGCAGATGGCAGATGCAGGCAATGGCCAGAATAGCAGCTGGCCCAGGGTAAGCCACTGCAGACTCAGGTAGCCTAAAAAGAGACATCCCCTTTTACAGCAATTCCAGCATCTCTAAGAGCATAGCAGCAGCTACAGACTCATGGGCTCAACAATTCCTTTTTGCTCCCAAGCTTACCAATCCCCACCCACCTTTTGCTCTTCTAGTCTTTCAAAGGTTTTGTGCCCAATTCCCAGTATTAAATCTTCCTCCCCATTTGAAATACCTAGCATGGTTTCTCTTTCAATGACTACTGTCATTGTTAGCTGCTGTCAAGTCATCTCCAACTCAAGGCAACCCCACGTACAACAGAAAGAAACACTGCCAGAGATCCTGCACCATCTTCACAATCACTGGTATACTCAAGTCCATTGTTGTGGCCACTGTGTATTTTGAATGACTTCTAATCTAGGGGTCTCATCTCCCAGCACTGTATTGGACGATATTCTGTTGTGATCATTGGCTAATTATCACAAGCATATTGCCAGGCTTTTCTTCCTAGTTTGTCTTAGTCTCAAAGCTCTGATGAAACCACCGCCTGTCTGTCAGTTTGTCGTACTGTGGTGGCTAGCATGTTGCTATAATGCTGGAAGCTATGCCACCAGTATTTGAAATCCAGCAGGGTCACCCATGGTGAACAGGTTCAGTGACTAGATCCTGGAAAAACATTTTATTTTTTACTGTAGTCAGGAGAGAAATATGAAGGTTATTCAATAAATAACCTACCTAACTTAATCTTCTTTATGCCGGAAATAACCTGTTAACTATACAAAGGAGTGAAGTCTGGCAGGGCTTGGCTGAATCTGGCCCTTTCTAGGCCTCATAATTTTACCATCTATTAGATGAGGGACTTTCTGTAAAGGACATCTCATATTTCTCAAAGGCCATATATTGTCTGTCCACTTGCCTACAGATATTATATAGATCTATATAGAATAACTGTGATTGCTAGAAGATTAAATGTGGTATACATAGGAATTTATATCAAATTTAAGTACAAATTTCTAAGATCTATTTCACAAAAACACCCTACCATCCACCTAATTGCCCAAAACACAAATTTAGATCTTATTAATATCCTAGATAAATGAAATAAAATCTTAACTTACCTTACTGATGCTTACTTTCACCCTTCTAACATATTTGTTGTACTGTCTTAGACATTCCTCAATGGTTTTTCATCGTCTTTAGGATTTATTCATATAATTGAACAAATATTTATGTAGTACCAATGATGCCCCAGGCAATGTGTTAAGAATGCTGAATAAGACATGATCCTACCCTCATGAAGCTTGTGGTCTGGTGAAGGAGATAAGCATTCAAAAAAAAAAAAAAGAAAAACCAACAAATAATTTAGAAAATTGTATTTATGGTACATACTTAAATAAAATCTTCTATGGTAATGTAAAAGTTAAAAAAAAAAAAACTCCCTAGTATTAGCATAATGTATAAAGATATCAGTAACCTGGCTTCCTTTCTCATCAATTCCTAATTCATACCCAAAGTAGCAACCCAGGGAACTATGGCCCTACTGTTTTTCAGAAAACTCTTATACACCTGAACGTTTACATTCCATTCCTTAGCTCTAGTGTACATTTACCTCATTATATTTACCTTGTTAAACAAACATACAGAAAAGTACACCATACACACACATACAAAAAACCAAACCAAAACCATTGCCGTTAAGTCAGTTCCGACTTAGTGACCCTATACGACAAAGTAGAACTGCCCCATAGAGTTTCCAAGGAGTGGCTGGTGGATTCAAACTGCTAACCTTTTGGTTAGCAGCCGAACTCTTAACCACTGCACCATCAGGGCTCCTTATGCACACATACAAGGATCTGTAACATATATAAATGTGCAAGCCGTACCTTCCTCACGGTGGTAATCACTAATTTGACCTTTGTTTTAATCATACTCTTTCTTTTCTGCATAATTTTGCCTCCTATTACACATCTTAACATTATAGTCTAGTTTTGCCTGTTTTTTGAGTTTTACATATATGGAAACACACTGTATATACTTTTGTGTTTTACATCTTTTATTCAATATTATATTAGAATAAAAGGTCATAGTATTTTATTTTCATTGCTCAGTAGTATTCTTTACATGAATATACCACAATTTAGCAATCCAAATTTTGTGAGAATTTGTGTTATTTCCAGGTTTTTGGAATTATGATCAATGCTACTTATAAACATTTCTGTATAACTATTTGGGTGTTATTTAAAAGAGTTTCTTTACAATAAATACACAGAGTGAATTTGCTGGGTTGGAAGGCATATAGTATATCTTCAGGTTTATTTTTCAAAAGGAAAGTACCAACTTACATTCACACATGCAGTGTATAAAAATTCCCAATTTCTTTATATTCTTAGCAACAATAGGAAGGGACTTAATTTTTGCCACTGTGCTGGGGATGTAATCGTACAAGGTTGGATACCTTTTCGTATGATAATTGGCTATTTGGATTTCCTTTTTTGTGAGATGCCTATTCAGGACTTTTTCCTTATTTTTTCCTCTGATGGGTTGTTGCATTTTTTATTTGTAGAGTTCTTCCTATATTCTCAGGAGTCTGCTGGGGCAGTGGTTAAGCACTTGGCTGCTAACCGGAAGTCTGCGGTTTGAACCTATCAACTGCTCCATGGGAGAAAGATGTGTCAGTCTGGTTCTGTGATGGTTAAGGTTGTATGACAACTTGACTAGGCCATGATTCTCAATGGTTTTGGAGTTTTGATGTAGTTTGGCAGTCGTATAATGATGCAATCACCTCCATGATGAGATCTGATATAATGTGATCAACATCCATGATGGCGTCTACTGTGAGTAGCCAATCAGTTGAAAGGAAGTTTCTTTAGGAATGTGGCCAGCCTCCAATATAGGTGGACTTTCTAGCAAGGCTCACTGGCTTTTGCTCACTTTGGATCCTGCAGTTGGCTCCTGTTCATCTGACCCGCAGTTCTTGGGACCTGAGCTAGCAGCTTACCTGTTGATCTTGGGATTCATCAACCTCCGCGGTCTGGGCCTTGGATTTGCCAGCCCCTGCAGCTACATGAGTTGGTAGAAGCCTCCAGCCTGACCCACAGATTTGGGACTTTCCAGCCTCTACGATCATGTGAGCCGTTTCCTTGATCTCTCTCTCTCTCTCTCTCTCTCTCTCTCTATATATATATATATATACATACATACATGTATGTATATTGACATTTCACTAGTTTTGTTTCTAGTCTAGAGAGCCTAGCCTAAGACAGGTTCCCTAAACATTTACATCCTTGGAAACCCTATGGAGCAGTTCTACTCTATCCTATAGGGTCACTATGAGTCAGAATCAACTTGACTGCAGTGAGTTTGGTTTGATTTCCTATATTCTGGATATTATTTTATTTTACCTGTTACATGTGTTGGAAATGTATTTTCTCACTCACTGCCTTTTCACCCTCTTTATGATGTTCTTTCTCAACAGAAGTTTTTAATTTTAATGTAATTAAATTTATTCATTTTTCCTCGTTATGGTCTGTGCTTTTTGTGTCTTATTTAAGAACTCTTCGTTTACCCTGAAGTCATGAAGATGTCCTCATATCATCTTCTAAAAGTTTTAAAGTAACTTTTATAGTTAGGTATCCACTAGGAAATTGGTTGTGGACACAGTGTGAAGAGGATTCAAATTCATTCCCTCTCTTACTCCCATGGCAATAGTAAATTTTCCCAGTACTATTTGTTGAAAAGTTTCCTTCCATTCCTAGATGTGTAACTCACTCAACATTTAAGGTTCAATTCAGAGGTTTTACTCATTCTACAAAGCTTTCTGTGGAAGCTCCCTTTCCATCCTGAGCAATCCTCCCACATTACCTGCCTCTCCCATGTGTTTCCTAGTATGTTTGCTTTCCTCTCTCCAAGTATTTATCCAGCGTAGTGCTAGGGTCAGCATATTGTTTCTCTCCTAGTGAACTGAGCACCTTTAAGAGCAGGAATACTCTATTTTTGTATTTCACACAACTAGAACAATTTTTAGAATGAATGTCACAACAATCTATACTTTTCTAAATATTAATTTATCTTGGTCATAATATCAAAACAAAATATTTTTAAATATTTTTCAGAGAAAAATCTACTGCATATTAGTAAATATGCAAATTTTCACTTTTTACTATTATTTGGGCAAATAGCATAGCTTGTCTTCTAGAAATAAATTAATCAGAATATCCAGCTTCCATTTTCTCAAGTAATAATATCTTAATTTTAACCCAAGGGTATATTCTCTGTAAGTGATTTCCAAAGTACACTCCTAGTAATGTGACCCTCTTTTTAGTGAAAATCGGAAGCATTGCTGGTCTGATTGTATTGTGGTGGCAGACCGTAGCTCTATGATTTCATCTTCCCTTGATAACCATGAGTTGGCCTCTAAAGTTATAGTAAGCCAAGGGTTTGTGTAAAAATCACTAATCTATATATAGCACTGGAAGTGCAGACTGTAAGTTCTTACTGCTTTCCAAAAATCCTTGCCTCCTCTATTAACCAAAAAATTATAATCTCTGAGTTTTTGTCTATATACATTTGGTATTAGATACTAAATTTTCTACTGTCTTGATCTAATTATATATGCATACAGTTCAGAATTTCAGCTATCACAATTTAATTTAAAGCAATTGTTTCCATTAAACTATTAAAACCAATTGGCATGCTCTTCGCATTGTGATAAGAATAAGTCTTTGCTCTCTTTTCCAGGAGGCTCACAGCCAAAACGGTGCTCAATTTTAATGACTACACCAATGTCCCTGGTTAACATATTTGCGTTTTCTCCCTTTCTAGAATCCTGGTTTTCTAATTTTTTATTATTATTTTATTAACCCATTTGCACATGTGCTCTTTGATATAAGTTATTAATCATTTGTCCTGTACATGTGCGTGTAGGTCAGTATATGTATACAGCCGTTTACTTTTCAAGAGATGCAATACAAATAGACTGCAAATTTATTCAACATCTGGATTGACACATTATTATGACTGTTTTCTTGCCTATGTAACTCTTTATAACATTGACTCTATACCCACTTTTCTTAATTTTCTAAATCTGTCAGATTCAATCACAAATGTATTTCTTTTTGCAAGGTGATAAAATTATAAAATTGTTTTAATTTTATCATGCAACAACCATTCTATAGGTAAGTTATGTTTTTGCAGTGTTTTATCTTAAATGAATTAAAATTATGTATATAAGTAATGAGCCCAGGCAGGTTTGTAGATGGGAAGAAATATTTTTTCAACATGGTAGACTATAGTAGCTTTAGTGCTATTCATTTGATATTCCTGCTGCCTTGCTTTGAATAGGTGTTTTCTGTGTTCAATTCTTATCATGGCATTTAGCATGCTGTACCAGAATTGCTTGTCCATTTACCTGTATTTCCCACTTCATCCCAACCTTATCTAGACTGTAAGTGTTTTAAAGGTGAAGATGATATCTTGTTCATCATTGTATCTGTAGTGCCGGGCACATAATGGTGATTCAAAAAATATTACTGAATGGATGAAAGAGAAATAAAGGTTGCCGAAATAATTTTCTCTCTCTCCGAAGGACTTCTATAGCTCCCCTATGACATTCATCATATTCAGCCTAGCATTATAGACATTTCTGTACACGGCTTATATCCCAGTATAGATATGATGAAAGACACTAAATCGGTATATCTTCTTATAACCCTTGACACTGTGTTCTATGCAGAGGAAGTACTCAATAAGTTTATTTTGAACAAAAGAAAAAATATTTTTACGTGTCTAAGGAATTTCAATGTGCGTGTGAATTAACTATGTATTTGATTTTTTAAAATATCATATAAAACAACAGCAGTGTGCAGTAGAATCGTCCATACAGTCCCCTCGTTAATTATCAAACTTTTTTTTTTAAGTACCTATTATGTACGAGTCAGAATCGACTTGATACAACGGGTTTGGTTTTATGTATGCTAGACTGTTCTATGTGCTGGGAAGACAACAATGATGAAAAGATAGAATCTCTGTCCTTAAGAAGCTAATAGCAAAGAAAAGGGAAATAAAATGTAAAAAGTATGACAAACATGAGAAGGAAAAGTTAGTGGGTCTGTCAAAGACAGTTGTGGGATATTTTATAAGAAATATCATTTCAGCTGTGTGGGTCATGTACAGAATGTAAAGGAGTTCTAAAGCCAGAAAACTGGAGAAACACAGTTTAGAAGGCACAAATAATACACCATGTGTAAAGGAAAAACTGGAAAATTAAAAAATATGGAATGTCCAAACCGAATTTGCTGAATGGATAAAACTAAAAGTCAACTTCTATTCAGTTTATAAACATAATCTTTGCACAAGTTAACATGATCAATATATCTGTAAAATAAGCCAGCATCAACCTAACTGTCTGCATATGTTAAGGAGAAAATTCTTAGATTACACTATATTTCTTAATGTATAAAGTGCTAAGTCAAATTATTATTAACTTATTTTCCTGGATTAAAAAAAAAAAAAAAACTCATGGAATAATCTGTGGCTGTCTCTCGTTGATTTTTCCTCCTTACAAACCACCGGACATTGTATCATTTGTTACCCATACCCTCCTGTTTTGGTAAACTAGAATTTCTAGGAATACCTATCATGTCTTACTGTTCAACAAAAAACACTTTACCAGTCTCAATTTATCAAAAGCTCCCAATGATATTACCAGGCCTTACTGTAAGAAAGTAGCCTAAAGGTCACAATGATTATGGTGAGCTTAAATTGTTAAATTGAGATCAAAATATTTCAACAGTGCACCCTCTCTCTCTCAATCCTACAATAAGGCAACTAGATTACTACAAAAAGATATTGAAAAGATAAATGTTGATAAACAGAGATGTTGAGGGGAAGGAAGAAATAATCTTCATGTAAGATTAGAAGTGTGAAGATGAATTTATATCATGTGCTTGAAAAAATACACACACACACACACATACACACACACACACACACACAAGGACTCAACCTCAAAACCCTAACAACATGCAGCAGAATATACCAGAAGGTAATGCTGCCAGGTACTGTGGCATTTTCATTCATCTGCCTTGTTACTTTATGACTAAAGTAATACAGTGTAGCATTTTCTTCATATTTATGGCATTGTAGAGAACGTAGCATTTTTTGTTATTTTAAAAAATATATGCAATATTGTTAGAATATGTGATATTAACGATGCACTGCAGTTTTAAAATCAGATTTTTCTTATATTAAAGCACCAAGAGATCATAGTTGGTAATACACAATTTCATTTCAAAAATTTATTGCATGGAGACTTTGCCACAGTTCATTACACTAATACTTTCAAGACACCTGGGTAAATATGTTGCTTATGATAATCTGGGAGAATGATACATTTATTTTATGTGTTGCCATCAGTAACAATGAATGCTTTGCTAATTTCCAACAGCTTCCATGATATAGCAGAAAAATCAAACTCTGGCTTGAGACAGTTCTAGACTTAAATCCAGTTTCTGCCACTGGCTGGATGAGTGATGATGGGAAGTTATGGTTTTCTGTAAGCCTCAGTTCCCTCATCTATAAAGTGGTCATAACAACAAGAGTGCTACTGAGAAAATCTGTATGTAAAAAGTCAGACCCTCATATAAACGGCTTTCAATTACTGTGCTTCAATTAGAAGGGTCCCCCTAGTAAAGGACCCTATATGTGAGGGAGACAGGAAACATTGCACTTTACATTTTTAAAGCCATCTTCACAGTTTCTAGAAAATGAAACCAATCATATTTTCTCAGTATGTATGCTACAAGAGCTCATATACAGTAAAGTACAATATTTTCAGAAAATCATTAACTCTTCCAGACCCAAGGGCCCTATGGAGAACTGCAGTGTTATGAGTGTTTCAAAGCCATGAAACAGTTAAAATGACTGTCAGGCCAGCAAGTCTAAGTTATTGTACTATTGTAGGTCCACAAGGGCTCACAATTTATGGGTCCTTCTCTAACAGTATTGTTCCTAAAGGAGAAGGAGAGTTGTTTAAAACACAAAGTACAGTATAGTGAAATAACTCATTGACGGTCAATTGTTTTCTGGACAAATCGCCTCAGTACCACACTGTGAAGAAAGTGGCTTAACCAACTCTTTCAACTCATTCCTGTGAGGTATATTGGGAGAAAGCATGATGTTTCCAAGACCCGAAACAGTGATATAAGAAGCTAATCACAAGCCAAACCACAAAGTATCCAAAGTATAAAGCTGCCAGCACTTGGACGAGGGAGGAAGAGCTATTCTTACCAATTTAAAAAAAAAAAAAAAAAAGATGTCCATGACATTGGACAACTCAGAATAAGAAATAAATCTTAAGACATATTCCCACAGACCACCATTCTATGTACTCAACTGTCCACCAAGAGTCAGGCAAATATATTGAATCCCAACATGAATATACTCAACAGTTTACTCTTATAGACAGTATCATTTCTGGTGGCAATCTGGTGTCTCCCCGGAACCAGAAAGAACTGCTGTCCATTCACAGAGTTCACCTCTTTGTCACATGCTAGCCTATTTGAGGATGCCTTTGTTTCAGAAGGCTTACGCTGAAAACCAGCAGTTTGAATCCATTGCAAATGAGGTTACTGCATAAGTGATAGTTAATGTTCTGTGTCAACTTGGCTAGGCCATGATTCTCAGTATTATGTAATTAGCCTCCATTCTGTGATCTAATTATCCTCCATTTGGTAATATAATCACCTCCATGATGTGCTCTGATGTGATCTGCGAATCAGTTGTAAGTGTGGCCTATCTATACTCAATATACATAGGAACATTCTGGCAAAGCTCATTTGCTTGCACTGGATCCTGTTTTTGGCTCATCATCATCTGACCTCCAGTTCTTGGGACTTCAGCCAGCAGCCTGTCATCTTTTACTGTCTTTGGGATTGGCCAGCTCCGCAGCCCTATGAGATAGTAACCTGTCATTTGACCTGACAACTTTGGGATTCACCAGCTCTGCGGCTCTGTGAACCAGTAGCCTGCCATATGACCTGCTGATTCTGGGTTCGTCAGCCTCTGCAACATGTGAGTCAGGAGAAGCCTCCAGCTGATGCCTGAACCGTGGACTTTGGGACTTGCTAGCCTCCACAACTGCATGAGCCATTTCCTTGAGATAAATCTCTGTATGTACATATACGCTTCACTAGTTTTGCTTCTCTAGAGAACTCAGCCTAAGACAGCGTAGAACTCCTGTTTATTTCTGGTGGGAAAGTAATCACTGACTTGTCAACTGAAACAGGATTTGAGCAACGTCCAGCAGAATTAGCCGATATCTGACTTGTCAGTAGATAAATAGCCCCCATTGCATCATGCCTACAAGCCACAAAATAAGAGAACAAATTCCAAATCCTGGAAATGAAAATAAACTTAATTTTATAAAAAATATTATCGTATTTTGTACCTGTACATTTCAATGATTTTTGCCAAACATTTAAAAAACACAAAAATGGTGAATGTTTTAATTTAAACCCCACAAATATATCCATGTCCAAATGCAAGTTTTCCTATCTCAAAATCCTTAATTCCACAAATCTACTTCTGTATACACATTCAGTAATTTTATGAATTTGGGTCCAGATATGTATCCACACTGAACATATTTCAAGTAACTTTTGTTGGAAATAAAGAAGAAATTGAAGGAATTCAAGGATTAGGAAAGTGAAGTAAGGCAGATATAAGAGAAAGGGAATTGTTTTCAGTGAAGCCATGGGAAGGCTGAGAAGGTTGAACAAGAATACATTCAGGACATTACAGCAGAATGGAGCTGGGTGAGCACGGGTCACACATGGGTGTCACAGCCGAAGGATCCAGAAGGCTACAGTCAATAACCTGAGCTGCTTAATCAGAATTAACATTAATATTTGGATAATGGACCAAATAAGGAGGAAACACATTTATGTAAAACATCTGTAACAAATACACTGGTTTTATAAATATTGAATTTGGTGGGAAGGCAAGGCCTACAAGATCTTAGTAAGATGATAGAGAGAGGGATAGAGACAGAGAGATACACAGACAGGTGTGTTTATTATGTCTGTTTAGTGATTGTGTAATAAATTTAGAAGGACTTCTATAGATTCATGCTCTATCTTTGCCATCCAATTCTATTTTTAAAAGCTAATAGTTTTATGTTTATTATAGGGTTATCTACCCAGCTTTCAAGGATGTAGAACCAGGACCACACAATTTCAAAATTCTAATTGATTTGCAAATGAAGCAACAGGGTATGCTGGAATTATTACTGTACTCTGAGGAAGGTCAGGGTCCAGTCCCAAATCTGTAACTCTGAGCAAACCACGTATCATCTCTGCCTTCAGTTTATCATTAACATACAATTAGAGAGAAAGGTAAATTATATTATCTCTAAGATTTGGCTAAGATATAGAAAGTTTAAGATTCTAATATTTAACTATCTTTAACCTCACTGTACAGCTTAAAAAATGCAACACAGGAGGTCAGTATCAAAGTTGATAAAATGAATCATTAGTGATCTGTTTAAGAAGGTATGCTTTCCATATTACTCTATCAAATTCACATAACTTTAAATATACATGTTTCAAATATAAATCTTGGATGCTTCCCAATTTTAAATAATTCTTTGCTTAAATAGCTTTTTTTTCCCCACCTAATTATCTATAAAAAAGAGTTTAAAATGACTTTTCTAGATTATATTGAGAATAAATCTCACAGTAACTCTAGAAAAATAAACGAAGCAAAAGATCACCAGGAAAGATACAAAATCTTTTATTTTTTATTTTGCTTTAGATGAAGGTTTACAGAGCAAATCAGTTTCTCATCAAACAATTAATACACATATTGTTTTGTGACATTGGGTGCCAACCCTGCAACATGTCAACACTCTCCCTTTCTCAACCTTGGGTTCCCCACTTCCATTCATCCAGCTTTCCCTCCTGCCTTCTCATCCTAGGCCCTGTTCTGGTATGCCCATTTAGTCTCATACACAGGGTTAAGCTATATGTATTACTGTTTTATGGGCCTGTCTAATCTTTGGCTGAAGGGTGACCCTCAGGGGTGACTTCAGTACTGAGTTAAAAGGGTGTCTGGGGGCCATACTCTCGAGGTTTCTCCAGTCTCTGTCAGACCACTTAAATCTGGTCTTCTTTTGTGAGTTAGAATTTTGTTCTACATTTTTCTCCAGCTTTGTTCGGGACCCTCTATTGTGATCTCTGTCACAGCAATCGGTGGTGGGAGCCAGGTGCCATCTAGTTGTGCTGGACTCAGTCTGGTGGAGGCTAGAAAATGTATTTTTAAAATTTGGGAACTATTTTAAACATTGTGGTGATATTAGGCAACATGACCAACATCCTTTAAATTATTCTAATCATTAGTTATCTTCATTTGGAAAAATAATAGTGTTCTCCCCTATTATTTGACACTATGGAAATCACCAAGAATAGTTGAGTGTTATTAAATATTAATAATGATCATTATTAAGAATTTAATTCTGACAAAGACCAGCTCTCCAATATTAATTACAATTAGACATACTCTTTTAAAGACTATGAAACTTGGAAAAAATTAGTAATATTTGTTATCAAATAACATGTAAATTGCAAAGGAGCACTAAAAAGTTCTTCTCAGAAAGTAAAACAGGAAAAAAAAAAAACATGTGTTCTACCTAGTCATTGCATTTTATGAGTAGAGCAAATGAATTTTTTAGTCATGGTCTGAAGTAGAAAAGCAGTTGTAAAACACTAGTATTTTTGTTTATGATCCAGAAATTAACTGTGCACATTCCCCTTGGTAATTAAGCAAAGAACAACCTCTTTTACATCACTTTTATAAAGCATGACTTTATTATAGATGCAGGATGAGTAAAATGCATGACTGTCAATCCATGTGTGCTATATCTGTCTGCCAACAAAAAAAAGTGGCCACTTACAGTGATTACAAATCACATCAAGTGTAGTCTGTATGGTACATCTTCATAAGAGACAGATGGCAGCTTGATGGCATTTTCTTTTTTAGCTCCAGTCTCCCTCTCTGTCTCTTCTTCTCCTTTTTCTATCCTTCTCCCCCAACTCTTTGTCTCCCTAGGGGTTCAGAAGTCATTGCTACATTGCTCAGGAGATGAATCCATTTTCTTTCTGCTAACTCCTCTTCCTGGGAAGATGGAGAATCTCCTCATTGATTTTGACAAGGGAATTATTTTCTTAAGAGTAGAACAGACTTCCGACCTTTCAAATGATCAGATTAGGATGGTTATTTTCACATTATTAAGTAATCAAGGAACAAATGCATTAGGAAAGGGTTTGGTTCACAGGCTGGCCTCTCGGCTTCTAAAAAAATATTTCGCACTGACAGCTAACCCAGATTCCATTTCTTCCTTTGCCTATGAACCACATGGGAAGCTAAAATGCATTTTAACATTGCATTCTGCCTAACAGCTATCAGTAAAATTTAATTTTCGTACTGCACTGATTTTTCCATTATAAGTGGTAACAGTCTAATGATATCTCATAAGAATTTTTAGTACTGAGGAAAAGGATGTGAATGATTTACCAATGGTAACTCCTTGGAAATGTATTGTGATTTTTCAACCAATCTTTTATCTGTCTTTTGGATGGGCAGTTGCTTAAAAATACAGTGCATTTAATTCACTGAGTGTTTAGATGATGCTTTTAATTCACACATTACTGAGTTTAATATGTAATCTCTTTAAAATAGAATCTCAATATGTAAAATCAACATATTCTATTTTAGACAGGAAATTCAGTATCTAGACACAGGGCTGGTTGATATTGTTAAAAATTAATGTGCCACACTGAAATAATGTGGCTGAAAGATATTAAGTGTAAGGCTCTTGTCTCTTCATCTTGATTATATTTAGTAAAGCTTGACATCTTACCCTAATTACTTGAAATACATCAAGTTGTCATGTTTTTGTTTCAAGTTTGGACAAAGCATGCATCAAAGACAGCACACAGCCCATTCCCCTACAAAAAAGATTAACTGATGCTTCTTTTCTTTCTAAATGGTTGTCTCATCCTAAAGCTTCAGCAAAACTTAAAATAGCCGTGTTGAGAAAACATATAAAAAATAGAACCAGTGTCACAGTGAAATCAACAGAGGATTCAAAGTGCCATATGCTCAATAGCTCCAAGTGAATATTTTATTATTTCACATTGTCATAAACAGTACAGGTGCTTATAAATACAAAATAGAGATTTGTGAACAAAAAATCAACCAAGTTAAAAACATCATTGTTAACAAGGGTAGATGCCTCAAAATGGAAAAATGTCTTAATTGCTATCACTCACTCTTATCTTTCATATATTCATTGTGGGCGTGTCTCTGATACTCATTTCATGCAATTTGATTTCCACTTTTTTTGTTAACATATAAAGGGCTTGAAATAGAAATGGAAAACATCTGTTTTAAAGAAACAAATTGTTCTTTAAAGTGTCATCAAAAATAATATAGAAACCCAATCCTTTTCCTATTTTAAAACCCTAAATCTTAATTTTTAAACCACTGTACATACTAGGGAAACCCTGGTGGCACAGTGGTTAAGAGCTAAAGCTGCTAACCAAGAGGCTGGCAGTTCGAATCCACCAGGCACTGCTTGGAAACTCTATGGGGCAGTTTTACTCTGTCCTATAGGGTTGCTGCGAGTCAGAATCGACTCGACGGCAAAGGGTTTGTTTGGGTTTCTGTGCATACTGGGCAAGTAACTCTTATTTATAGGAGGGGAAAAATAAGAAAAAATAAAGACAAGCATGGCTTAGTTCTTCAATAAGGACATCTATTTCTGATTAAGTTAACAGAAATGCCCATATCAAATGAGTCTTCCAAACGTTTCGTTTAGTTTTACAAACTAGTGTGTTTTGTCAGTGTAACCAGTCAAAATTTTTAACTGCCAACTATTATGTCCTTACTAGGAGCCCTAGTGGTGTGGTGGTTAAGAGCTACGGTTGCTAACCAAAAGGTCAGCAGTTCAAATCCACCAGCTGCTCCTTGGAAACCCTATGTGGCAGTTCTACTCTGTCCTATATGGTCGCTTACTATTCTCTGACATAACTGCCAAGCTATTAATAATCCAAAGTAAATAATGAATAAAATGACAGACTGAAGGCAGATTTCTGAGCTGGTGATGTTAATGGCCAGATGTGATTTAAAATCTCCAACTGTCGTTGCCTGGATCATGTCAAATTTCTCTTTGTATTTATAACTCAATTAAACATTCTTATTTACAGGTTGAATAAACAAGGGTCAACTTGGTACGCTGGAGTAGAAAATATTTGAGATTGATTTTTTTGTTTGTTTAATGTTTATGATAGAACTAGAAGTTAATTTGTTCTGAATAACTAAAAACATACGCCAACCAAGGAAAAAATATTTTAATCAGCCACTCACACTCTGGAATGTCTTCCATCTATGTTTTAGCTTTATGCTAGTCCCTCAGAGTGGTGATAACTTGTAACTATTCTACTCATAGTTCAAGGCTCTGCTAAAAAAAAGGCACCTCATCCAAGAAGCCTCTCCCAATATTCTTAAATGGGGTTAACTGCTAATATTAATGAATAAGAGCTGCATTTTATTCTTTATTGTACTTCATCTGACTATCTTTTTGTGTGTCTCATCCAAGATATGGCAAACTCATTGAGACTCAGACATTTTTACCACATTAAAAAAAAAAAAGTTTCTATAAGAAGGTACATCGTTGTTAGTTGCCATCAAGGTGGCTCCAACTCATGGCAACAACACAATGAAATGGTGCACCATCTTCATGATCACTGGTATGCTTGAGTCCATCACTGTGGTCACTGTACATTTGGAGTGCCTTCTAATCTAGGGAGCTCATCCTTCAGCACTATATCAGACAGCATTGTGTGTTCAATGGCTAACTTTCAGAAGTAGATCCCCAGGCCTTTTTTCCTAGTCTGTCCTAGTCTGGAAGCTCCACTGAAACCTGTCCACAATGGGTGACACTGCTGGTATTTGAAATAACAGTGGCATAGCTTCCAGCCTCATAGCAAGATGTAAGCTACCATAGTATGACAAACTGATGGATAGGAAGTTATACATCTGTTTTAATATGTAGTAGACCACGACAAGTATGTTAGGTGCCAATGTCCTAAATTAAATCACCCTATTTTGGTTAGCGGGTTTTTATTGCAATTAAGGAAGCTCATTCAACTACCTCATGCAAAGAAAAGAAACTGATTCAAAAGATCCAGAATTAGGTCCAGTAGTATGTTGTTAAATATTTAACTAGGGGCTCTTCATCCTTCATTCACCGTATTTGGGCATTTCCATGGCGCAAATACTCCCATCACAGTCCATTTCAAGCTAAGGACATGATGTCACTGAATGCACAGTTGGGAAGAGATGCACGTATTTGTCTCTCAAAAGCTGGCTCCAGCACACTGTTTGTTTGTCATAGAACTCAAGGTAGGTTGTACAGGCAGGCCTCACAAGGGATTGGAAACATGAACTAGAAAGCTATGAAATATTGAGGCTACTCTTTATGTCTCTTAATGGTCAGATGGTGCCCTATCTCAACTCATCTTTCTACATCTGCTTTATTCTTCTTTCTGCAGGCAAACCAGTGCTCTTTCCTTGCTCATTAGCACAAATTTTACCCAAAAAGCTTCCACATTCTAGCTTTCTATCATATTTCTGTTCAAGCTCCAAAAGATACATACAATATTTACTAACATTCTTAATCTTGATCCTACAAATTTCTGGAGGGACAATTTATTTGCCTAGATTGAACCTGATAACCATCCTTTATTATGATGGTGGTGGTGGTGGTGATCATAGTGGAGTGTGTGTGTGTGAGAGAGAGAAACATTGGAACTGGTGTGGTCACACGGAAATAAGAGAAATATAGCAGTCCATCACCGTGGATAAAAAGAGCTTTCCAAGAAAGGAAATGAGCTTGATTTAAACAGATACTTGTCCACCCTCAGCTGAAAACATCTATTATACTCATTGTGGTAGGCAGAATAATGTCTCCCACCAAAGATTTCCACGTCTTAATACCCAGAACCTGTGAATATGTTGCCTTACATGATAAAAGTTACTTTGAAGATATGATTAAATTAAGGTTCTTGAGATGAGAAGAGTAACCTGGATTATCCTGGTGGGCCCCAGGTAATCAAAAAGGTCCTTATAACCGTAAGAGGGAGGCAGAAGAGTCAGAGCCAGAGAAGGATGATGATGGAAGCACAGGTAGGAGTGCTTCAATTGTTAGCTCTGAAGATGAAGGAGGCCATGAGCCAAGGAATGCAGGCAACCTCTAAAAGCTGGAAAAGCAAGGAAACCAATCCTCTCCTTCAGCCTCCAGAAGGAACTCAGCCCTGTTAACTCCTTGCTTTTGCCCAGTGTGACCAATTTCATACTCCACTCTGACCTCCAGTAATGTAAGGAAATAATTTGAGTTACTTTAGTCTGGTGGTGCAGTGGTTAAGAGCTCAGCTGCTAACCAAAAGTTGGCAGTTCGAATCCACCAGTTGCTGCTTGGAAACCCTACGGAGCAGTTCAACCCTGTCCTGTAGGGTTGCCATGAGTTGGAATTGACTTGACTCACCAATAGGTAAGTTTGCAGTAATTTATTACAGCAGCAATAGGAATCTAATACACTCATCAAATGTGATTTACAAGACTAGATGCTTAAGCACTTAGTCTAAAAATTAAAAATCAGCAAAGAATTTAACATATAAAGATATAAGGATATAAATTAAAGACATTAAGATATAAATTAAAATGAGCAAACTTACATATATAGGATACCTGTATCCTCACTAAAATGCTTTTGAAGATCCTCAAAGTACAGAAAACAATCTGTTTCTTCAAAGATTATAATTCATGTTTATAATCTAGGACCAGGAGACCAAAATTATGTTAAATGAAATATCCTATTATAGCTTTAAGGTATTTCAATGAGTGTTTCTCGAGCACCTCCTGAAGGCTCTAACCTAAAAACAATTATGTACACAGATGACAATAGTTTGGATTTAGAAAAATAGCATAATACAACTACCTGAACATATACAGAGCCCTGGTGGTGCAGTGATTAAGAGCTTGGCTGCTAACCAAAATGTCAGCAATTCGAATCCACCAGCCACTCCTTGGATACAGAACCATTACCAACTCAACCTTACAAAATTATGTATTATATCTGAATAATTATAATTACTTTAAGTATGTTTATATTATTTTAAGGGATCTTACAGGTTTTTCACTTGTTTTATACAAAAATGCAGATTCCCAAAGAAGGAATAATATCCATGAATACATGTTTACAAAACAGAAGGATCCCAATAGGAATTGTTGGTTGTATAGTCCTCATCTTGCTACCATATGAGTCATTTATATTATTACAAGAAATGAGATTTATCAGTAACTGGGAATTTAGAACCTCATTTCTTGCAGAGTGAAAGGAAGTAATTAATTGAGATTACAAAATGCCCAAATGCATTGTGTATCAGACTACAGCATTGCCATTCCCATTCATATCAGTTTTTTAATTTTTTTAAATCAATAGAGACCTAGAATTGGTGTTTTAACTCTTTGTTGGTCTAGATTAATGATGCAAAAATGATAACAATGAAGTATTTTACTTGCATATTTTATTAAACTCAGGAGAAGCCAGACTAACTCCTTTTTTGTAATAGTACCAGTAGCATATTCTATGAAGCCTCTAGCTCATACATGGTTATACATCTTATCAAAGAAATAATATTGGCATAGCTATAGGATTTTCAGCACATCTTAGCTAGAATGTGGAAATAATTTTGATATGATGTTGCCATTTTTGAAGTCAAATAGTATATTCTGTGTCCTGGTAATGTGTTTTTATTTCAACCAACAGTGTACAAAACTGTGTCAATACGTTCATCCTTTAAAAGAAAATACAAGTCAGTGTGCCTGCATGCTGTGGATACAGTCTTGGCTTAAAGCATTTTCTAATTCTCTTAAATTTTCTTGCTTTCTTTTTTTCCTATCACAAGATTTTTGATGATACAAATCACTTCAAATGTTTTCTGATTAGACATGGAATGGAACAGAAAGGCTGTGAGTAATTTGACAATCTAAGGTGATGTAGTAGTAGTAATAGTCATAGTAGTACTAGTCGTTCTGCCGTATACTAAATTGCTATGCTAGTCAACATACATTCTTTCTCATACTCTCAATATTCCTGAAATGTATGAATGATAATAACCACTCCACAGAAGAAGAAACTAAATCTCAGGGAGATGCACTGACTTGCACTGTATCACACAGGTGGTGCATATGGATTCATATCCAGGAATATTTGATGCTTAATTCTTCCCACCATTATCGTTTTATCTGCTACATTTAAAGTATCACTAGACACACACAGACCTTAATAGAGCATAGCATGTATGTCTAACAAGAACCAAAGACTCTTCCCTGGAGGTGGTAAAGTACTTAGAACTGTACTTGGTGCATATTAAGAACTGTATAAGAAACAATAGTAAGACTAAAAGCAACTGTGTCAATCTTAAAATGAACCAGTGAATTTTAATTTTATTCCAAATTCTGAAGAAGGAAATACATAAGGAATGCAGGACAAGATAGTTGCCTTATAACTACTCTATTCCTGAAAGATGACTGACAAGTTTAGAAACAGCTGTTTATTCAGTCTTGACTAAACAATTTAAATCTTATCCTTCAACATTATAATGAGTTATTTAGGTAATACTCAAAGAGTGACCCCACAGAGGTACTCATACTTTCAGCTAATCTAGGACTATAATGCTATTCTCAGTGATAGTAACCAGTAATCAAATTCATGCCAGTGCACTTAGCAGGGTTTGTGTATTTTGTATACAATTGCCCATCACATGCTGGAGTGAGACAACTCCCTTGCTGTGTTAATTGGGTAAATCACCTTTTTTATTTCTCTATACCTCAGTTTAGTCTCAGCAGTTTAGGTCATATCTGAGGGATATCAGAGTATTAAATAGAAGGTGAATTACATTTTTTAAAAGTAATTAAAGTTACCCCTAGACATATGCATTAAAATACAGGTTCTTGTATTATTTTAAATATTTCTCGTAAGATAATCACCATCAAGTTGCATTACCATTAAGAAAGTGGAATCTTCCATCATTACCACAAAGAACAAATTAAAATCAAGAGCCTGGAACTTAAGAGCCCAGACATTCAAGGATGCCTGAATTCTGAGTATTTCTCGAGCACTTTTAATTTTTAGAGTACGTGATTAAGCATCTAGTCTTGTAAATCACATCTGATGAATGTATTAGGTTGCTATTGCTGCTGTAACAAATTACCACACTTACCCATTGGCAAGTCGAGTCAATTCCAACTCATGAGTATCTGAACATGATTGGGTAGTACGGTAGACTTTTGGCATAAGTGAAAAATAAAACATAAGTTTTTCTAGAGATTTGCTTCAGTGTTGCCTAGCAGTCCTGTCCTTTATTCCTCACAGATTAGGCCATGTCATGGTGGACCTAACTATACATTAGTGAGAACAGAGCTCAAAATGGCCATAGATTAATGGGTATCTAGGCAAAACTATCAGTCAATGAGAAGAGCATGAGCCGGTATCCATTTTCTAGCACTGCAGGCCATTTTCTATACTGGGCTGAGTTGTTCATACTTCTCTCCTTACCTATGCTGTTTGGCGATCCCTGAGTGGTACAAATGGTTTACACGTGGCTGCTAACCAAAAGGTTGGAGGTTCAAATTCATCCAGTGACACCACAGAAGAAAGACCTGGAAATCTTCTTCCATAAAGATTATAGCCAAGAAGATCCTAAGAAGCAAGTTCTATTCTGTAACACATGGGGTCTCCATGAGTCAGAATCGACTCAACAACAATGAGTTGTTTTTGGTTTTGGTTTTGTTTTTTTAAGCTGTTTTTATTCTGTTTATTCTGGAATCAACAAAATGTGAAATGAATGCTATACTCATATGAATTTAGTATCAATGTTAGTTCTTCTCAAATACACATCACTTACAGGTTTATACACTTTGTTAGTTTACATATCAACTTTACCCATATTATGTAGATAAATTAATTATTCATTCCTTTTCATCTAGAAAAAGTACAGACTCAGAATTTGAAGAAACCCTAAAATTCTCCTCTGCAATGTCTGTAGTATAATTACATATCTATTCTTGAATTTTTCTGTTTTAGAGCAGATCCAATATCTATCCATCCATTTCATACACATTTACTGAGTGTTCCTTAGGCTCTGGATACTGTGTAAACAAGACATACACACGCCTGTTGACATGGGATTTATATTCCAGCAGATTTAATAACACTAAACAAAAAATTAGACAAACAATTGCAACTGGGATAAATACTATGAAGAAGTAATTCAAAGCCACTGTGAAAATCAATAATTGGGTAACTTGACCTAGATTCCAGTAACAGGGAAGCTTTACTTAATAGAAAGTAGCATTTTGGCTGATACGTGAGGGAAGAACAGAAGTAAAATAGGATGGGATGTTTTGGGCAGAAAGAAGAACATGAACTAATATTTGGGTTAATCTATTATTAAGTTATATAGCCTTTAACAATAAAGTGTGGGAGTGTATGATATAAAAAAAAAAGGGATGAAAGTGATGGTGCACATGGTATCACCCAGGAAGTGACCAAAATAATGGGTGATAGAAGGCTGTGTGAAAAAGGTCTGATCCAGATGATTGCATTTAACCCTCACAACCCTTTGATATACATGCCATACTTCTATACATTCTTTCAGGAGAGGAAACTGAGACTTGGAGAAACTAAACAATAATAAATAACACTCTCAGATACTTTTAACTTGTCCTGTGGTTAATTATGTCTTCTAATATTCTTCGCTTGTAAAATAGTTCTTATTTTTGACCTAACATTTCATCATTAGATTCTGACCATTGTTCAAAATAGCTTAGATTTTTTGGATTCTGTTTCTGCCATCCAATTTAACATCCCAATGGATTATATAAATATTTACATGTATAATCCATATGACAATGACTTCAACCAAGTTGCTGAGAATGCTGAGAGATTTGTGTAGTATAATAGTGATCTGAGCTCATCAAGCAAAATGGACGGTTAATATATACTCAATATTCTTCACAATTATGTTTCCTGGTTGGTTTTTCATTAAAATCACAAGTCTAATTGTATAAGAATAAAGTCTTAAACCTAAACAAATGACTACAGCTAATCGTTCATTCAGATCTCATTCCACAAACCTTTGGTCCAACATGAATTTAAACGAGTCCCAAACGAGTATAACTCTTTATACAAATATTCTTCCATTTTGTAAATACTATTTTGATTCTCTCTTACTATGGAGGATAAAGTGAGTTATTTGCATCCCAACAAATGACATAAACCAGTAGAGATAAGCCAATGAGAGCAAGGACCAAATCTTGCTCATCTGTTTAAAGACTTGATATAAATTTGGTTTGCAGTAGAAGTCTGTTCTATGAATGAATACTTGTATGAACAATGCAAAGTATCTGACTCTAGCTGTTTAACACAGGAAAGCTTCTAGGACTGATCTTGCACCAGAAATTTGACCCCATTGCCAAAGGAATATTCATATCTTAGCTCGACTTTTGAAAGCACCATCCAAACCCAAATACAGCATATATTTAACTGAATAAATTTGGGATTTCAGACAATAGATAACCGGCAATGACCTAAAGTGGTACACTAATTTTACCTCCCTTTTAGTCTTGCTTTATTATTTAGACAACCCTTAAATGAACTGTGAATAATAAATATACTTATTATTAGCCTATGCCACAGTTCACTTAAGGGTGGTCTAAATAATCATAATAGTTATTGTCATTATCAATTTTTATCGTTCCTTCCTTCTCCCATTCACTGTTTGTGCAAATCTCCCATTGTTAGAAGGCCAGTCTTAGAGAGCACCTCATACACTGTACCTTTCATACATCCTTCCAAATCTCTTCCAAACTTACCTGGCTATGGGATGATAACTTATATGATTAACAAAGTAATCTTTAGAAGTCAAAAGATGAACATATTCTCTAACTCAGGATAAATATTTACTATTCTCCTGGAGGCTTTTAGAAAATCAGTACTTCAAACCTAAAGAATTTGATGGCTGGAAATTTGGTGGAGAAATCTCACATCACACCATGTTAACTATTACAGCAACAGATAGGCTGAACCTAAAATTAATGTTTTATCTGTGGCTTTTTTTCTTTAAGTAAAAAATCCAATGGAAGAGATTTAAAGCATCCCTAAGTTCTATGAATATAATCAAAAGAGCATTTGATTAACAGGTGTAACACGAATGTGCACACACGGACACACAGATACATGTGGGGCCTATGAAGATATTAGAGATATACAGGATAACAATTAGCTTTTATGTATTTTTTAAACAGCTTAAATAGCAAAAGTAATTATTTCACAAGCTAAAACAACACCACATATGAAAAAGTGATCTGTAAATGAATTCTGCTTTGTGATGTAACTAGGTTAGCAAGAAGAACCTGAAACTTCATGTTGACAAGTGGAAAGCAATACAGTGTGAAAGCAAAACCATAAATATCATGTTGTATGAGAAGATTCCCACCTAAAGTAAAATATTTATTTGTGCTGTTTAAAACACAATCCAGAAAAGAAATTTACATACAGGTAAATTGTAAGAGATTTACATAATGATAAATTTTCTGAGATTCCTGTTTTTGGTTATCAGATAAACCTCTCTCTAAATGTGCAATGAAAGATATAGTAGATAGACTCAATAAGGATACACAATTATTTTTATCTAGGATTAAATGGCATGAACTATGAGCATGAGATGAAAAAAATGTGAACCCCAAATCTCTGTAGCCTTCACAAAGATGGTGAGAGGAGTTTTACAAGAAAGAATGCTAAATATAGACTGGTATCATGCCAACCTAAAATTGCTATATTCAGCTCAATAAAAAGTGACATAGAAAAGAACATTCATGAGAATGAAAATATTCAACAAAGATGTCAAAAAGTACTTTTTTAAGGAAGTATAAAAATTACATGGCAATTCTACGTAAAGTAGTTTGTGAGAATAAATTCACTGTAGTTAGTCATAAGGGAAAAAAACCACAATGATAGTAAGAATTTTAAAAGAATGAACTACATTCCTACATGCCTTTCATCAGGTTTCCTTGTGGACTTAAAATCTCAAAGATTTTTCTTTGTTTCTTTTTAACACTATAAAATGTGAAATCAACACCCTTTCTCTCATCCTTGGAATTTTACATGAAAATATCTTGGCTATACTTCTCTAAGAAATTAAGGATAGAAATTAAAGACAGGCTATATTCACTCTGAGATCCTAGAAATGTAGCATTTTATAAACAGAACTGGTGTTGTGTTTTCAAGGTGCTATCTACCACTAATAACAAATTACTTGAAGTATTATTAAATCCATACAGTGAAGTGGTGAAGGCGGAAGCATCAAGAGACCCACTGTGACAGAGAATGCATAACCAAGTCGGAGGAGTTCACAGCCAAGGTTCCTTCTTTTAGCTAAGAGGAAGCTTCAAAGAGCAGCTCAGGCATCTGCAGGCCTGCCTCCCTGAGGAGGCATCTCCCCTGAGGGTAAAACATTTAACGTTCTTTACCAAACAACATACTGGAGAAAACTGCTCATTCACCAAGTATTTACACAACATGTACTCTAGTGCTATGGGCCTAATAGAGGCTCAATAAACATGATTTACAACTTGAATTCACTGAGTTTCTATGGTATATACGGAGCCCCAGTGGCACAGTGGTTAAGCATCTGGCTGCTAACCAAAAGGTTGGCAGTTTAACCCACCAGCCATTCCTTGGAAACCGTATGGGGCGGTTCTGCTCCGTCCTATGAGATTGCTATGAGTTGGAATCAACTCGATGGCAATAGGTTTGGGTTTTTTGGGTTTTACGGTATATACATCATTTTGAATTCAACTCAGACAGCAGGCACTTCCTAAACACAATAATAATAATAAGGAGGAGGAAAGGAAGAGAAGCTAACGTTTGTGGTGGGTTTTTATGAAATAGTAGGCTGTGCCAAAGGTCTGATCCAGATTATTGCATTTAACCTTCACAACAACCCTTTGATATACATGCCACACTTCTATACAGTCTTTCAGGAGAGGAAACTGAGACTTGGAGAAACTAAATGTCCAAGACCACGTAACATGACAGCAGAAACGTGCGTGCTGGTTCACATCTCCCCCTGTACCAACTATATTCATATATACCATGTTCTCAACATTGAACAAGATATCTGAGACACAAAGATGTAGATATGGTCTCTGCTGTTCACATTTTCACACAGTCAGTGAGGCGACCATACAGCTCAGGAGTAGGTATAAATGCTCTATAGACGCAGATGAGGGGACAAGCATGGAGAGTTCAAGGAAACTTTACAAAGGGGGATAGAATCAAAAACTGAATGAAAGCAGATCTTTCTTACAGGAAAGTTCATGCTCTTAGTTTACTAGATGGGAATACAGTTCATACATAAAGATTATCCCACAAAAGAAAATTGCAGTATCTATCTTATGGAGTAGTTAATTGATCACAAGAGTTAAAGCTTTGTAAGTTATATACTGTTATATAAAAAATGTCTTAGAAAGGAAATGAGATAATGGATCTAAGAGGTAGGGAAGTAAAAATTCTGTGATAGTGATTTTTTTAGATACCATTTTCTCCTCAGTGCCTTACACAGTGCCAGACCCAAACAGACGCTCAGTAATAACCACACCAACAGCTAGCCTCCAAGATAGCCCCAAAGATGCTGGTCTCACTTCTATAGTTGCAGCAACTTGAGTTTAGAACTTTGTCAGTACATGATCAGCTATTAAATTTAGGAGCCAAGATTCAAATTAAAACGTGTAAGTAAAAAGGTGCTGATGACAGACATAAGAATTCTGGTAGTGGGGGAAACCTTCACTTAATGGCACATCTTACAAATTCTATTAAGTAATTCTGGAAACAGCTTACATGGTACCATTAACTGAAGTGTCACTGTGGCCTGGTATACACGACATATGATGGTTGTTCAAACAATTAAACCTAAAATCTATTTTTATCTCAATTATCTGGATAAATGTCCCGGCCATGGACTCAGAACTCATGTTGTAACAGTGATGCTAAAATAACACTGTGGTTAGATTATACAGACAAGGTGCTCAAAATTACGATGTATACACTCAGTAAAGGAACACTACTTGGATAAAAATGTTCTACTGAACAATAAATTACTATGTATATTTCAATGTGAAGACTCATCATCTTTAACATTTTCTAAACAGGGGTCTGGAAGGCACTTGAAAGGCTATTTCTTCCATCAGCTCTTTACTCAAACGCCAGCTTTCCAAGGAGATCCTCTTGTACCCCATATTTAAAATTTCATGCCCTACTCCAACACTGGAGCCCTGGTGGCACAGTGGTTAACAGCTTGGCTGTAACCAAAAGGCAGGCCATTTGAATACATCAGCTGCCCCTTGGAAACCCTATGGGGTACTTCTACTCTGACCTATAGGGTCACTATGAGTTGGAAATGACACAATGGCAACGGGTTACGCCAATACTGCCTATCCCACTTCACTGCTTTATTTTTTTCTTCTCAGATACTGGTTTCTAACATATTACATATTTTCCTTTTAATTTTGATTTGTCTATTTCTCCCATTAGGATACAACCACTAGAGAAGATTTTACTGAATACTTGTAGTAGAACCCTCTCATTTTGTGGATGAAGAAAACTGCATATATATCTGCTCAATGAATTATCAGGTCCGGACCCAAAAGAATCTTATAATGTTGGGTTATGTACAGGAAGTTATCACGACATAGGCCTGTAACTCTAGATAAAGTTGGAATCATATCTAACTGCAATCCAGGCAAAATAGTAGGAATCCTCACATGCACCTAAACGGATTTCAGAAATGTGCGGGCCTGATAAACAGTTTGATTGGATCTGGAGAGACCTTATTAGCAAAAGGAAGTAAAAATTCTCCTCGAGATAGAACAAAGTCTAAGAAAAAAAGGAGACCATCATGCTGAACTTGACCCAAAACAAAGTTTTAGTCATAGGAGAAGAAAGGAAAGTATCAATGAAGTGTGGAGCCAGTCACTCAGATTTCCCTGGATTGAGTCTCACATTGGAAACCTACAGTGCAAAGGAAGCAGTGGAAGGAAGCCTGTTGTTGAAACTGAAGATAATTCAATAAATCAACTAAGGCACTGGAGCATAAGCAGCAACTCCGCAGTAAGGTATAAATGAAAAATTAAAGGAATCATTCTTGTGTAGCTTGTCAATGAGTTATCATGTAACAGCTGGAGGGTCCCATTGCCTCAATTCTTACAGAAGAGGGAAACCCTGGGCCCAGCAAATTTCTGACAGGAGGTAGCAGAACCTGATGGATGTAGTGACATGCACAGAGGTGCACACAGTATTATCCAGCAGTGGTGTTAGAACTGGGAAAAGAGAAATACATTAGCAGAGGCCAGGTAACAGTGACTGGACATCTGATTGAATTCGCATTTGAACACATGTGAGATATCTGCCTAGAATTCCTCAAAATACTTCAGAAACATTTTTTACAGTTGGCAGTTTGAATCCACCAGCTGCTCCTTGGAAACCCTATGGGGCAGTTCTATTCTGTCCTAAAAGGTCGCTATGAGTCAGAATTGACTCAACAGCAACGGGTTTGGGTTTTTGGTTTTAAGGACATGTGAAGATTCCTGAGAAAAGAATTGTGGATGCTGCAATTGGTTTGCTCTCTACTACAAACTGAAAGGTTGGCAGTCTGAATCCACCCAGCAGCATTACAGAAGAAAGGCCTGGCAATCTACTTCCGTAAGATTAAAACCCATTGCTGTTGAGTCTATTCCGACTCAGAGTGACCCTACAGGACACAGTAGAACTGCCCACAGGGCTTCCAAGGCTGTAATCTTTACAGGAGCACACTGCCACATCTTTCTTCTGTACAGATCTTGTTAGCAAGAGGAACTAAGAATTCTCCTCGAGATGGAACAAAGTTTAAGAAAAAAGAACAGGAGGCCATCATGTTGAACTTGACCCAATAACAAAGTTATAGTCACAGGAGGGTTCCAACCACTGACCTTCTGGTTAGCAGCTGAACACTTAACTAATGGATCACCAGGAATACAGCTGTTGAAATCCCTATAGAGCACAGTTCTACTCTGACATACATGGGGTTGCCATGAGTAAGAATTGACTCAATGGCAACAGGTTAAGGACATGTATAAGCTAGAAGATTTCAAGAACCAATGAAGTGTATGATTTTACTGTCAACGTGGCTCCACTAAGGTAGCCTATAGAAACTCAAGTTAAAGAAATGTAAAAAAGAAACCAAGTCTAGTATTTCAAGTTTGACACGTGTCAATAAGAAAAAAAATCAATAATATTATACAATGTTATACTTTTCAAAATTAATGTATTCCACTAATAGAAAGTGATAATCAGCAAGACTCAGATTTTGTTGCCTTACAAAAATCACATGAAACAGGAAATTCATAATGAAACTCAGTCCTATTTAAATAGTAGATAGAAGTACATAGAAGTTGGAAAGTCTCATTTAACTGACTTAAATGGACAAAGAATAGTTTTGTCCAGGAGGAAGCAGACTATCAAATTCATTTTTGAGACAGACTCTTCCTTTATATAAGCAACTTATTCAAAATCTCTCTTTAGTTTCACAACTATAAAGCAAAATTCACCCACTGTGTCTACTGGAAGGAGCCCTGGTGGCACAGTTGTTAAAGCACTCAGCTGCTAACCAAAAGGTCACTGGTTCGAACCTACCAGCCTTTCCTTGGGAGAAGATGTGGCAGTCAGCTTCCGTAAAGATTAACAGCACTGGAAACCCTAAGGGGCAGTTCTACTCTGTCCTATAGGGTCACTATGAGTCAGAATCAACTCAATGGCAGTAGATTTGGTTTTGGGTGGTTTCTACTGGAGAACTATGTAGTCACTTTAGCCTGGATGCAGAAATTTTATACTTAAAACTGAATGGCTGGTATGATACAAATTACGTTTTCTGAGTGTGTTTGGGGGGAAGAGGGAGTGGAGGACAAGTTTAAGGGAAGAAATATTAATTATATTATATAAATGCAAATGGAATCATGCTGTACTATTGTGTGCTGTAGTGACGATGGATGGATGCTCTTTTGGGTCTGTTCATTCTGTCTTGTTTTGTTTTGAGAGTTGTTTGTAGGAGATGAGAAAGATGGCAAGGCTTCAGGAAGGATTAGAAGGCAAGATAGTCATCTAATGCTAAAGATTATTTAAAACAGTGCACATTAGACTCGCCCATTAACATACACATGGTCTTCATGATTGCAAAACATGTTCTGGTGAGATTTCTTTGTTGGGAGCAGAGGAAAAGATCATGTCTTGAGGACCACTTATCACTTATCCTGAGAAAAGAATTCTGGTAGTTAGCCTCCAAAATGGCCCCAAAGTTATCGGCTCCCTTATAGTCACACATTTTATAGTTCCCACCTATGTGTGTTGACTGCACTTAGTGACTCATTCTGATGAATACAATGAGGCAGAAGTGACAGTCTGTGACTAGGAAACTTGGTGATAAAAGATAGTGTGACTTTGGTTGCTTTCTCTCACTCTCCTCTCTCCTACTGCGTCATGAGTAGCCTAGGAAGACCCACATGGCAAGGAACTGAAACCTCTGGCTTAGAACCAGATCCTCCAGTCCCAGTCAGGCCTCAGATGACTACAAGCCCCCTACCCCTTCTCTGACATTTTGACTGCAGCCTTGTGAGAGATCCTGGGCCAGAACCACCTGGCTGAGCCACTCCCACATACCTGAACCCAGAACTGTGAGATAACAAAAGTTCCTTGTTTTAAACAACTGTTACAGAGTAATTCTTGGTACAGGAATAGATAAGTGGAGTCCCTGGGTACTGCAAATGGTTAATGCACCCGACAGCTAACTGGAAGATTGGAGGTTCAAGTCAACCCAGAAGCACCTCAGAAGAAAGGCCTGGTGACTTGCTTCCAAAAAATCAGCCACTGAAAACCCTACGAGGCACAGTTCCACTCTGACATACATAGGTTCACCATGAGTCAAAATGAACTTGATGGCCACTGGTATTAACACATAAGTAATAAAGGACCAACAAAGAACAAAACAAGAACTCTAGTGATAAGTCTTCTAGTGAAGTGAACTAGAGACTTATTTTGCCAAAAATTCCCAAGGGTTGGGTCTGAACCCGTCAGGAACATAGGTCACACACTTATGTGAACAAGGCTGTCTTAGTCATCTAGTGCTGCTCTAACAGAAATACAAGTGGATGGCTTTAACAAAGAGAAGTTTAATCTCTCACAGTCCAGTAGGCTACAAGTCCAAATTCAGGGCATGAACTCCAGAGGAAGGCTCTCTCTCTGTTGCCTCTGGAGGAGGGTCCTTGTGATGCATCAGTCTGTCTTTGGTCTGGGAGCATCTCAGGGTAGGAACCTCAAGTCCAAAGGACACGCTCTGCTCCCGGCATTGCTTTCTTGGTGGTGTGAGGTTCCCATCTGTCTCTGCTCACTTCTCTCTTTTATATCTCAAAAGATATTGGATTAAGACACTATCTTATAAACCTCATCAGCATAACCTCATCACAGTGATAGAATTTACAACACAGAAGGAAATCACATCAGATTACACAATCATACAATACTGGGAATCATGACCTAGCCAAGTTGCTACACACATTTTTTGGGGGACACAATTCAATTCATGACAAAGGCCTTAAGAAAACAGACTGCGAACTAAGTGGGGAGTTGTGCTGCAAGCATGGGCAGATTATCCAATAGGCAAGGTAAGCACAGTGCTTACCTGGCTTACCAGATAATCTGTAGTGAACAATTTCACAATTTTTCAAGACATCAAAGATTCTGCCTCTAGGTATGGCTGGCATCTGTCTCTCTCCCTATCCTGCAGCACACTCCTACAGAATCAAAGCCTCTTTTCAAATGTACAGTCCCTGACAGGGGCTGATGACCCAGTAAGCAAGGTAAGCACAGGCTAACTTGTGCTTACTTACTAATTGGTAGTAAATAATTTCACATGGGTTTCACCACATCATTGACTTACGTGAAACTGTTCACTATAGATGATCTGGTAAGCAAGGTAAGCACCACGCTTACCTTACTTATTGGATGTGCCCCAACCTGCAAGGACCCTGGAGGACAAGACTGAGGCTGTGGACTAAGAGTAGCCAAATCGAGCAGCCAATTATGTTACTCTTCAGGTGTTGTTGCTGTTGTTGTTGTTAGGTGCCATCAAGTCAGAACTGAAGTAGAGACCCCATGTACAACAGAATGAAACACTGCCTGGTCCTGCACCATCCTCACACTCAGGGGCGGATTAACTGGTAAGCAAGGTATGCACAAGCTTAATTGTGCTTACCTACTAATTTGTAGTACACAATTTCACATGGGTTTCACCATATCTTTGATTATAATTCACTAGGTCAAGGCGGAGACTCAGATTCTGAATTTCTAACAAGTTCCCAGGTGATGCTCATGCCGCTGGTCCGCAAACTATGTTGTTAGCTGCCACTGAGTTGGCCCTCGACTCGTAGAACCCCAGGCACAATGGAACAAAATGCTACCTGGTCCTGTGCCATCTGCATGATTTGTTACAGGTCAAATGGCTGTGATCCATAGGGTTTTCACTAGCTGATTTTCAGAAGTAGATCACCGGGTCTTTCTTCCTACTCCGTCTTCGGTCCGGAAGCTCTGCTGAAACCTGTTCAACATCATAGCAACACTCAAACCTTCACTGACAGACAAGTGGTGGCTGTGCATGAGGTGCACTGGTGGGAATTGAACTGGGGCTCCAGCATGAGTCTAGAATTCTACCACTGAACAACCAATGCCCCCTGTTGGAGTCCTTGGGTGATGTAAACCATTAATAACGCACTCACCTGCTCACTGAAAGGCTGAAGGTTCAGTCCACCCAGAGGCACCGTTGAAGAAAGGCCTGGAGCTCTACTGTTGAAAAATTAGCCATTGAAAACCCTATGGAACACAGTTCCACTCTGACATACACGGGATCGCTATGAGTCAGAGTTGACTTAATGGCAACCACAAACTATAATTTGAGTAACAAAATACTAGAGCACATGGAAAAATGATTACCCATGAAGACATACAGGAAAAAAAACTGGAATGAATGTTGTTAAGAGCCTCAAATGCCTGCAGTTAAAATCATGGGCGCTCACAGTTCTATGATTTGGATAGTATTTCAAATAGGACGTCTTTTATTACTTACAAACTGCGTTAAATCTAGTCCAACAGGTTAAGTACAGAAATACAGGGAACTTTTAGTGGTCACCAAGTGGCTTCAGAATTGTGTTCTTGTTACAAATATGTCTATCCTTCTGTAAGGCTTCTTCATGAATAATTCTGTTTCAATATATATGACACATTTCATATTAATACAAAAGGACTGGGAATTCTCTAAGAATTTTGGCAGACAGACAACATTCGGGAGCTTGAGCCAAAGAGATTTTAATGAACTATTTTCAAATGAAAGGAAAAGCTTCAAGCAAAACATGCATCTCTATGAAAAAAAAAAAAAAAACTTAGCTTATTTGTAACCTTGACAAAATATGTCTCTTTTTTCCTTATTGCTGAGACAGAAAGTAGGAAATCTACAATTTGAAAATTTTCCCTCTACATCCAAAGGTTCTTTCTCTCTTTATGCAACCTTTTTTCTCTCATTGCGGTTATAGCTTTCTTCTTTGTTTTAAAAAACACATATTCAGCACATACCAAAAATCACATCTTCATTAAAACAAGAAGTATTGAGATTTTTCCATCTTTCTAAAAAGAATAATTAAACTTTATTATGTGTTTTACTTTAATTTTTCCTACTTATTTTGAATCATTTATATTAGTTCTCATCCTCATCCAAAGAACTAATAGTGCATTATGTAGGATAAGCCTAAATAAGCAGATTATATTTTCTCTTTTACTGGTAATTACAAAGGATAGTTTTCCCTCTACTTTTGAGAAAGTCTTTGTTCTTTATTTCCCTTCAAAATAAAGAGAAATTACATTGCCTGTCTCCAGTACAATTCAACCAGATATTGCTTTTGCAGTCTTTAATAGGAACACCAGAGGTGTCTTTTTATATTTCAATCTTCATTTAACTAAATTCAAAAGGATAAAGCATCTATAAAATTGCAATCACTGATTAATATCAAATCAGTCTAAATGCAAGCAAGGAGCTTAATATAGCAAAAATAAAGTGATGCTATTTATACCTGAGTTTTCAGTTAATTCATGTTCTTTGAACTGCTGATTGCCTTCAGAAAGGCAGATATAGAATTGCCTTCAATAAATTGCTGCATTTCTCAAACAACTTGGTATGTTGCTGGAGTTGGGTGGCTGACAGCATGAGAAAGAATGGCTTACAATCTCCCAGAAATGACCCACTTAGTCATTCATGCCATCCATCGAATGGGAGACTACTTCAGAGGCACAAGGTCACACCCTTGCCACAATTATTCTGTCTAATGAGGTATCACAAGATGTCTCCTAGTTCGAAGGTGTGTAGTAAGGGCAGCTGAGGATAAAATATTTGGTATCCTTGCACTGAAGTATGGTTACACATTCTGAGCAGGGTCTTTGTAAGAATATCAAATTAAATGAAAAAATTGTCACTTCTTTACAGAATCATTTGCACTTTAAAGAGGTAGAAGTCATACGAATTTTACTTTCATGTTATCCAGGAGAGGGGGAGGAAAGAAAAACCTCCAGAGGTTTTCCTTTTCCCCAAAAGCTCAATGACAGGTTGACTTAATTATTCAAATGGTAACTTTTTATAGGAGATAATTAGACCATATGTTAACCCCAGAATTTAAAATAACCAATTTGCTTATGTTGTGTGGTTCTTGTCTAACTTAGTACAGGTACCATTTTCAGAGCGAAAAATGAGACTTAGGTGAAATCAAAGCATCCATTAACATATTATTGTTGTCAACAGAAATCCATAGAACTGTATTAATTATCTAGGCAGCTAATCTAAAGAAATTTTTTTAATGTTAATTGCTAATTAAAGAAAATTAATGGTTAAAACTAAATTGAAAAATAAAAACAGCAATGAACTATAAAAGATAATGAGGCAATTTACGACTAATTGAATAGCTTCACACAAATTTTCCCTCAAACAACCAATAATTACTTCCAAATAAGTTGGAAAAATCAGAGACAATTCAGTAAGTTATCTTGCCTACAAGTTTCTGTAAAGTGAAGCAAATCCAACTAGGAGCCTTGAAAGACATGTTTTCTTCTCAGTTGTATCACCAGATAAACTGATTGTCCAAAGGCAACTTGGTTTCTGCTTGGTGGCACATTCTACTGCATAGTTCAGAGTCACATCTGTGCATTAAATACAATTTTCCCCCATTAAGTAATAGTTCTGGGAATTTTTTCCTTTAATCAAGTCATAGATACAAAAAAGTATTTCTGTAATAGATTAAAATAAGAATTATGTATGTGTCTGTGAATGGCATTAGATTATTTTTCAAAGTCCACCTTAAATTGCATGTTACAATAGTTCTGCTACAAGTTGTAGCTACTTTATTGGAAAAATACAACTTAATATACCAGAGTACTCTTTTCACAGTGAATTTAAGATAAGGCTTAAAGAAAAAGAGAACATAATAAAATATTGTTTTGTAATAAAAAAATGCATATGGTGTCCAGCAAATGTTAATTACAAATCGCACAATCTAAAGAGAAAGGAAAAGATATTGCAATTACCTCCACTCTAACAGAAATTGGTTTTTTAAGCATATCATCTGTAGTGTAGTCTTTTAAAATAATTAAACCTATTTTATTTTCAAACCATTTTTTTCAACTCCTCCATAATCACAGAAACGCACATTCAAACATATGCACGTGCTTATACCTACCTACAAGTTGAAACTGAAGAAAATTAGAACAAGTTAACAAGAGCCAAAGTACGACCTTGAGTATATCCCACGTGAATTTAGAGAACATCTCAAAAGAATAGATTTGACGCGTTGAACGCTAATGACCGAAGACCAGATGAGTTGTGGAATGACATCAAGGGCACTATACGTGAAGAAAGCAAGAAGTCATTAAAAAGACAGGAAATAAAGAAAAGACCAAAATGCATGTCAGAAAAGACTCTAAAACTTGCCCTTGAACAGTGAGTACCTAAAGTGAAAGCAAGAAATGAAGTAAAAGAGCTGAACTGAAGATTTCCAAGGGCAGCTCGAGAAAACAAAGTAAAGTATTGTAATGACATGCACAAAGACCTGGCGATGGAAAACCAAAAGGGAAGAACACACTTGACATTTCTCAAGCTGAAAGAACTGAAGAAAAATTCAAGCCTCGAGTTGCAATACTGAAGGATTCCATAGGGGAAAATATTATTCCTTCAAATACACTTTAAAGTAGATACTAGGGTATCTGTTTTATAAATGAGAAAACTACTGGTATTAGGAATTGGCCCAAAATTAAATACCTTATAAATAGTGGAGATGGGTTTGAAATATGAGTTTGACTATTTCTAAAGCTTATGCTCCTTAACAATGTTACCATTAAACACACAACGTTTAAAAATAGTGAGCTTCCTGCTTTTAGTCAAAATTATTAATCATTTCTTGTGTTACAGACTTTACATTGAACATAAAAGGAAGTAAACATTGTTAAAATCTCCCAAAATCATTATGTTCATATGTATCACATGTCACACTCACCTACACACATATATATGTTAGTATATTTATTCACTCACATTCTCTGAGTTCCTGTCATGTACAATGCACCGGATGAGGCCATTGTCATCTAGCAATTAATATGATCAATTTTCTTCCAAAATAATACTGATTTTTGCTGGTTATAAAGAATGACTTATTTTTAAATGAAGCACGCAACAGACAGAAACAAAGAATAAGCAGGAATATTTAAATGTATGTGGATGATTTCTTAGTAGAGTCCTGGTAGTGCAGTGGTAAAGCATTCAGCTGCTAACCAAAAGATCAGAAGTTCAAATCCATCAGCCGCTCCTTGGAAACTCTATGTGGCAGTTCTACTCTGTCCTATAGGTTCACTATGAGTCAGAATCAACTCGACGGCAGTGGGTTTGTTTGTTTGTTTGTTTTGGATGATTTCTTAATGGACTGGCATAATTTAATAATTACATTAATTATTTTTAACAATAAATGAAAAATAAAGAGAAGTTTGTAGTCAAGAACAGAAGTTAATGAAAAGTAATTTGAACATGTTATCAGCAGGGACCAGTCCCTGGAAAAAGACATCATACTTGGTAAAGTGTAGGGTCAGAGAAAAAGAGGAAGACCCTCAACGAGATGGACTGACACAGTGGCTCCAACAATGGGCTCAAGCATAACAACGACTGTGAGGATGGTGCAGGACCCCGCAGTGTTTCATTCTGTTGTACATAGGGTTGCTATGGTCAGAACCGACTAGATGGCACCTAACAACAACAACAATTTACAATGTTAGGGACAATATAATTTACATATGTGAGAGTTGGCTACACAGTAAACTACAATCCTTAAAATTGAGCACAGGGTATTTGCATTTAAGATTAGAATAACACTTGGTTACAATGAGTAAACATGACTTTAACATGTGCAAACCATGAGGCATTTGGAAGGTAATAAACACCACTTCCTAGGTAGTAGATGTAATTTTTCCATGTAAATTAAATCAAACATGAATATTTACAGGAGTTTCTAAAAGGGCTATCCCAAACAGGCTAAACACATTATGTAACTGTATTTCTCTGGTAGTTACAAAGGGTTCCTCTCTAGGGTACAACATAGTCTTTGATTTATTTTACATTACTATACACATCAAATGAGACACCAATGATTGCTGGAAAAAAACAAGTTTCATTACCACCAGTACAAATAAAACAAAAACTAGTACAAATAAAAGAGGTACCAAAAATTTTTTCCCAAAATATGTTTCTTTCTGGTGCCAGGACTGTCTCCCAAAATTGCTTTGTCTATCAACAAGAAATGCATAACAAATAGGCTTTGTTATGGTTTACAGTCAACTATGATGAAGATGGCACAGGACTGGGCAACGTTTTCTTCTGTTGTAAGAGCTGCCATGAGTCTGAGCTGATTCGATGCCAGCTAACAACAACATGCTTCATAAAAGTACATTTTGAACATTTTTAGGGTTTCACTCTTCAAATGAATTTACTAAACTGTAGCAACAATTTACCATTTAACTCCATGAAGAAATACTGGCATTTTATTGATAGTGAAATAGCAAATCAACAGAAATCTAACAAATGTGGCTTTGGTTTCATTTAATATCCATTTTAAGATAATACATGACTTTAAACTTTTTTAAGGAGTTAAAACAGCTCATTTTAGATTAAAAAATATTTTTAATTAAAGCATTCTGCACTTCAACAGCAGGTTCCTATAATATGACTGCAATGGTAAGCAAAGACTTCATTAACTTCCGCCAGAAGTCCCTGATTTAGGAATATCTGCCGTAATTAGAAAAATTGAAGCTACACTTCAGAATTAATTGAAATTATTAAGGTGTTTACTCTTGCATTATTTACAGCAAGAATTCCAGCAAGAAGCATTTTCTACTTTCTATTAAGTAATTTTACAGTTTATATTAAGAACATAACATAACTTCCAATCGAATACCGGCTCTTTCCATGTGGGCCTGCTACAATCTTTCGCATTATTTTGATTCTCTGAACAATTTCATAACAATTCTTCTCTGGGAGAGAATGAGGGCTAATGCATCCCTGATGGACTGTTGTGAGGCAAGATACAGGCATTTGCTGCCTTCATCAAATCTACCAGCAGGATTCATTAGAAATCGAGCTAGCACTATCAGACAACTTCACTGTGGATGGAGTGGCCAAAGAATTATATACTGAGGTTTAATTTTCTAAACTCAGAAAATTATACAACACCTGAAAAGACATGGATTATAACTATAGAGTACCAATTCAATGTTTTTATTACGTCTTTCTTTGATTTCATCTTATCTGTTACTCCAGACTTGAAGACACTATATTCAGTGCATATGGAACTCTGAATTTCCTAGCACAAAGTATATGTGTCTTCCAAAGATTCTTCCCTAATTGTTGCTTGGTGCTCACCAACACTGCAAAGACACATTCACTAGCGTGGAAAGAGAATGATGGTGAAAAAAATTGAACGTTTTAGCAATCTTCTTTAACACGCTATATTTTTTAGATGCTTCTATGTAGAAAATCATTCAAAATTATGCAAAAGGTCAGTCATATTCTTTACTGTCCAGAAGTTTAGGCTGAGGGTTAAGTTAACTTGATTTTAGTTTCATCTTTACTCTTGAGAAACTATAAGAATTTGGCATTCAATATGATGGGACCTCAGCTTTCTTATTAGTGAAATTAAATGTTTTGTGCTAGCTTTTTTTTGCTTACCCGAACTATAGTATACCAAAAACCAAGTCTGCTGCCATTGAGTCATTTCTGACTCATAGCAACTATGTAAGACAGAGTAGAACTGCCCCATAGGGTTTCCAAGGAGTAGCTAGTAGATTCGAACTGCCGACCTTTTGGCTAGCAGCCAAGCTCTTAACCACTGCACCATCAGGGCTCCAAACTTCAGTATGGAGAACAAAATATCTAAACTACTTATTCTAGATTCAGAGACTAAGGGAGAATAGTAAAAGATACAAGAAGAAAGAGAATGTAAGGTACCACCAATTTTTGATAAGATAAGGAGCGTATGCTAACTCACTCTATTTTTCCCTTTACTATTTTCATAATAGCAATCCCCAGATTTTAATTGCTATTTATAAGGTTTTCACCAGCTAATTCTTCTCAGAAGTAGCCTGCCAGGTCCTTCTTCCTAGTCTGTATTAGTATGGAAGCTCAGCTGAAACCTGTCCACCACGGGTGACCCTGCTGGCATTTGAATACCAGTGGTGTAGCTTCCACCATCACAGCAACACACAAGCCCCCACAGTGTGATAAACTGACAGACGTGTGGGGGCTTGCAACTGGGGAAGAGCTGCCTCCTCAAAGTAGAGTCGACCTCAATGACATGGATGGTGCCAAGCTTTCGGGACCTTCATTTGCTGATGTGGCATGACTCAAAATGAGAAGACATAGGTGCAAACATCCATTAATAATCATAACATGGAATGTAGGAAGTATGAATCTAGGAAAATTGGAAATTGTCAAAAACGGAACGTATAAACATCGATATCCTAGGCATTAGTGAGCTGAAATGGACTGGTATTGGCCATTTTGAATTGGACAAGCATATGGTCTACTATGCCAGGAATGACAAATTGAAGAGGAATAGCTTTGCATTCATCATCAAAAAGAACATGTATAGATGTATCTTGAAGTAAAAGGGTGTCAGTGATAAGATAATATCCATACGCCTACCAGGAAGATCAGTTAATACGGCTATTATTCAAATTTATGCACCAACCACTAAGGCCAAAGATGAAGAAATCGAAGATTTTTACCAACTTTTGCAGTCTGAAATTGACTGAACATGCAATTAGGATGCACTGATAATTACTGGTGACTGGAATGCGAAAGTTGGACACAAAGAAGAAGGATCGATAATTGGAAAATATGGCCTTGGTGATAGAAATGATGCTGGAGATTGCATGATAGAATTTTGCAAGATCAATGACTTCCTCATTGCAAATACCTTTTTTCACCAACATAAACGGCAACTATACACGTGGATATCAACAGATGGAATACACAGGAATCAAACTGACTACATCTGTGGAAAGAGACAATGGAAAAGCTCAATATTGTCAGTCAGAAGAAGGCCAGAGGCCAACTGCAGAACAGACACTCAATCGCTCACATGCAAGTTCAAGTTGAAGCGGAAGAAAATTAGAACAAGTCCACAAGAGCCAAAGTACAAACTTGAGTGTATCGCACCTGAATTTAGAGACCATCTGAAGAAAAGATTTGACACACTGAACGTCAATGACTGAAGACCAGATGAGTTGTGAGATGACATCAAGGACATCAGATATGAAGAAAACAAAAAGTCACTAAAAAGACAGGAAAGAAAGAAAAGACCAAAATGGATGTCAGAAGAGACTCTAAAAGTTGCTCTTGAACATCAAGTAGCTAAAGTAAACGGAAGAAATGATGAAGTAAAAGAGCTGAAAAGAAAATTTCAAAGGGTGGCTCGAGAAGACAAAATAGACTATTATAATGACATGTGCAAAGAGCTGGAGATATAAAACCAAAAGAAGAACACGCTATGCATTTCTCAAGCTGAAAGAACTGAAGAAAAAATTCAAGCCTTCAGTTGCAACAGTGGAGGATTCCATGGGGAAAATATTACACAACACAGGACGCATCAAAAGAAGATGGAAGGAAAACACAGAGTCACTATACTAAAAAGACATTCAACCATTTCAGGAGGTAGAATATGATCAGGAACCGATGGTACCGAAGCAAGAAGTCCAAGCTGCACTGAAGGCATTGAGGAAAAACAAGGCTCTAGGAGTTGATGAAATATCATTTGAGATGTTTCAGCAAGGGGATGCAGCACTGGAAATGCTCACACGTTTATGCAAAGAAATCTGGAAGACAGCTACCTCCCCAACCGACTGGAAGAGATCCATATTTATGCCTATTCCCAAGAAAGGTGATCCCATTGAATGCAGAAATTATTGAACAATATCATTAATATCACACCCAAGTAAAATTTTGCTGAAGATCATTCAAAAGCAGTTGCAGTTGTGTATCGACACGGAACTGCCAGAAATTCAAGCTGGATTCAGAAGAGGATGGGGAATCAGGGATATCATTGCTGATGTCAGACGGATCTTGGCTGAAAGCAGAGAATACCAGAAAGACGTTTACCTGTATTTTCTTGACTATGCATAGGCACTGACTGCGTGGATCATAACAAATTATGGATAACATTGCAAAGAAAAGAAATTCCAGAACACTTAATTGTGCTCATGAGGAACCTGTACATAGATCAAGAGGCAGTTGTTCAGACAGAACAAGGGGATACTGTATGGTTTAAAGTCAGGAAAGGTGTGTGTCATGGTTGTATCCTTTCACCACACCTATTCAATCTGTACACTGAGCAAATAATCAGAGAAGCTGGACTATATGAAGAAGAACAGGGCATCAGGATTGGAGGAAGACTTATTAACAACCTGCATTATGCTGATAACACAACCTTGCTTGCTGAAAGTGAAGAGGACTTGAAGCACTTACTGATGAAGATCAAAGACTATAGCCTTCAGTATGGATTACACCACAACATAAAGAAAACAAAAGTTCTCACAACTGGACCATAAGCAACATCATGATAAATGGAGAAAAGACTGAAGTTGTCACGAATTTCATTTTACTCAGATCCACAATCAACACCCACGGAAGCAGCAGTCAAGGAATCGAAAGACGCATTGCATTAGGCTGCAAAAGACCTCTTTAAAGTGTTGAAAAGCAAAGATGTCACCTTGAAGACTAAGGTGCGCCTGACCAAAGCCATGGTGTTTTCACTCACCTAATATGCACGCGAAAGCTGGATGATAAGGAAAACGGAAGAAGAACTGACGCCTTTGAATTGTGGTGTTGGCAAAGAATATCGAATATACCGCGGCCTGCTAAAAGAATGAACAAATCTGTCTTGGAAGAAGTATGACCAGAATGCTCCTTAGAAGAAGCAAGGATGGCACAGGACCAGGCAGTGTTTCGTTCTGTTGTACACAGGATCACTATGAATTGGAAGTGACTCGACAACACCTAACAACAGCAACAACAAATTTTAGCTAGGTATATAACCACTCAGCTATGAACTATATTTCCCAGCTTCCCATGCAGCCACATGTTAAATGGGATGGAAACAGAAACCTCCTTAGAGCAAAGACATTACCCTTGAATTCAGATGAGGACCACGCCCTAGGAGATGGATGAGTAAAAAGATGCAAGAAGCATGAGTCCATGAATGCCTCTGTGAAAGAAACAAAGTCACCCCATGAGGCTGGACCACTTATCTTAGAACTGTTAAGTGAGAAAAAGAATAATACATTATTTCACATACTTTGCTTTGGGGTGTCTGGGCTGCAGTATCCTAGTCTGTAACTTAACTTGTAATATAATGAGTGCCAAATAGCCAAATTATAATTATCATTTACTTTGTGACTTTTTTTGACATTGTAGCATATGGGTTAACTAGTACTGTAAATATATTTATTTTATATCAATTCGGGTTTCTAATACATGAATCAATAAGGGGGGGTGGGTTTTAAAATTTTTAGATTGGTTATTCTATGGGGGAAAAATAACAAGACAAAAAAACTGCTTCCAAGACATATTTTGCAACTTTTTTTTCAAAGTTTGGTCACGAATAGTTTACAATTTTCCAAAATAGTCTGCTCATCATTTGGTCTATCAGTTACTCAATCAGAAAATTCAATTCTAAGATTTTATACAGACTGAAATGATTCAAGTTTACTTTCCAAGAAAAAGCCATTTTTGTCCTTCAGTTCTGTGAAGTTTTTTTTTTTTTTTTTTTTTTAACCAATAACAGAACACCTTGGTTCTTTCCTCTTCTACTCAAAGATTTTTCAGCCTTCCAAGTCCTTTCAACCCCCCAGCAAATCAGACTCATTAATCTTCAGCTTTAGTCACTGATTCAAAGAAGCAACCAACAAAGCAACCCACTGCTGACAAGTCAATTCAGACTCACAGTGACACTATAGGAGAGAGTAGAACTACCCCATAGGATTTCCAAGGCTGTAATCTTTACAGAAGCAGACTGCCACGTCTTTCTCCCGAGGGAAGGCTGGTGGATTCGAACCACTGACTTTTAGGTTAGCAGCCAAGCACTTTAACCACTGTGCCACCAGGGCTCTCAAAGAAGCAGGTGTCCTAATGTTATGGATTACTTAGACTATAGGAATAGTCTAACATGGATAATATCAACATTTCCACAGTCATCATATTCTTTGGGATTTTTGATCTATAGAAAAGAGGTTTATGCATCATTTTCAAAGGTCATTGAAACTACAGAGATAAAAGCTGTGATTGCATGACTTGCTTTATCTTACAGTATATGACTTTAAAATCTGAGATACCTTTCCTAAGACAAATCGAAACTGATCAACTTAACAAAATCAATGATTTGTTCAAACCATTATATAGGCAAATTTCTTAGGATAATTTCTACTAGGTAACTCCACAGAAAACTAAAAACAAAAAAAAAAACAAAAAACCAAGCCTGTTGCCATCGAGTCAATTCTGACTCATAGCGAACCTACAGGACAGAGTGGAACTGCCCCATAGGGTTTCCAAGGAGCTGCTGGTGGATTCAAACTGAAAGCTTTTGGTTAGCAGCTATAGCTCTTAACCACTGCGCCACCAGCGCTCCTAAACTGTAAATAACCAAACCCGTTGCGGTCAAGTTGATTCTGACTCATAGTGACCCTATAGGACAGAGTAGAACTGTCTCCATAGGGTTTCCAAAGAGCAGCTGGTGGATTCGAAATGCTGACCTTTTGGTTAGCAGCCATAGCTCTTAACCACTGCACCACCAGCAACCACCCCCCCCCCGCCAGGGCTCCTAGTCATATATAAATATCCAATAAGGTTTGTTTTCTTCCTTTTTTTTTTTGAAGTTCTTAATATCAAAAGCTACATTAAAATATATATATATATTACATACTGTTTCCTTTTCTGATCTACAACCCTCTCTTCAAGACAGATTTCATGTTATACAATGTGTCCCACAACCTGGAATATGCACCCAAATTCTTCAGATTGATGAGAGTAACTACATACATGCCATACTCAACAGATGTTACAGTAGCATCTCCAGCAACAAAGACCTGGAGCACAGCCAGGCTGTCAGACCAAAGCAAGTGCCTATGGAGGCTGGGCTGTAGAAAGAAACCCACACAGTTCCCAGATGGTGAGCCAAAGAAGGCTGACCACTTCAGAGTTGGCAGGGGAAGCACAACATAAAATTTTGGTAGTGATCATTACTTTGTATGACAGACGCTGGCTACTGCTGGGAAACAACAGAAACTAATCAATTTGTTGTGCAGGAATAATATAGTAGGTGGTTCATTTTGAGCAAAACCACACAAAGAAAGAGGTCCCTCGAAGTTGGCATACGATGATATGCATGTTATTGGGCAGAAAGGATACCCGTATATGATACTCTGAAATCAGATTAAAAATGGGTGCCTGAAGGACACATACATATAATATTACAAAATTTGAGACAGCCATTGTAACAGGGAGAATGCAACTATAAATCTTCATCATCATTATCACCAATTATAAGCCACCTAAATTGTCCAATTTTAACTGCAAAGAGTTTATATTACTCTATTATAGGACACATATTTAGCAAGTGGCCAGAGATAAAGATGAAACAGTACTTTGCAACCCAGATAATGAAGGTCCCTTTATGTCACACCACAATTTTTTAAAAATTATCCTCCAAGCAATAAGAAATCATTTAATGGTTTTGAGCATGATCAGAAATGCATTTAGGGATAAAACCCCTTTGGTGGCAGAGAAAAGAATGAAGAAGGTAGGGTAGTGGCAGGGAGACAGGAGGTGGCCATCTAGGAAAGATCTGGTAAGTCCCTGAACTAAAGTAATGGCAATGGAGAAAGATTTGATAAAAATTAAGAGGTGAGTCTGACAAGTCCACCTCTTGGTCACTAGTGATGGGTCACTAAAAGTATATTTTAATAGTAGGACCGTACTGAACCAAATGTGAATGCTATCACTTTTGATGAGATGCTCTAGATTTCTAAAAATCCATGTTCTCTTAAAAGTTTTTTTTCCCTTATTTTGGCTAATTGCCAGGAGTTTTTACCTGTTTGCCTGAGAAGACCTAATCTAAGACATCTTGAACTATATTGTATGTCCAAATTATGTTGTATATAACGAATATATTACATTTCAAGAATAATTAGGAATGTCTGCTTAAAAAAATATTGTGACCTTAAGAGTATGTGCTGCTCTTTGAAAACCAAAGAAAAATTACTGCAGATATATTAAACATTCAAGGGTGTCTTTCTTCTGTATTCCTGACGGCTGTTCCTCTTAGGAGCTCTTTAGTGATAGAAGACCAAAACTGGAGCTTAAAACAGTTTAATAGTTTAGCAGTGCTCTAAAGGTCTCTGGTGGACAAGTCTGCATCCTAAAACTGCCCAATCTGGCACTTTTTCTACTTCTCAATTCTCATTCACAACTGAAAATGCACTGAATTTTCTTAGCAACTTAGCAGAAGACCTTAAGGAAGAAACAAGATGCCTCATAAGGGAAAAGATAATCCAATTACTCTGTTCACTAAGTGTTTATATATCTTTCATATCTGAGAGAAAGGGACTGAAGCTCTTGAAATACATGAGTCACAGAACAACCTTAAGTTACTATTTTTGATGTTATGTATTCTCTCAAAGCAGCACTTTTACAGTGTTCTGCCATCCCGCATTCATGTCTTTCATCATTTACTTCCAATAACTTACATTCCCTTCATTTGAAAGGAATTGTGTTATAAAAATACAAGGAAAAGCAACTTTTTTGTATGTGCTTTGCCATCTTGTGGTATTAATTAAAATTATAACTTGATAAGTTAATACCAAAGACATAGGAAGTTAGGATTCAATAAGTTGAGAAAGAGCAAGCCAATACTTTTCCTTTCAATTATTAAGTCACACAGTATTTCTGATAATTTTACAGAACATTCAAGATATTTCTCATGCCTGTTCAAAATAAGGGTACCAGATTTCCATCAATATTCATTGAGCATTTCTCATATATTAGAAACCCAATAAATGTTTATGAGGATTATTTTAATCAGCCCTGAAAAACTTTCTTTTGGTTAATATTGAGGAAAAAGTTTAACTTTTCCATCCTTACAATCTAAAATTAAACCACAAATTATGTTGTAACTCATATTCCCTCGATTTATTTTTAAGTTTTAAGTAAACAGTTATATTACAATTTGAGAACAGTGATCAACATACCAAAAAAAAAATTAGTTTATTATTGTAATAAAATACAATTTACAACAAATTTAATTCACTGTGATACAATGGTATAAGTAATAGCCAGGTTGCATGGTAATTAGACACAGACAGTAAGGAGTTCACACAAATAACTGTAATTGAAATGTCTTTTACAGGACCAAATGATATTTGGTTTTCCTCTTTTTACTTATTTCTCTACTGTTTATAATCTCTTATATAAGCATCCCTGGATTGGACTTTGAAGTGATGTTGGTGCAATGGTTAAGAGCTCAGCTGCTAACCCAAAGGTGAGCTGTTCGAATCCACCAGCTGCTCCTTGAAAACCCTATGGGGCAGTTCTACTCTGTCCTATAGGGTCGAAATGAGTCAGAATCCACTTGACGGCAATCGGTTTGGATTTTTCAGTTTATACTGGACTTTAAGGAGCCCTGTTGACACAATGGTTAAGTGCTTGGCTGCTAAACAAAACATCAGCAGTTCGAAGCCACTAGCTGCTCTGTGGGGAAACAAACCTGGCGATATATTTCCATAATGATTACAGCCCAGGAAACCCTACGGGGCAATTCTACTCAGTCCTGTAGCGTCACTATCAGAATCTACTCCACAGCACACAACAACAATTTTAGACTTTACATCAGTTAACTGTGCAAATCTCATTCCATTATCATGTGAAACATGCATTAAAATGTTCTGAATTATATTTGCTGGCAGTTGGGGGCCCTCATGATCCTGAACTTCACACCAGAGTGTATCATGAGCTCACCTGCCCTGCCCTTCCGTTTCTATTCCACCATGCCTCTTCCAGGGAACAAAGGAACTCACAGTTCTTGGCTGGTTCTCAGAAATGGTAGTTTTTGATCACCAGTCACCAAGTGCAGCAAGATATGTAAAGAGTAATGCAACAAAAAATCAGTGGCCAAAGGCTATGGAGGGGTGAGCGGTAGGAGCCACCCTGATCATTCCATTCCTGAGAAGGGACCTGGGCCTGGAGCAGGCAACACAGGGAAAAGCAGAGAACACATCATCTTCCACTTCTGCTGGATCAACATTTCCTGAGGCAGAAAAGGAACACAAGGAAGCTTTTGGGACAGGCTTACTTACCCATCGAGAGAAGAGGTCTGGAGTTCGTTCGCCTTCATGTGATCTGAGGAACAGAGAAGCACTCTGACAATGTTCTGTCATCCTGCATTCATGTATTTCATCATCTACTTCTGATAACTTACATTCCCTTCATTTGAAAGGAATTGTGCTATAAAAGCAGAGCAGCCGGATCCCTCAATTTTTCCCTATTCGATATGTGGAATCTATGTGTTTGCAGTATTCATCTTATGCAGTAATGTTGTACATTTGGGAAGACATGTTATAAATCTAAGAAATTTCTTGATGCCAAAATATCAATATAACCAAATGGTTTAAAATGTAGGCTCTCTAGGCAGAATGTACAGGTACTTAATGTGCCATGCAAACTTAGGCAAGAACTTAGCCTACATGAACTTCAGTTTCCTCATCTGTAAATTGGAGATGACTGGACCAGTCTGAGAGGGTTTTTGTGGAAACAAATTAAGTAATGTATGTAGAACACTTAAAAGAGTGGCTGGCATATATTAAGGAATCAATAGATGTTAGCTATCATTATCACTATCTTTCTGAAGATTTCTCCAGAGCCCACAGGAAGGTACTATGGGACAAAAACTTGCAAGAACCCCAGAAGGGTTGGGCCCTCTCTAATTTGGAAAAGAGATCTGCAATTCCTTCCTTGTTTTAATACCGTCACAAGAAATGATGGACTGTTTATGAAACGGAGATTGTTAGTTATATCTATGAGAGGGGTGAGTGGGCTGGAAGGGAACTGCACACTACAAACAAGGGTATAATCTATTTTAAAAATTTAACAACCTACCCTTTTACCCTTTTATATTCTCTGTTCCCATGTGCTTGTGGACCTTATGAAGCCAAGAGAATCATCCCTGTGTGTCTCTAACACCAGCTTCCCAAGAAGGTCAAGGAAATGGGCAGAAAAGGGAAACCTGGCAATAGAAATGGAAATGGGAAGAGATCAGCCTGTTGAATCAAGGAGAAAAGTAGCCTGCCCTGGTAGGAACCATACGATCTCTTCTGACCCAGCCTCTAAGCTGGTTCATCTCCAAGTTCGTTGTATATAATATTTCACACCAAAACATTCTTGATGTTGCCTGAAAGTCCTTTCTCTGAAAACAACTTTTCTTGTTGTTGTTATACAATTAGAATGTCTTAAGCTGCCCTACTTAAATTTTAAAAAACCCAGCAAGTATCAATACGTCTTAGAAAAGGCGTGATTTGTGTTATAAAATTCTGGCATGTTGCTGTTGCCAGAAGGGGAGGTATACATGGGAAAGAAGAAAGGCTTTGAGCCCTAAAAAAAACAAAAGAAGGAAGACTTCTGAGGGGCAGGAGAATTGGAAACTGAAGTGCTGAACTCAATTCTTGAGGGCATACACGTCTACCACAAAAAATCCCAGCTGCCTTCAACCACACAGGAATAAATGATGAGGCTAGGTCATGCCTTGCAGAGTTAACCACGCTTGTCTCCTGGGAGGAAACAAATGGAGAGCATACAGGACACAGAATGAACACATCCATTCAGAGGAGAAGCCAACAGACATCCTACACACTAAAAGTACAAGCAGCAGTACCGTCAAATAACATAAATTAATATTAATGGAGAACTAATTGAGTACATTACATAATACGATGGGAAACTACAAATGATGGATGCATATTTTTCCTATCTTTGTTAATCTGGCCAAAAAAAAAAAAAATTAAGAAATCAGAAAGTTTTGTTGAGAGTGAAACAATGTATCATCTTGACACTCTTTTTCAAATGTTTCATTGGGTAGTACCACCTAGACTATCTTAATAAGGGTTTTTAGGGGAAATAGAAAGGTTAACTGTTTAAAATTAAGTCATAAAGGCATCCAAGATTTCTTCAAATTCCCTTTGGGCCATGAATAGGTGATCTTAGGGTACTTTATTAATAAACTTCAAAGATATCTGACAATCCAAGGAAGTCTCAAAAAATTTAAATTACACTTTTTTTTCCTCCCTTTTTGGTTATTTGATCCAAAATCCATACTATAAGGCTTCTGATAAAAATAACTCACATATAAAAATGTACAGGCGGAATTTCCTTTCTTTTTCTCTGCCTGTTCTTTCCTGAGAAAACCAATGCACTTCTGCTATGATGCTTTGGTTACAGCTAAAAACAACATGAGTCTTGACTTTAATTTATACTGGATCCTATGAATTGGGAAATACAACTTTACAAGGGAGGGACTGGTACATAGATTGTAAATGGCTCTAGTGGCCTGGAGATTTATGAGTGTTTTCTATACTTTGTAGATCTGAGGATGGTACAGTGACGTACTTATCACACCTCAGGCCTTACCGCCTCTCTGGAACTTTGGAAAAGTGGGACACATGAGGAGCTAGCATTAGAGTAATCCAGCTCTGAAGGTGCTGAAGGAAATATATTCCAGTGGAAGACAGAACAACCTGTAGTTGCTAAGTAAGCAACGTGCTTCCAGTCAGCCTCCAGAAGAGATGCCTCTGACTCAGGCTGACAGAAAATAGATGGGGACCAAAGGTAAAGACAAGCATGTTGCCAGACATTTTTCTGTGACATAAAGGGAGAGATTGTTTCTGGAGATTCCATTTTCTCTTTAGAATCTTGATAATGGGGGAAATGTTTCCTAAGAACACAGGACAATCATATTTGGGGACAGTTTTATATTGCTGGCATACAAATGCTTTACTTACCATAGCTTGACACGCAGGAGACTCAACAAATATTTGCCAACTGAAATGTATGATATGGCTTATGTTGCCACGTGGTGCACACTGTATAATTCTGACTAGTAATTCTGACTTGACAACATGTACGTGTTGGAAAATACAGGAGGTTGTGAATTGTAGGCTTTAGTACATAATATGGCTATGGTGTCTGAATTGTTGTCTCCCCCACCCCTTGATTTCATACAGATCATGTAGCGATAAACTGTTCTCCTCAATGGTACCATATGGATGTACAGTAGCCAAAACTGGGGATGGAGCACAATAGACGTGTGAGCAGGGACTTCTCTGTTAATCTGGGCTGGTCATTTACACTATGGTGAAAAAACTATGGTCAAAATCTCTGATTCTGAAACCCATTAGCAGGAAGAATAAAAGTGGAAAAATGTTGCCTCTAGGGAGAGATTAACAATTCTCTCCTCACCCCACCCCTCTCCCTCTCCATCCTATACTCTACCTCTAATTAGAATTTCTGACCTTGTTTATAAAGATTTGAGGTCATTGTATTGGGCCAAAATCCCAGTTTTGTGAGTATTTTATCTCTTTCCTAAAAGAGTCCTAGATCAGTTGAGCATTAGAAACAATGAGCGCTCATTTACTGTTGCTTATTTTATCTGCTTCTACATTCTAAATTAACCTTTTCGGGGCCTGGAGATGGAAGAGGAGATTTAGGTTATTTTCTTTCTAAGCTAACCAGCACCATTGAACCAAGGGAATAGGAGTATACCCCATGATCCAAACTACACGTGTTTGGAGGGCAAAACTCAAAATAATAAAAAGGAGCATACTAATTGTTTCAGGGTCCCCATTTTAATCAAAACTACATTTGAGATCTATTACACCGGGTAGTTTTTAAAAAATATAACTCAGAGTTTTCAATAAAATAAATGTATTAAGTATTTGTTTACCAAAAAACAAACCCATTGCCACTGAGTCGATTCTGACTCATAGCGACCCTATAGGACAGAGCAGAACTGCCCCATAGGGTTTCCAAGGAGCAGCTGGTAGATTCCAACAGCCAACCTTTTGGTTAGCAGCTGAGCTCTTAACTACTGAGCTACCCGCGCTCCGATTACCTGTTCAACAGCTTAATTTATTTAAAAGTTCATTAATTCTGTGTTTACTTACAATACTTTTATTTTTTTCCTTACAAAGTAAATCAGATAGCACCACACATGCAAGCAGTCATACATCAAGGCATCTCAGTTAAAACTGCACACATTTTACATAATTTCAGATTAAATATGGATGCTTTTAAGTAACCAACCACAACAAAAATCAAATATGAATTTGTTCCTTTTTTTTTTTAGCATCTAATGTAAGTAAATACTAAAACAGGTTTGCAAAGCCCATGATCACAGATGTGAAAGAAGAGCTATTATGTTTTCTGCAGTTCTGTACATCTCAACTTTAAGAATATTTAATTAGTATAACGTGGAATTCAGAAAATATACAGACTAATTATAGAGACAAGGCCTCAGTAATATGCTGTATAGTTGAATTTTCATCTGATTTAATGATAAATCATAGGGTAAGATAGTATGTTACATACAAACCTATGCCATTTCTCTTAAGCTATTTGATTATTGTACATATACTCCTAAAATTGCTGAGCACACTATTTTCACTAAGTTCCACCTTGAACAGATGTGTTTAAACATGTATACATGCACACATACAAACTTACGCAAAATGAAAGGTAAATAAATCTTCTATAATTAATCAGTTCTATCTCCCATTCAGAAGTAACAACATTTTAAATACAGCATTATCTCCAACTCTCCAATTATGTAAAACATAAAACAGTTTTTAGAAAAACAGATCTACTTGCTACAATCCAAATTTTTATATCACAGAAAGGAAATGATTGCCCGTACTAATTTTCTCAGAGTGGAAAAAATGCATCCAATTCTATCCATTATACCATAGCAAATATATCTAGGAAGAAACTCTTGGTTTTCTGCAAGAAAAACGAACACTTAACATTAATATTGTATATGTTCATGCTGTGTGTTCATTTGTCATGATTAGAAGTTTTGTCACTAGAAAATCTTCTTAGAGGAAATGTACTGTATCCCACATCATCAATGGAATTATTTCATTGATAACATACTAGCAGCTGTATAAGTTCTTATCTACGTGTATACTTGCCACTGTAGAATCTTAGCTATTACTACTCTCTGACGTAAAACCTCTCTGGCTGTGAACTTGGGAAATTCATCTCACCTTTACATCTTCTAATCTTTAAAGTCCTCAATTTTCTATCTAAAATGCAGGGTCATAAATATTTTTTATATGGTTCCTTCTATCTCTATCAGTCTGTAACTTCTATCTCTGCAGAATATATGAATTCATTGAAATTGTGCAAGTTTATCTAAATGTAATAGTGCAAAATAGAAACTCAACGAGAAAGGAAAAAAAAAAAAAAGGCAGGCCAAGGAGTGAGCATTTTTGTTTCTCTTTATCTTCTCATACCCTTCTAGTTTCGAGTAGAGTAACAAAGTCTAAAAATAATTATCCATATATTATTGTCTCAGTGGCAGGAGTGAAGACTGGTTCAAAGAAGCTTTAGTCCACCCCTTTCCTTCCATGATCTCTGTCATCCTTCTCCAAAGTCACCCCAAATAAGCATTCTATCTACATAACAACAGTGTCCAGGCCCTGCCAACATGGCTTCAGGACAATGCTGTTGGCCCCCCTTCAAATAAGATGGCTGCCTCTAAATGCCTGTGTGGATTCTGGAGCTAACGTCCTGTAATCTGGAAATATGCTAGCCGCTATTAGTTTTATTAATAATTATATTAGCTTGTCTCATAAGATTCCAAAATTGGAAGAGTCTCAAATTGCTCTCCCAATTTCTTTATTTTGCAAAGGAGAAAACCCAGGTGCAAAGAGTCCAAGTTACTTCCCTGGGGTGATAAAACTAGCTATAATGATGAGAGGAAAACTCAAAACCCTTGATTCCACAATCACATAAACCAAAAATACAAAACCACTGCTGCTGAGTCGATTCCAATTCATAGCAACCCTACAGGACAGAGTAGAACTGCCCCATAGAGTTTCCAAGGCTGTAAATCTTTACAGAAGCAGACTGCCACATCTTTCTCCCACTGAGCAGCTGGTGGGCAAGTCAGCAGATGAACACTTTAACCACTGCACCACCAGGGTTCCTTCCGCAATCACATAAGTGATCATCTAATAGGTAATGTTCATTTTCAATTCTTCATTCAGAAGTCCATTTTTAAAGAGGTTGGAAAAGCATAATCATTGTTGCAAGTACAGTTAATGTCTATAATGTTTGATTATACCAAGTGGAAATTCAAACACTTATATCATGGATGTCAAATTGCTTTTGAACAACCTGATTAAAACCCAGTGACGTGACAGTAGGTGTAAAGAATTTGCACTTACATATAAAAGGAGATAAACAAATTCAAATGGTACTCAACTAAGTACAAAATTCTATTCATCCAATTTTCAGTACAACTTTTAAATTAGCTTGCTGAATATATTTATCATTTCATTTGCATTACTAAAGTTTATTAAATTCAATATTGGTGTAATTCAAAAAAGATACTGCTTAAATTATTTTCTCAAAACAACAGAAGAATCTTAAAGTTACTCGTATTAAATGTGAGATATAGATAGACATACTAATAGGTATATTTAATTACACAAGTTTGAATATCATTTTTTTTTTCAGAAATTTCTAAAAAAGAAGACATCAGGTAGGTAAACTGAAAATGAGTAGCATCCAGTTCAGGTCACCTGTCCTTAAATTACCTTAAAAAACCTGTCCATTTCCCACCTTCCCTCATAATCCAGTCTTAGAAACGTAAAAATAGTGAAACTTCTATTAATGCTACTTCTTTATATGCAAAACAATTGCTGTAACTACAGCAACTGTCTCAGGCACTGTTGGCCATTTCTAAACTTTTAATATACTATGCAGCTAATTCTTTGATATAAGCAGCAATATTTTAGCTTTTCGCTTACACTTAACATTACTAAAGTAAAACGTAATTTGCACTTACGCAACTCTGCATCTGCATACGTTTGGATTAGTGCATCCTACTAGCCACACAGGAAAGATATAATGTCAGTCCATAGAGGGTAAAACAAAATAATTGTTAACAATAACTCAGTCTTCCAGTATCACACAGAATTAACGTTTTACTTTCTAAATCAAGTATGTTTTAAGTAAATACTAATCATATCTAAAGAGCTGCATAGAAGACAAGACCACGTGGTCTACAAAATCATCTTTAAGTGGCTATAGTTACAGGAGTAGACCCATAAATTATACTTTAATATTAAGGGAAAAGAAAAGAATGTTTGCCTTCACCAACTGCAACTGTAAGCAAATGCAGGTATACAGCACTTTATCAGTAAGAACTCCTGCAGTAAGCACACAGTAGTGGAATTAATCATTTATTCCCTGCAGACTGCTTATGTATTTCATCGGGCCATTATCTGATCTGAATAACAAGAACAATTGCATAATAAAACACGTTACTGCTGACACTAGCAACTTTCTTCTTTTCAACTTTAAAGTTGCAACCACCTCTGTATAGGACAGAGAGCTGGTGGCAAAAAAAAAAAAAAAAAGACAATTTAATCACCCCATCCAGGTTTGCCTTTTGTTTTATTATTATATAGACAGTGATTAAAGGTAATATGTGCCAGCTTTAATACACACGGCTTTAAATTGGGCCATTGTCCTTAGCACTGCCACCTAATTACAACGGGGAAGAAGGTGTACCAGGTTACGGTTCATGTTAATTGTAAATCTTTGCCTTCAGATATTGAAATGGTCAGCAATTCTGTCATCTCTTTTCTACTGTGGAAAATATGTTCTATACTAATATATGTAATAACATTTTGAACCACTCTCAAATTTGGCTACTTAGGTATAATCTTACCATGTATTTCTGTTTTTTTCAAATATCAGCTATCCTTTCAGACGTTTCAGGTCAAAAATGAGTAGAGGTCATATCCTATAATCTAAATCTGATCTACCAAAGCCTTCATTTCAAATTACTTCAATTAGTTTTTGAACCAATAACAGAAATGGCAGCAGATAGCAGTAATATCTCTAAGAAAACCCATTTAAATAGAAAATAAAGTAATACTTGAGAAACAATGGCATATCTTTCCCAGTTTCCATCCATGATAACTTCATGTCAACAAATTCATCAACTATCCCATTGTTATTTCATCACCCTAAAAACTTATGTCCCAAGATAGTCAGAGTTTTAGACATTGAATAACCATAACAACTCCAGAAAATCTTTGGTTTTTGTTAAACCACTGTACATTAGTGTACTCTTGCAATTTTTTTTAAGTCAATGCCCAATGAATACAGCTGCTTCTATATACTTGAGTAAACACAGAGGTAAAATCTTTTCACCTTACCATTACCAACAATACAAAAAAGCCCTTAGGTATTATTTGACAGTAAGCTGTTTTGTTTGTTTAAAAGAATTTCTTAGTGAGATAAAGAGTTTAACACCCAATCTGGTTTATAACTCTTAAAGTGTTTTTATTAGAAAAGTGTGTTTTATATTGAGACAGAAAATGGAAACTTAAAGATAAAAAAGAAACTTTTTTTAACCACTGTTGTACACAGTGTGAGTGCTACTGTGTCAAAGAACTTCGAATCTGTTAAAAAATTAGTGCTGTTTTATCTAAATTGCAATTCCTACTGTACCTACTGTATATGTAACAATGAAAGAAGAATTAGACTCAGAGTCCATTTGGCAGTGATAAAGAAGAAAATGCTGAAATATTATTGATTCTCTCCTTCTTGTGCAAAAGAAACTGACTCAACTATATTCTTCCTGACATAACACAAAGGTTTTATTTAGATATTACAAAACATTGGCAAATGTTAGACCGTCTTTTTAAAAGATACCATTAACCCCTTCGTGGAGAGAGAAAAGAGTGTCCTACTTGCTTTAACAGAAATGCTGCAGCTACTGACATGGTGAGGTCAGTCCCAAGAGGAACTGTGCTTGCAAAAGTTTTTTATGCAGAGGTATTCAGCCTTAGGAGACACCTTGAACCTGTCACTGGCTGCTGAGCCCCTGTCACAGCTCATAACCTGCTGTGTCAAAGCCACAGCCTCAGCTCCTGCCCTCTCCGATGCACTGTTCACGTTCTCTCTCCAAATTAAGTTCACCCAAATTCTCCAACTAGGCTTGTTCCAACGATTTGCCTCCACATCTTCTGTACTTACAGGCATTAATAAACCTCAACAGGATTTGCATCCGGTCTGTCATACCATCTTTATTAACTTTCCTTTGACCCAATTTTTTTGCTGGATTTCTTCAGAACTTAAAACAACCTGCCAACTGTAGTCAGAGAGGGGTAGGTTAGGGTTGAGGCTGAAGGTGTCGGGGGAGTGAGACAATAGGGTTAGAATTCTCAAGCGTTTTCTGGGTAACCGTCCTTAAATCTTACAACAAACCAACATTTTTCTAACCAGGCTTCCAACAGCCCTTGAACAATAAGCCCTTAAAAACCAGATCCCCAGTAAGGCTGCCCATCCTGAAGTCCTCTAAACGCTCTTCCTTAAATAAGAAACAGTGCTTAGCAAACCACTTCTCAATTAAAAACTACTTAAGTTATGTAAGTCAAGTTCTTCCCCGGTAAACCGAACAGAGCTATTCAAACCATTGGGGAAAATTTCATTCAGCATCGACCTCACTTTAGAGACATGTAACACAGAAGCACAGTTGACTTACTAAAGCAGCCGCTCCAGTCCTCCTTGGAAACCCTGAGGAGTCTTCTCTTTTCTTTCCTGCCAGTCAAATAAAGAATTGTCTTTCTATTCCACACAGGCCCAGAATAAACCGCCAGAGAGGACGGCACGTGCACAGCAGCAGCCCGTCGGGGTTTGGCTTTGGCGGGGTGCTTCGGGTTCTGCTTGTTGCAAAAGTGGGATCCTCGTTTCTGGAGGGAGGGGGGAGCAGAAAAAAGGGCGCTCCGAAAGCTTGCTGGGGTCCTGCGAATTATTCTGAAGGCAAACTACCTGCACTCCGCCCGCTGAGGCTCCTGTCAGCGCGGGGCGCGGGAGGAGGCGGAGGCGGCGGCGGAGGAGGAGCGCGAAGCTCTGCTGGGGGAGCGCGGGTGGCAGGCCGGGCGCGGGGCGCGGACGGCG
>NW_004443961.1:10130459-10170465 GCF_000243295.1 Trichechus manatus latirostris
GGCGCCGAGCCTCTCTGGCCTTTCTGCGCTCTCTCTCGCTCACTGGCTCGCTCGCCCTGTCTCCCGCTCGCTCGCGCTGGCGCACACAGGCGCACACCCGTCTCCGACAGCCGCCGCTTTGCCGCGCGCACTCACCTGCATTTCCTTAAAGAGCCACTTGATGGCTGCCCGCGGTGCGGCCGGCTCCAGCTGGCGAGCAGGCGTGCGGGAGTTGGGCGGGGAGGCCGCAGCGCGGGATGCCCGAGCGCCGGCCTGGGAGGTGGTGGCGGCGGTGCGGGCGGGCAAGCGAGCCGGGCGGGAAGAGGGAGGCCTGGGCGCCTGCACGGCTGACCTCGCGACCGAGGCCTCGGCATGGTCCCCGGGCTGGGGTGAGAGCGGGCTGCGCGGGGACAGGAGGACGTGTCGGGCTCAGAGGACCTGGCCAGGTGTGGACGCTGGTGGCGCTTCTTCGGGTGTTCGCGTGCTTTTGGTTATTTTGTGGTTTTCTTTGGAGGGAAGGTGGAGGGTTTAAAAATGTAAGTGACAGTGCTTTAATTTGCAATAGTGTTGATGCACATTAAGAGCCAACGTTACGAGGTGGAGGGAAGGGAGCCGAGGCTGCGTGGGGCCGGGATGTCCTTCATCTCAGACACTGGATGTAGTTTTCAGCTGGGACCTGGCCGCCTAGCTGGGCTTGAGGGAGGGACGTGCTCTGCCAAGGTGATAGATGAGAAGGGAAAATACCTGTATAAGAGTTTCTGGAAAACAGCCTCGCGACCGAGAAGGACGAGGTTAGAGGCGGGTTCCTCCCCCCACCCCACCCCACCCCCGCTTGGTCCCCCAAGTTGAGTGGGTAGTGCGTCAGAGGCGGTGTACCCAGGACTAGGTAAACTAGGGAAACGTAATTCAGACCTTTGACAAAGATATAAACGGGAACTGGAGCTGGAGGGAGAAAGACAGTCTGCTTTCGTAAAGATTTACAGCCTTGGAAACCTTATGGGGCTGTTCTGCTCTGTCGTATAGGGTCTCTACGAGTAGAATCGACTTGATGGCAGTGGGTTTGGTTTTTGGTTTTGGAGCTGGGGGAGGGGGAGAAGGCGGTTGGGAGAAATCCAGCAGAAAACTTTTATCACTTTATGATCATTTATGTCTGAGTAGAGCATGCGGCTGTAGACATCAAATGCTAGCTCTCTCCTGCTAAAGGGATAGCAGTACCACTACATGGGTGACAAAAAAAACAAAAAGCCTTGTTTTAGCCAAAATAACTCTCCTGTTTTGAAATAATACAACAGAGACGACTTCAGGTACCCTCTAGTCAAAGGCACAGTAGGCATCGTGGAAGAAAACAAGAAGTAGTGAACTGTCTGCTTTCCTTGTACATCCGTCATCTAATAGCAGAAATGTCATTTTCTCCCAAAGAGGAATAAAGCAGAATCAACATAAGTGACATTTCCGCCAGAGGCCTTTCACCTATTTCTTTTCAAACCTGCTCCCTTGCTTGCTTGTCCCTTTGCTCTTCAGAAGTCACCCTTTTTCTGAACCCGTCCCCTGCCAAGCTCCCTGCTCAGCCTTCCTCAGCCCACTGAGCTCACCTGTCCAAGATTCTCATGCACAAAGTTGTTATCACTTAAAACTGCTCTTGAAATGATAGGATGTAAATCAAAAAGACTTTAGACCTACACCCTGGGTGCAGCTGTGCGTGTATGTGTGTGTCTTTCTACCTTTGTAGTTATACAAAGCACCTCCCCCTCTTGTGGTGGTGTATACCCAAGATGATGACTGGTTCCTGTTTTCCATATTCTGTCTCTCTCTCAACCCCTCTGCCTCCCCCCTTCCATCTCTCTCTCTCCCCCCGTACATGCACACCACTCCTCTCTTGGTTCCTTCCTGTCAGTGTTCAATAATGATTTTACATGAAGTTTCTGTTAGGCAACCTCTGACTATTGAGAATGCATAAGGAGAGCGAGTTGGAGTGGAATGGTAGGAGGGATGCTGGGGCTCAACGCGGCTGCTATGTTTCCTATCATCACTCACTCATTATATACACTTCTGCACTTAATGCCAAGTGGCAGCAGAAATGATTTCCTCCCCTGCTATTCGTAATAATACATTTGCCCTCCCCCAGAAACACATGTAATTAATAATAAAAGAAATAATGCATCTTGAAACCATGGGAAGAGCAGATGGATGCTGATGTGGTCGTGTTCTCTTGTTGCTGCTGCGGAGACAGTGTGGCCACGTCTCCCTTTCTGGTGGGTTAAGCAAAGCATTTGGCCCTTTTGCTATGTTCTCGTTTCTATCTTTCCCTTGACAATAGTTGGTGTATTTTAAATAAAGATTTCATTCTGCCAACCCGCAGGAAGCTTTTAACAAGACGCAGCTGGGCGTTTCAGTATCTTAGATCTTTTTACTGCTGTGGGGGGGTGTTCAGCAACTTGAAACCATCTCTACTTCAGCCTAATGCTGGCATCTTAGCTCGACAGTGCTCCCTGGGGCTGATTTACTCTTGCTGCCACACTATCCTTTGGTGTCCTCTGGAAGAATATAGGATACTTTAGAAAACGGGAGCGATGATTACACTCTACTCTCTTTCTTCTGCTCCTCTCCCCAGTTAATAATCCCACAAGTGTTCATTGTGATTAGCTTATTGTAGATTTTATTATTGATCATCATCATTAGAGATGGACTGAGATATCTTTCCTGAAGATGATTGTCCCAAGCCTGATTTAAAAAAAAAAAAAAATCATTATCTAACTACCTATCTGGGCTTTCTGTAATTTTATGATTTCCTTTTCCTTCTTAAAAATGTAGCTTTCAATGTCTCTTTAAGTTACTGCTATGTGTTTACTTTTATAAGGCAGTAACTTCTTTGAACTGGCCATTGTCAGGGAACCATGTGTTTAAAACAACCACAACAAATGTAAAATAGAAATAAACAAAAAGGGTAAAGCACAGTCCTGAATATAAGTCATCTAAAATTAGTCTCTTTCTGAGTCCAGCACAACTGGATGGTGCCTGGCTACCACCACTGACTGCTCTGACAGGGTCACAACAGAGGCTCCCAACCAGAGCTGGAGAAAAATGTAGGACAAAATTCTAACTCACAAAAACAAACAAACAAAAAATACCCGACTTACTGGTCTGACAGAGACTGGAAGAAGAGTAGGGCCCCCAGACACCCTTTCAAGGCAGTGCTGAATTCACTCCTGAGGTTTACCTTTCAGCCAAAGATTAGACAGGCCCATAAAACGTTAATACATGTAGCTCAACCATGTATATGAGACTAAATGGGCACACCAGCCCAGGGGCAAGGACAAGAAGGCAGGAGGGGACAGGAAAGCTGGTAATGGGGAACTCAAGATTGAGAAGGAGAGAGTGTTGACATGTCGTGGGGTTGGCCACCAATGTCACAAAACAACATGTGCATTAATTGTTTAATGAGAATCTAATTTGCTCTGTAAACCTTCATCTAAAGTACAATAAAAAATAAATAAACTTAGTCTCTCTTCAGGTTCCCTTTATTTTACTAAGTTAGTGTTTCGCTAAAATTTCATTTAGCCTTGTTATATTTAGGCTTATAATTGACTTTAATAGCTATTGTAAGTAAAAGAAACCTCCAGATGTAAACTTGTATTTGGATTTTTGAGGGAAATAAGTACTTTCTTTCTTTGCCTCATTTTTCTAATTAGTCTTACCAAGTGCATCAATAGCAACTCCATGGCAGTAATTTCCTGTTATAACATGTCCTTTGACTAATAAGAGCATCATGGGGAAACTTCCTAAGTATACAGCGCTCCGTATAGTGGAACTGAAAATAAAGGAGAAGAAATGGAGAACAGCTTAGTGAGGAGGCTGGGAAGAACAAGTGACCTGTTGTAAGGGAGACAAAGATAGCAAGACGTGTTCTGCGCCCACTCCATGGGCTGACTTGATTTGTAAATAGTAGTTTCTCACACTTTGCCATCTGTTTTATTTCTTCAGTCTGCTGAAGTGTTGTACACTTAATTTCCTCTCCCTTTTGTCCACTTTTCCTTCTCAAATCATTCTGACTGACAGGAACTATAAGGAGAAACAATTTTATGATAATAGATTGGGAAAGCATGCAATTCATGGGGCCACACTGCTCAGATTTATTTATTTATTTTGCACAGTGAGGACAGAGTTTTAATTGACTAAATGGCTCTAATTTACCTAATTTATTATAGATGGTTTGCTACTAAGAAAGCTGCTCAGAAACCTTACAGCACTATGAACAAATGACTTGGCTGTATAATCATCCAAATTAAGGAGTCTTAATGAGTGCACTCATTTGTGGTGATGGTGAGTTCAAGACTTAGATGTTATTTCACTGAAATCATCATGTGACTAATGCTAAATTACAAAAATCTAAATGGAGAGATGGATTTTGGTTATAATGTATGTACTTCTTGTTTGTTTGTTTGTTTTTTTTCATTTATTGTGCTAATTATTTTCCATCCTCCCCTGTCTCTCCAATAAAACCCAGATCCATTCTCTGCTCTCCTCTGTGGCCTGGGGGTTAGCCTCTTTAAGCAGCATCCACGTGGTTTCTCTTGCTGCTGGCTGCTAGTTGGGTTTTGTGAATGGGACACACTGGAAGAAGGCAGGAGGAGAGAAAAGGTGAGGGTGGCTCTTGCCTCATTTGTTCTATAACTTAGTGCTGTGGTTCTTTCTAGCAGTGGCTGCATTTCTGTATGAATACAGCCCTTTGTTGCCACCACTCTTCCATAGTGCCAGCTCTCATTTGGCTCTGATACCGCTATTTCATTCCCTGCCCCTTCAGCTTTCCACTATGGCTAGATCTTAGGATACTCAATATCCTAAGCCATTGATTCTCCTAACCCAGCTGCTCCTTGGAATTTATCCCTTATTTAATTTCTCTTCAAAATCATTCCTGACTGTACCTTCTGTTTCGTCCAGGGACCCTGACTGATTTATGTTATTTAAGTTCAAAGTATTCAAAGATTTTAAAAAATGTATTCAATTATTACTAGTTTAACAAATATACTGTCTACTGTGTATAAAAGAGCCAAAACATTAATGTTACGCAAACTGAAAATAGCTAACACACTACAAGAACATATTTACAGTACAGCAGATCTATAAAGCTAAATAATAATATATTAAGTTTCCACAGAGGTGGCATGTATCTGTGTATTAAATAAATCAGAATCATCAAACCTATAAAACTGTTTCTCTTAATGAATATATTGATGGTTTATGGCTTCTGATTCCAATAATAATAATAAGGCATGTTTTGAAGGCTAGTGTTTATTATTTGATCATACACATCATGTTTAAGACATTGTAACTTTCATCAGTTTTAGAAAACTAAATGAGCAAGGTAGCTCACGTGGCTGTTTTTCCAATTATTAAATGAAAAAGTCAATAGTAAGAATGTAAAAAGGCCACATAAGTTGTCAATGATAACCTCGAAATAACTTCCCCGTGGAAATACTTTGGAAAGAGGGCAAAAGGGATTAGATAAGAGAATGCAATCCCCCAAGTTCTTTTGAGCAGGCATTTTTAAAATAACATCATATAAATTAACAAAGATCAGGACAAAGTTCTTTAATGAAGGTAAAATATAATTCGGGAGAGAAAATCTAATAGCCCCTAGCAGTTTTATTATTATTATTATTATCTGGTTTTGACCTTAGATAATAATAATAATAAACTACAGCAGCAGTCAAGAAATCAAATGGTGCATTGCACTGGGCAAATCTGCTGCAAAAGACCTCTTTAAAGTGTTAAAAAGCAAAGATGTCAGTTTAAGAACTGAGGTGCACCTGAACCAAGCCATGGTGTTCTCAGTCGCCTCGTATGCTTGCAAAAGCTGGACAATGAATAAGGAAGACTAAAGAATTGAAGCCTTTGAATTATGTATTGGTGAAGAATATTGACTGCAAGAACAGACAAATCTGTTTTGAAGGAGGTACAGCCAGAATGCTCCTTGGAAGCGAGGATGGCAAAACTTCGTCTCACATACTCTGGACATGTTATCAGGAGGAACTGGTACCTGGAGAAGGACATCAGGCTTGGTAAAGTAGAGGGTCAGCGTAAGAGAGGAAGACCTTCAACGAGATGGATTGACACAGTGGCTGCAACAATGGGCTCAAACATAGCAGCTGTGGTGAGGATGGCACAGGACTGGGCAGTGTTTCGTTCTGTTGTACATGGGGTCGCTGTGAGTCGGAACCGATTCGAGGCATCTAACAACACAACAACACTTTTGACCTTAAAAGTTCATAAAAAGGGATCAAATGCAAGATTTTACCTATACATCTCTACTTAATTAAGACGTAAATTTTGTTTCTTCTGAAGCCTGAGTAATTTTGCACTTTTATAAATTAGGCATAAGAATGGTAGCAAATACACACACAAACACACCCCCCACACACATTTACTATATGTACCAGGCATTGTTCTATATTCTTAAGTGTATTAAAAAAGATGCTGTTTACATTTTAAATCTTAGAAAAAATGGAGGTCCGAGGGGTTGATTAGCTTACCCAGGATCATGAAAGTATTAAATATTAAAGCCAAGACTTGAACCCAGGCAGTCTGGCTCCTGAGTCTCTGTGCTTAACTAATATTCTATGTCTCTCAACTGTGCGCGCCTTTTTTTCTTAGGTTCAGAGGCTTCTGAAACATGTAGCTGAAGCTGAAAAATTTCTATTCAGTAAATAAGACTATAGGGTGGGGATAGTGGCAGAAAGTTGGATCGTCTTCTTAAATAATTAATTCTGAGTGTTTAAAGTAGGCTTTTTAATTTTAAGTCTTTGAGTCATTTTAAATATGTATTTGTTTTCATATGAAACATTATTTTGTTTCACATAATATGTAACTGCAGAGTAGAAAAATTATAAAGAATAAAATAAATTTATTATTTTTCTAGCTGAGTTATTTACAGGCCGGTGGTGCTATTAAAGTTACAATTTACTACATTGGCTAATTTTCCTTTTTGTACAGTCGATTACTATCTATTCACATGTATTTATTCCCCATCCTTACCTACAACTAGGAATACAAAAATAATATAAAGGTATAAATTGGGAAGCAATCCTATATATTGCCTCTTTTTAAAAATAAAGGGTCAACTTTTCTGGCACCTCTGTAAGAAAGACAGGTTTTAGTGAAAGGCAGTATATTTTCCAGGTGCTTATTCCTGACCTTTTGCTCAGATGCAATATACTGTGGGAGAAAAAAAATTATAGTAGCATTTCTGATTATCAAAGGTTTCATATGTTATTTGAACATTTTAAATTGTAAAAAAAAAAAATTAACCTAAGCAAAAGGAAGAAATATGAAAACCATATCTAATGGGATTCTGTTTATTAGCATTCTTCATTTTGTAGGTGATAACCAAGTTAGACGCTTAATTTCTTTACGGAAGGATATCTAAACTAAATCAAAATAACAAATGCGTATGGATTTTTCCGTGTAATTATCAACATCATCATAACATGTGAGATGATTTGACCTAGCAGTGTCACCCCCATCTTCCAGAAGATCTACTAAAACTAGTGTACGTGACATGTTCATTTTTATATGACTAATACATGATAGAGGTGATGGACATGACCTGCTATTTCCTGGAACCCTTAATCCTCAGCATAATTTAAAGAATAATTTTAATTAAAAAAACAACATATATACCTATATATATACACATGTGTGTGTATTTAAATTTAGGTGTTGTTTTTTTAATTATAGTATGTGTGTTTACATAAGGCCCCTGTTTCCATTAAATTTTATGAAAAAAGGTACTACCCGATTACATTTTTTAAATGTAAATTTGAAATGAAGTGTTGAAAAAGTACTGCTATACTTAGAATTGGAAAGTGTCAAGAAAGACTTCTGCTAGGATTCTGGAGACGGAGATAAATCAGCGTGGCCAGTGATGAGTCACCTTTACAAGTTCTTTTGACTATCCCTAGTATAAATCAGAGTTTTCTTCAGTGTTTCATCTCAGCTATAAAAACACGAATATAATAGGCATGTACATTATGAATATCAATGTGATGGGGAAAGGATTTATTAATGCTAGTGTGTTCCCCACCAGAATCTCTTCCTGCCACCAGGCCTCCTTTCCTTATACACGCACATGCACACATGCACGCATGGACGTGCACATTCGAGCAAATGAGGTTGTGCTTGTTCTTATCCTGTCCTCTCAGGTGTTTATGCCTTTGGTTCTCTGTTATGCAGAAGCAGGAGAACATGTAGAGAGAACTGGAGAAGGGGAGGAAATCTGATGTGGAATAAAGAGACTCAGGCCAGAGATTTGGGGAAATATAGAGTGGCAAAATAAGATTTAATGAAGTTATAAAGCAAGACTCTCCCAAGCAGCTATAGGATGTGGAAAAGCTGGAAAGAAGAGGAAACAGTATATGTTGTAGAAGTGTTACTGAACGAGGCTTTTGAAGGATCCAGTATGAAAGACTGGATTACTCTTTTGTTTTTAGATTTTTTATTTTTTGGACAGTCAAAAGTCTTGCACTATACCATAAGGGGCTTGGCATTTATTTGGGTTTACACACACATTCATAAACACATAGAGTTTACATATATTTAGGCAGTTTATAGATTGGTTTTAAAATCTTAAGCTATTTTTAAATGATACTAGAGAGGTTTTAATACAGATGGGTAAAGATAGTCTTCTTCAATATTAAATGTTTTTTTTCTAAATGATATTATGAAATAAATACATTACTAATTAAATTGAAGTTTACTTAAATGATTGTTTTGCAAATCTTGAGTGTAACTGTACTTGTTCTCAAAAAATTTAACATATTATGAATATTAATAAAATATTCAATAAAATAAGCATCTACATAAAATCATTATTTTATTTTAAAATTTATTTCTTTGGTAAAGACATCTATAAGCACTTTTCCTCATTTTTATTCTCTAGTAGAAATCTAAAAATTACTATTGAAATCCCATTTGCTTTTGAAGGATCAAGTCAGTGTTTCTCAGATATTTTCATTTCCAAAGGTAAAGGCCTCAATCTGTATCTAGTAAATACTATGGTCACCCCTGATGCACAATTGCCAGACAAAAAAGATATTAGCCACGTACTCCATCCTTTGTTGCATCCCCACTGTGTCAACATTAGGAAGTGAATAGAAATGATCAAAAGCAATGCAGGTCCACCATATATTTGTTTGAACACAACCCAAATATCAGTGGATTCACATCAGCTACATGTTCTGAGCCTACTGTACACAAACTAGATGGTGTGTGTGTGTGGATGGAGGGATTTAAAATATTTATCACCCTAAACAAACTATAATTCAGAAGTTTGGGAGCATGTGAGTAGACTAAAGGATATAATATGAAGAATTTAATCAAATTTGTCAAGCAACCTTGCAATCAATATTTTAATGTAGAACATTCAAAGTCATCTAGATGTCAGTGAGATGTCCCCAGCTAAATCCCCAGCCTGTCAAATAAATCGTAACCAAAATTGCCAATGGGACATTAAATTAGGGAAAATCCTTCAAAATCTCTCCAAATTTAATAAGGTTGTTATTCAGCTACCAGAAATTTAAGTAATACATGGCTTATCAACTGTGTTGATGGGATTATAGTAAAGGAAGGCATATATGGCTGATCTCTGAAAATACAGCACAGTGTGAAGGAAAATAAGCAGAGAATATTTTGGCAGGAACTCATTAACTTCCTCAGATCTCTCGGGACAAGGATGGAGCACAAGGCAATCTCCAATTCTAATTGGAAAATATCATGAATTGAAAAGTTACATGATAAGCATCACCATTGGATGTTAAAAAGAGAGAACAAGGTTCCTCCTGCTTGTGGTAGTGGCAGCAAGGGTTAATGAACAAGAAAAGTATAGGACACACTTTTGGCCCAGGTATCACGGTGCTCTTTAAAGAGGTGTAAATACAATATTTTCCAAAATAATGGGAGGGAACAGCATCGACAAATGCAGAGAAAATTATTATTTAAAATAATGTGTAAATAGAAACAAATTTTAGAAACACCAGCATTATACTCTGTAAAATAAAGAACATCTAAAATTTTTGAAACGACACCAACAACGGAAAAGTGAAAGCAGATGTGATCATTAAGGTTGTGTGTCAGCTTGACTGGGCCATGATTCTCAGTGGTTTGGCAGTTATGATGTAGTTTGGCAGTCGTATAATAATGTGGTCACCTCCATGATGAGAGTTGCTATAATATGATCACCTCCATGATGGAATCTTCTGTGAGTTGCCAATCAGTTGAAAGGGAGTTTCCGTGGGGGCGTGGCCTGTATCCAACATAGGTGGATGTTCTGGCAAGGCTCATGGGCTTCTGCTCACACCGGATCCTGCAGCTGGCTCCTGCTTGCCTGACCTCCAGTTCTTGAGACTTGAGCTAGCAGCTTACCTGCTATCTTGCCTGCCCCGATCTTGGGATTTGTCAGTCTTTGCAGCCTGTGAGCCAGAGCCCTGCTGTCTGACTTGCCAATCTTGGATTTTCCAGCCCCTGTGGCTATGTGAATCAGGAGAAGCCTCCAGCCTGACACACAGACTTGGGACATTCCAGCCTCTACAACCATGTGAGCCATTTTTAATATAAATATCTATATCTATCTATCTGTCTATCATCTATCATCTATCTGTCTATGTATCTATCTAGCTATTTATATGCTTTACTGGTTTTGCCTCTCTAGAGAACACAGCCTAAGACAGCTGATAATAGACTATAGAATAAAATGTAAAAGTTAGCTTTCTGAGGAGGGCGGAACATACGATAACAGCTAAAAATTAAAATTGTAAAAAGCTACAAAGAGTTAATAACAGAATTGATATCAGAATTAGAAAGCAAAATGCAACAGTAATAGCAGAATTCACACTGCAGAAAATTACAATTCAACACCAAGGATTCTATTTTGTATTCTCAAAAAATTTTTAAAGATAAACGTGTTCCCCTTATAATGTTAATTAAAAATGCAACATATATATATACACATGTATCTATTTTTACTTATCTATCTATCTATAGGAAACCCTGGTGGCATAGTGGTTAACAGCTACAGCTGCTAACCAAATCTACATATAGCTATATCCTTATTTTGTAATAATATATGCAAAAAAAGACAAAATATGCACTACAAAATCTAGAGCTATGCGTTGGTTAAAGTTATGTGTCAACTTGGCTAGACAATGATAATCAGTGGTTTGGCAGATACTGTGCATCATCCTTCATTTTGTGCTCTGATGTAAGCAGTCAATCAGTTGAAAGAGGAGTTTCCTTGGAGGTGTGGCCCGCATCCAATATGTATAAATATTCTGGCAAAGCTCCCTCTTTCTTGAACTTATACCTGACTTGTTATCCTCTGATGCCTGGTTCTTGGGCTGTGAGCCAGCAGCCTACCACCTGACTTGTAGATGGTGGGATTCGCCAGCTCCTGTAGCCCTGTGACCCAGAACCCTGATTTGGGGTTCCTCAGCCTCTGCAACCACATAAATCAGGAGAAGCCTCCAGCCTTACACTTGACCCATGGATTTGAGACTTGCCAGCCTCCACAACTCTGTGAACCATTTCCTAGAAATGAATCTCTCTCTCTATATTTATATATATACATATATACACACTTCACTGGTTTTGCTCTTCTAGAGAACCCAGCCTAAGACAAGCTATTTTACTTTTTTATGTGTCTGTATTTTCTAGAATAAATTATTTATTTTTATTACCAGAAATAAGTTTTAAATATATATAATTTCCTTTGTAAAATTTATTTGAAATATGTTCTGAGAATATGTAAGTGCTTTTTAAAAAATGTTTACACTGCTTCCAGTAGAATCCGTACAGAATTTATAAAAGAAGTTAACTACTACACGCAAAGCTTTACAAAGCTCTATGCAGACTTGCATAATGCCTATGCAATTTTTAATCTTACCTTAGTTTCTGCCGTACATATTAGAGTAAAAGATTATAAAACTAATGTTTCATCTGGTTTTAAAAACTTTGTAAAACTAAATTTTGAAGGAAGTCTGCATATTTTCTAAATCTCTTCAGATCTTCCTGCTGTAATAAAATTTGTAAAGATTCACTTTGTATATTATGTTTCTCTTAACAAAGAAAATTTTGTTTCCATTCTCAAAAGGAACAAAACGTTAACAGAAAAAAACAGAAATAAAGCAGTTCAAGAAAGTTCAAATGCATGGCCTTTGAATATTTTGCACAAGTACATTGTTTTTCTAAACTCAGTTCAATGATTCAGAATTGTTTTCTAGAAATAATTTTCAAAAAATTAAGGGGTACATTTGTCTCCAATTGTGGATTTTAACAATTTAAAACTGAAAAAAAAAGATTATAAATTAGAAGTGGAATAGTATACACTCTGAATATAGAAATGGTAAAACATTTTTACATGTTTTCCTTTTAACATTTTAATATCTATACTATAAAATCTCACTATAGAAGAACATATCTGCACCTTATTGATTTTGTCTTATGGAGAATCCAACAGTATATATGAAGCATCATGATATAACTTATATGAATCACTCTACATTTCCTCAAATAAAGCTTGTAATTTTCAACTGAGTGAGACAGAATCATACACCCCATAGCAAAATATTGAAGACATAAGAGTTGAAATTATTTCCTTGTATCAATTTGATGACTACTTATTTTCAAGTTTAATCCTGATAAACTATAGTCAGTAAAGTTCTAACTATAACATATGTTCCTCTTGGATAACTTTTAAGCAAAAACAAGTTAAATGAAAAGGTTGAATTCCATTTCTTCTAATTTTATGTTGTTTAAGACATTATAAGGTAATATGTTCTGAATTAGTGTTCTAAAGATGAACTAGCTAACCTGAAAATCATAACTTTCTGAGAGTGAGAGCAAGAGCGATTGAGAAAGAGAGAACCTTGTTAGTCCTTGTAGTTAGTCTCTATTGTCCCACTTCATACCATTTTCCATTTAAAATGGGAATCTCTTTAGGAGAGATGATACTGCAGTAGAGGGTTTTGTGCGTTATTTCTCTCCCTCTTAGGTTTTTTAGTGGGCACAAACCCTTTCTCCGAGTTGATTCTTTCTCATGGTAGAGGATTCCCAAGATAAGGAACTGACTTTTCCTATTACAAGCGCCAATTTTGTAAGTGGTTTTAGTGGTTTGAACTTTTGTCCAGAGTAACAAGAGTGAAACCACTAACATGTATCATATAGACCACCAAACGGCCATCAGACTCAAGTGGCTTTCAGTCACCATCAACCTCAGCTCTCTAAAAATATAGTTCCACAAATTTTGCTTGCTTTTAACAAGACTCCCTGCCTTTCTGCCTGACTTTACTTTTCCACATTTTAACATCTACATACAAAGAGCAAATGCTTATATTTAGTGAACTAAATATATTGAGATTGAATAATGTTGATAGGTATCTGCTCCACGCCTTCTCATCTGGAAAGTATGAGCCTCTTACTCCCATTTAGAGGTAAGTCAGCAGAAGGTAAGAGAGGGTAAGGTTCATTTTTCTGGTGTGAATTGCTAGTAGCAGTTTTATTATGAGAATACTAAAAAAAATCCATTGCCGTTGAGCCAATTCCGACTGATAGCGCCCCTATAGGACAGAATAGAACTGTCTCATAGTGTTTCCAAGGAGCAGCTAGTGGATCCGAACTGGGGACCTTTACGGTTAGCAGTCATAGCACTTAACCACTGTACCACCAGGCCTCCAAGAGCGTATTACTTTCCTTAAAAAGAGTTACGGAAGGCAATGCCACGTAAGGCCGTATGTGGGGACTCTGGAGCCAAACTGCGTAGGTTCAAATCCCTGTTCTTCTTCTACTCATCAGTTGCTTAACCCTGATAAATAGCTTGGTCTCCCTGAGCAGTATATTCCCTTCTATGTAAATTTCTTTCTCTGTAAAATGAGGGAAATAATCAAGTTCCTTCCCTATAAAACAAGAATAATAATATAGCAGCACCAGGAAATTAAGACATGAAGAAGGGTAGAGCGGGAACGTTGGGAACTGAAATATAAACGTCAAAGGCTCAGGGCTTCCAACTGGTTTGTTCTGGTTTGAACCCCTGCTGAGAATTTGCGCTTCTAACAAGTTCCTGGGAAGTAATACATGAAAATCACCTAGGAATCTTGTTAAAATGTAGATTCCGATCAAGTATACCTGGGGGTAGAAATGCAAATTCTCAGCAGGGAACTTGTTAGCGAATGAACCAGTTTGAAGACCTGAATTCTTGACACATGTGTTTCAGCTTCCAACTTCCCCGCTCTGCTCTACCTCCATGTCCTGGTTTCCTAGTGCTGCTGTAACAGAAATATCAAAGGGGGTGGCTTTAAATAACAGAAATTTATTTTCTCACAAGTCAGGCAATGAGATGCCCAAATTTAGGGCACGAGCTCCTGGGGAAGGCTCTCTCTCTGTCTGCTCCAGGGGAAGATCTGTGTCACTTTCAGTTTATATAGCCTCAGTTCCTTGGCAATATTCCTGCGGCATCTATCTTTCCCAGTATGTGCTTCCTTATCTATGCTGCTTCTTGTAACTCAGAAGTAATTAGGTTTAGGACGCAGTCCACACTGATAATGACCTAATTAACATAACAAAGAAAGCCGTATTCCTATACTGGATTATAAACGCCAGTATAGGAGTTAAGATTCCAACATATATTTTGAGGGGACACAGTTCAATCCATAACACTCCATTTAAGTTTGCATTAAACCTGGCTAAAGTCTATCTTCTCTACCTGAATTCAAATAAAGATACACTCACCATATATGCCCCTTTTCTATGTGAACTTCGATAAATGATTTCCATTACCGTGTTTTTACACAAATGTGTGCCTTCTGTGTTTGTTTGCTGGCTGTGCCCTCCCCCCAAAAAGCACCCTCACAAGGCTACCATGACAATCCACTTTCACACGTTGCTGTAAAAAAAAAAAAAAAAAAAATTAGCAAAGCGCACTTGTGAAAATACTTCGTGGGCGGGGGAGAGAGGGGGTGGGCGGCATCGCCAGCAAACAAACGCAGAAGGCAAGTGTATTTGTGTAAAAATAGGATACCTCCAATTAAATGATCCCTAATTCATACAGTTGTTTTTATTGCAAAATTACAAGCTTATCATTCTGTAAAAAATAAAGTGATAGGTACGGGTAAACTGTGTTTTGGGGGGAGTGAGGCATGGAAGAGTGACTTGATCCCAGGCAATGGCACACATCTCTGTGCTGAAAATGAATTTAGAAGTATTTGTTTCTCTCATAGTAGCAACAGATATTTGGAAAAAGCCCATAAAGAAGAGACACTGTAGACGAGAAAGGATAGAAGTTTGCAAAGAGGGATACAAGTGTTTAGGAGACCATCCAAAACTGTTAAGCTCGTACAAGAGCATGTTAAAAGAGAAACTGACCAGATGGTATCATTTTACTCAAAGACTTGGATGACAAGGAGCCTAGGTAGAAGGGATAATGATAATGATGATGATGATAGCTGGATATTAGAGGAAATTAATAATGTTTTCCACCACCTGTCTGTCAATTTGCTGTACTGTGGTGGCTTGCGTGTTGCTATGATGCTGAAGCTATGCCATTGGCATGTTGATTACCAGCCGGGTCACCCATGGTGGACAAGTTTTAGTGGAGTGTCCAGGCTAAAACACACTAGGAAAAAAGGTCTGGTGATCTACTTCCAAAAATTAACCAATGAAAACCTTATGGATTACACAACAGAATATTGTCTGATACAGTGCTGGAAGATGAACCCCCTAGGTTCAAAGGCACTCAAAACGTACAGTGGCCTCAACAATGGATATGAGCATACCAAAAATCTTGAAGATGGCTCAGGACCTGGCAACATTTCATTCTGTTGCACACGGGGTTGTCTTGAGTCAGAGCCAACTGGATGGCAACTAACAACAGCAGTAACATTTTAGGGAGGCTGCAAAATGTAATAGAAAGACTGTGAGGGTTTCACCTTTGACAGATTTCAAATAGAATCTCAAGTCCACCATTTAATGTTTGTATGGCCTTAGGCCAATAACTTTATCCCCTTACTCTCAGTCTTCTCACCCTAAAATTGGAATTGCAATGCTTACCATTAAGAGTTGTTGTAAGATTAACAATAAGGACTTTGTCATCAAACAAAATTTGGCTCCTGCTCTGATTCAATAAAAGCTCAACAAATATTTTCTTCTAATAATTACTTTTATCATTTCCCCATCACTAGGGCTATTAATGACAAAAGGGAATGGAAATCTAGTTTAACCAGAAAGCTTTAAATAAAAGGAATGTTTTACTCCAATGTTTTATTGGAATTCATTATTAAATTATTTACAGTTTATCCACATAGCAATTCGCTTCCCCTAATTGCCATTAGGAGACTAAAGCATGAGAAATTGAGAGACATTAGGCCTGTGCAATAGTTATTTGTTCATGTTTTGTGATGACATATCTCTCAACCCTCCATGTCACTTAAAGTAGAAATTCTTTCTCCATTTACTCATCTGTCTGATAACAGTGGTCATATCTACCCTATTTGGTTATAATGGAAACTCCTAGTTTTACAAGTAAAATCTTAAATCCTAAAGGAACTCTGAAATTATTTTATAGGAAATTTTATAACTTTTATATACTCAATAAAGAAAAAACCATCATCTTGGGCTTATCACTGTAACCTTTCTGAACATCAGTTTCCTTATCTATAAGATAAGGCTAATAACACCTGCCTCTGAATGTCATGAGAATAAAGACTTGTCTCACTGGAAAAATTCTAGAAAATTTTATAAATTCTATGTCAAGTACCATCATGAAAGCAAGTAATTACAGCTTAAATTGATGAACTTTCTCAAAAAATCTAGTATATAATTAAGCCCATTTCCATGTTAGATATATGTCACACCGTTTTTCTAAGTCCAGCCCTCTCTACTCACCATAAAACACACATCCCCTAAAAGGTAGTGTAGAAGAGCATTATCATGTGCATTAAGGAAAGTTAAACCACAAATGAAAACTTAATCACCAGTATGAGGGATTCTACTCTTTCAGTAATTCATGACTATCCAATTCACATTTGGAATCCTTCTTTGAGAATAAGGTACACTAATTCCCTTGGCACTGGCAATAGGTGTTGTGGTAAATACTTCTAATTGCCTACCAGATATCCATTCTTTTTATTTCTTATTTACTTCAGTTTTGGGGGCAGGGTGTCAAGAATTTGACGGGAGATATGCCCAGCTAAAACTTTTCATCCTTCTAACTCCTTGCAGCTAGGAGTGGTCATGGCACACAAGTCTGGCCAATTAGGTATAAGAGTCACCTAGTATGGTTTCCTGAAAATGTCTGCAGAAACGACATATTCAGGCGGCATACTCTCTTTGGTCTTTTGACATTCTATCTTCATATCTGGAACTCAGATGGGATGCCCAAGAGATTGAAAGCCACAAGCTAACAATAATGGAGAAAAGATAAATGAAGCCTAAGTCCCTTCTGATGTCTCCGAGGCACCACTCCACATCTGGGCTGCCATATCCCTAAACATTTTGTTCCATAAGAAAATGAAATCCTTATTGATTTAGGGCGCTGTTGGTTGGAATTTCTTTTGCTTACAATCAAAATTGTTCACTAATACTGGAGTCATCTTCAAAAATCTAACATCAAGATATAAGCTGAATGCACAAAAAACTAACTCAAAATGGATCAAAGACCTAAATATCAAATCAAAAACAATAAAGATCATGGAAGAAAAAATAGGGACCATGCTAGGAGCCCTAATACATGGCATAAACAGAATATGAACCATAAGTAATGCACAAACACCAGAAAAGAAACTAGATAACTGGGGGCTCCTAAAAATCAAACACTTACGCTCCTCAAAAGACTTCACCAAAAGAGTCAAAAGACAACCTACAGACTGGGAAAAAAATTTTGGCTATGACAAATCCGATCAGCATCTAATCTCTAAAATCTACAAGATACTGCAAAATCTCAACAACAAAAAGACAAATAACCCAATGAAAAAATGGGCAAGGGATATGAACAGGCACTTTGCCAAAAAAGACGTTCAGGCCACTAACAGACACATGAAGAAATGCTCATGATCATTAGCCATTAGAGAAATGCAAATCAAAATTACAATGAGATACCATCTCACCCCGAAAGGCTAATGTTAATCCAAAAAACACAAAACAAGAAATGCTGGAGAGGTTGTGGAGAGACTGGAACACTTATTCACTGTTGGTGGGAATGTAAAATGGTACAACCACTTTGGAAATTGATTTGGCTCTTCCTTAAAAAGCTAGAAACAGAAGTACCATAGAATCCAGCAATCCCACTCCTTGGAATATATCTTAGAGAATTAAGAGCCGTCACACGAATAGATATATGCACACCCATGTTCATTGCAGCGCTGTTCACGATAGCAAGAAGATGGAAACAACCTAGGTGCCCATCAAAGGACGAATGAATAAATAAATTATGGTATATTCACACAGTGGAATACTTTGCAATGTTAAAGAACAATGATGAATCCGTGAAATACCTTATAACATGGAGGAATCTGGAAGGCATTATGCTGAGTGAATTTAGTCAGTCACAGAAGGACAAATATTGTATAAGACCACTATTATAAGAACTCAAGAAAAGGTTTAAACACAGAAGAAAACATTCTTGGATGGTTGCAAGGGTGGGGAGGGAGAGTGTTATTCACTAACTAGATAGTAGACATGAATTATCTTAGGTGAAGGGAACGACAGCACACACTACAGGGGGAGTTAGCACAACTGGACTAAACCAAAGCTAGTAAGTATCCTGAATACAACCAAATACTTCGAGGGACATAGTAGCAGGGGCAGGGGTCTGGGGACCATGCTTTTAGGGGACAGCTAGGTCAATTGGCATAACAAAGTTTATTAAGAAAATGTTCTGCATCTACTTTGATGAGTGGCGTCTGGGCTCTTAAAAGCTAGCGAGTGGCCATCTAAGATGCATCAATTGGCCCCAACCCACCTGGTGTAAAGGAGAATGAAGAACACCAAAGACACACAGAAAGTATTAGCCCACGAGACAGAAAGGGCCACATAAACCAGACTTCATCAGCCTGAGACCAGAAGAACTAAATGGTGCCCAGCTACCACCAATGACTGCCCTGACAGGGAAAACAACTGAGAATCCCTGAAGGAGTGGGGAAAGGGTGGGATGCAGAGCTCAAAGTCTAGTAAAAAGACCAGACTTAATGGTCTGACTGAGACTGAAGGAATCCCAGAAAGCATGGCCCCCAGATGCTCTGTCGACCCAGAACTAAAACAATTCCCGAGGCCAACTCTTCAGACAAAGATTGGACTGGACTGTGGGACATAAAATGATACTCCTGAGGAGTGTGCTTCTTAGCTCAAGTAGATACATGAGACTAAATGGGCAGCTCCTGTCCGGAGGTGAGATGAGAAGACAGAGAAGGTTAGGAGCTGGTTGAATGGACAAGGGAAATCAGGGGTGGAAAAGAGGAGTGTGCTGTCACAGTATAGGGGGAGCAATTAGGGTCATGTAACAATGTATGTAAAAGTTTTTGTATGAGAGACTAACTTGAATTGTAAACTTTCACTTAAACTACAACAATAAAATAAAATTTAAAAAAAATGATATAAGGTGAACTTTGACTAAATGTATAACATAAATATGAGAAATACAGAGAAGAATAAACTTTAACTATTTTAAGGTAAAATGGAGTTCAAGATGCTAATTTGGGAGTATGCTAAATATATAAAGCTACTGTACAAAGGGCAAAAGGAATTATGAAACCAAGCAAAACCAGTGAGTCAGGGTTAAGCTGAATATAGTTGACCCAGTTTCAGCTGAAGTAACTTTCCTCTTAAGTCTCCCCCATAGAAAATAGCAAAATAAGCTATTTTAGTTAAGGTAATCTGCAATGTTTTTCAATATTTGTCTTAAGATATAGATGTGTATTTGTGTGTGCATGTGTGCCTTTGTATGTGTATATGTATATATGAATACATTGATGAATGTATATATATTTGTACATATATTTATGAATTACATCAACGGCTGAGGAAGCAACGAGAGAAATAAAGAAACATGTACAAGACTGTGAGAAGGAAGAACTCTCCTGGTTACCAACTTGATACCCAAACGTTCTGCTTACTCCATTAATTTAAGGTCACTTGTTAGATTTATGTCAGAGTGAATTTATGAATCTACATCAAGAAAATAACAGATAAAAGCACTTACAGCAATTACACATTTGGAAGAAGATTACTGATGTGATTTCTTTCTAAATAACACAGAAGCAAATATTATTCAGTCCTGCTAAATTATATATCTTGAATCATCACTTCATAATATTTTGAAGCTAAAAAAGAACTTTAAGAATATGTTATGCAAATTCTTTTTTCTCCCATATGAGGAAACCAAATCTTGGAACAGTTATGGAATTGACAAATGACCTTCATTCAACTCAATATTAAACTTAACAAAAAAAACTGGATTTTAGGGTTAATATTTCCAGTTGCTAACAGTACTTGAATGACTTCCCAATTTACAATTAAACTTAACCATGAAAACTGTAACTGTGCATTATTGTTCAGAGATTTAACATTAAAATCTAAGAGAATAAGCTGTATAGGCATGTAGAAAATCTTTAGAATGCCTCATTTACCTGGCCATAGGAAGGGGAAAATTATCTAACGTTGTTTTATAGCTAAATAAATACTTTGCTTTCTTCTTTCTGCTTCCGCTCCCAAGCTAATCGTTAGAAAAACAAGAGGCATTAAAGCCACTTTCTTGTATATTAAAAGAGATTATTTTAATGCTATATATAAGTCTGTGTCAAATTATGATAAAAGAGATATTTTACATTGCTTCCTCCCTTGGATCCCTTGGATTCATGAGATCTACGAAATTTTCTTACTTAGAAGTTTTTTGTCTTTTCTAGGATCTCCTGGAACTCAAAGGACACTATTAGTGGTGGGCAAAGTTTCTTCTCAGAAACACATTGAAAACAGAAGATAAGTGAAGACAACAGGCACAGGCAAATTAACAAAGTTTAATTCTTAAGATCAGAATGGGAAAAATCTTCAACCCACCTAATAGATTTTTTTCTACAGATTGGACATTAACCAAAGGAGCAAGCAACCATCACCAAAAAGCTCTCAATCTATTTTCTGAGGGGATCAGAGGTGTATTTCCCTTAGCACTTTCTCCTCTCTTACCCCACTGTCCTTGCCTAACTCCTTTTTTCTCTGTCCACTTAGAAACTCTAGTTTATAGTATAAAACACATTAAGGATACGTGGACTACATGGCTGAAAAAATAATAAGTTCAAGAAAAGCAGCATAGTCAAAGTTAAACATAGGAAGAGAAGTCCAAAACTGAGACAGAAGAGGAGATATGAAGAACTTTGGTTCTTTCCTGTTCTGGGAACACATGTTATCTAGCAGGGACACAAAAGTAGACACGCAGAGTAAAAGACAATTGTGTGTTTCTCCACGACAGTGGTTTCTATACTAGATTCTATGATGAGTTTCAAGAACTCTAAAGAACTCCTTGAAACTATGTGTTAGCTTATATATTTGCATATATCAGTGCAAACAATGGGATAGTTCAATTGCAAGTAACAGAAACAAACTCAAAATTTTTTACCAAACAAAAAGGCGATACTTTGAACCATTAGCAAAGGACATAGGATAAATTCCCATGGAAACAATTAAAACAATTAGACAAGGGACTTGTGTGTCTTTAAAATCCTTGTCCCTGTCTTTTCCCCTCTACTCTTTATACATATTCGTTTCATTGCATCCCATGCAGACTGGGGCAGGTTGTTGGGCATTGTGAAATGGTCAGATCCAGGTTTGATTCCCAATCTTAGCAACTATAGGAGCTAGAGATTCCATCACAAATTTCAATTACAAAATTCCTTGGAAAGCATTCTGGTGGGTCAAGTTGGGTCATGTATGGGCCATATTTCAATGGCTTTATCCAAAGAAATGTTGTTGTTGTTAGGTGCCATCGAATCAGTTCTGACTCATAGCGACCCTATGGACAACAGAAAGACAAACTACCCAGTTCTGTGCCATTCTCATAATCGTTTTTATGCTTGAGTCCAGTGTTGCAGCCACTGTATCAATTCATCTCACAGAGGGTCTTCCTCTTTTTCGCTGACCCTCTACCTTACCAAGCATGTTGTCCTTCTTCAGGGACTAGTCCCTTCTAATAACACGTCCAAAGTATATGAGACGAAGTCTGACCATCCTTGCTTCTAAGGAGCATTCTGACTGTCCTTTTTCCAAGACAGATTTGTTCATTCTTTTGGTAGTCCATGGTATACTGAATATTCTCTGCCAACACCATAGTTCAAAGACATCAATTCTTCGGTCTTCCTTATTCATTGTCCAGCTTTTGCATGCATATGGAGCAATTGAAAACACCATGGCTTTGGTCAGGCTAACCTTAGTCCTAAAAGTGATATGTTTGCAGATTTACCCAATGCAGTACACACTTTCCTATTTGTTCATGGGGTCTTTCCCTGCACGAACATTTGTCTAGTTACGTTTGTTTATGTTTGCCACTATAGTTTCTTGGTTTCATTCATACTTTAGATTATTCCAACCCCTAGATTAAAAATCAAAAATTGTATTTTTTTCCCCAGGGCTTCTTTAGTTTTAAAGTTTTCTTTAGTCCTCATAATCTACTTAGAAATATTTCATAGTATAATATAAGGCTATGATTTTAAATTATATTCCAGATATAAGTTAGTTGCTCCCATGTCATTTGTTCAATAACCCATCTGTTACCTATCACCATTAATCACTAAATTCCCCATGGAAACATCTATATATTTCTTGATGCTTTATTAAGTTCTACTGATTTATTTTTAAATATTCACTGTAACTTTGAAGTATATTTTGATATCTGGTATAGCAAATGTCTTACGTTTTGCTTTTCAAATATTTTTTTTGGTCTCCTGTCCTAATCTTGTATATTTATTTTCTCAGCTGGAGAATCAAGTTAACAAATAATTTAAAAAGATCATTCTGATTACATTGACTATATCAATTACTTGAAGTTACAGAAGATTTAAATTTTAAAAATATTAAGTTTTCCCATTCAGGGATATGGGTACTCTCCCAGTGTATTCAGATATTCTTTCTGCCCTTCAGTAAAGTTTTATAGCTTTTGGTACATAGCTCTGGTTGATTTCTTATTAAATTGATTCTTAGGTATTTTATAGATTTTGTTGTATTGCTTAATTTACTTTAATTTTTTTTTCTTATAAATTGTAGAACTTTAAGGGATTTTGTAATTCTTAATGGTGTAAGTTTATACGGAACAAAGTAAAACATTATATCCAAAGGGCATATTCACCATACAGAAAAATCAATCGATAAAAACATACATAAAATAAATTCTATATTTTTGGAAACATTTTATATTCCTAAGCAAAAATATCAGATATTATTATTAAAGAAAATGTGAACAACAAAACTAACTAAAATTATTTCAAAGTAACCTTGGCTGCTTGGCTACTTGGCTTTTTTTTTCTAACCTCTTTTTAACTGAGCTTCCAAAATCAGTAGCTTCTGTTTATTTGCCCCTTATTTTATTATCCTTGAAGAATTCTGGATACTAAAATTTTTCAGGGGTTAAAACTAAATTTATATCCTTACATATGTTAGCTTGATCCTTCATTTAATTTGAATATTTCAAAAATGTAAAAAACAAAGCCCTTCTGTATGCTGCTGAAAATAGAATGATCAGAAGCAACCAAGAGCAAAGTTAGATGCAAAATTTACAGATTCTTCCCAACAGCACTTAAGTAGGGTACATTTGATGGAACCCCAGGTTATCTATTCCAAGCAACAGAATACATTGTGCAACATTTTTTTTTTATTTTTATTGTTGTAGTTTAAGTGAAAGTTTACAATTCAAGTTAGTCTCTCATACAAAAACTTTTACATACACTGTTACATGACCCTAATTGCTCTCCCTGTACTGTGACAGCACACTCCTCCTTTCCACCCGATTTCCCGTGTCCATTTAACCAGCTCCTTACCTTCTCTGCCTTCTCATCTCACCTCCGGACAGGAGCTGCCCATTTAGTCTCATGTATCTACTTGAGCTAAGAAGCACACTCCTCGCGAATATCATTTTATGTCCCACAGTCCAGTCCAATCTTTGTCTGAAGCGTTGTCCTCAGGAATTGTTTTAGCTCTGAGTTGACAGAGAGTCCGGGGGCCATGCTTTCTGGGGTTCTTCCAGTCAGACCATTAAGTCTGGTCTTTTTACTAGAATATGAGTTCTGCATCCCACCCTTCCCCTGCTCCATCAGGGAATCTCAGTTGTGTTCCCTGTCAGGGCAGTCATTGGTGGTAGCTGGGCACCATTTAGTTCTTCTGGTCTCAGGCTGATGAAGTCTCTAGTTTATGTGGCCCTTTCTGTCTTTTGGGCTACTACTTTCCTTGTCTTTGGTGTTCTTCATTCTCCTTTACTCCCGGTGGTTGGGAGCAATTAATGCATCTTAGATGGCTGCTTGCTAGCTTTTAAGACCCCAGACACCACTCACCAAAGTAGGATGCGGAACATTTTCTTAATAAGCTTTGTTATGCCAGTTGACCTAGATGTCCTCTGAAAGCATGATCCCCAGACCCCCACCTCTGCAACTCTATCCCTTGAAGTGTTTGACTGTATTCAGGAAACTTCTTAGCTTTGGTTTAGTCCCGTTGTGCCGACTTCCCCTGTAGTGTCTGCTGTCATTCCCTTCACCTAAGATGATTCTTGTCTACTATCTAGTTAGTGAATAACCCTCACCCTCTCTCCCCTCCCTCATAACCATCAAAGAATGTTTTCTTCTGTGTTTAAACATTTTCTTGAGTTCTTATAATAGTGGTCTTATACAATACTTGTCCTTCTGTGACTGAATAAATTCACTCAGCATAATGCCCTCCAGATTCCTCCATCTTATGTTTCACGGCTTCATCGTTGCTCTTTATCATTGCATAGTATTCCATTGTGTGAATATACCATAATTTGTTTATCCATTCGTCCATTGATGGCCACCTAGGTCGTTTCCATCTTTTTGCTATCATGACCAGTGCTGCAGTGAACATAGGTGTGCATATATCTCTTCGTGTGATAGCTCTTATTTTGCTAGGATATGTTTCAAGGAGTGGGATTACTGGATCATATGGTACTTCTATTTCTAGCTTTTTAAGGAAGTGCCAAATCGATTTCTAAAGTGGTTGTACCATTTTACATTCCCACCAACAGTGAATAAGTGTTCCAGTCTCTCCACAACCTCTTCAGCATTTCTTATTTTGAGTTTTTTGGATTAATGCTAGCCTTTTGGGGTGAGATGATATCTCATTGTAGTTTTGATTTGCATTTCTCTAATGGCTAATGATCGTAAGCATTTCTTCATGTGTCTGTTAGCCTCCTGAATATCTTTTTTGGCAAAGTGCCTGTTCATATCCTTTGCCCATTTTTTAATTGGGTTATTTGTCTCTTTGTTGTTGAGGTTTTGCAGTATCTTGTAGATTTTAGAGATTAGACGCTGATCGGATTTGTCGTAGCAATCGGATTTGTCGTAGCCAAAATTTTTCCCCCGTCTGTAGGTTGTCTTTTGACTCTTTTGATGAAGTCTTTTGATGAGCATAAGTGTTTGATTTTTAGGAGCTCCCAGTTATCTAGTCTCTCTTCTAGTGTTTGTGCTTTGTTACTTATGGTTCGTATTCTGTTTACTCCATGTATTTGGTCTCCTAGCACTGTCCCTATTCTTTCTTCCATGATCTTTATCGTTTTCAATTCGATATTTAGTTCTTTGATCCATTTTGAGTTAGTTTCTGGGCATAGTGTGAGGTATGGTTCTTGTTTCAGTTTTTTTGCAGATGCATATCCAGTTATGCCAGCACGATTTGTTAAAGAGACTCTCTTTTCCCAAATTAATGGACTTTGGGCCTTTGTCAAACATCAGCTGCTCATAGGTGGACTGCAACATTTTTAAGGTGCGTTCCTAGTTTCCAGTCCTAGTGTGTTTCTTGTTTTATCAAGTGAAATATACCAATAACATTTTTATCACTTAGATTTTGGGCTTTAAAACTTAGAAAAGTGAAGTATTATGATTTTCTTGACACAAAAATAATCCCTGTTATTTAACGAAGTCTTTTGTTTTCTTTGTGCTAAAAGACAAAAGAAAACAACAAAAAAATTGTTACTACTTATAAATGGGAAATGTTTGCTGTGACTGTTTAATAAAAGTGTAGTGAGTACTGTCATTTTACATTTAAAATTTTTTGTTGGGTTCATTTAGCAAATAACTTGTGGGAAATAAGGCACAATAGCTAGTGCACACTTTATCTTAAACATTTTACTTATCAGAGAGGCATAAAAAACAAACAAACAAACTCATTGCTGTCTAGTTGAATTCTGATGCATAGCGATCCTATATGACAGAATAGAACTGCCACATAAGGTTTCCAAGGATGTAAATCCTCACAGAAGCAGACTGCCACATCTTTTCTCCTGCAGAGCGGCTGGTAGGTTCGCACCTCCTACCTTTCTGTTAGCAGCCAAGTGCTTAACCGAGTGGTTGCAGGTATAAGCTTAAATAACAAAAATTAACATTTACCTAGTACTTCACAGTTTATGAAGCATGTGTATGAAGTGTGTGGAAGTTAAAGTTATTTTTATAAAATACTATGCAAATGTCAAAATGTCAGTGATGATCATTCTACAAAAATCATAATTCAAACACTCTATTTTAAAATAATTTAAACATTAGACAGGAGCCTCTGAAAACAGCTGTGTTTGTTTCTGAGCTGTCACACCACCACATTTATAAAATTAGGTAGAATCAAAGAAATGTAGTTTACCACTGATGAGTAGCCATATCAGGTAAACCAACACCAACAAGCCCGTTGCCACTGAGTCTATTCCAACTCACCACGACTCTATAGGACAGAGTAGAACTGCTCCATAGGGTTTCCAAGGAGTGGCTGGTAGATTTGAACTGCCAACCTTTTGGTTAGCAGCAGAGCTCTTAACCACTGTGCCACCAGGGCTCCATATCAGGTAAGGAAACATAATTTGTCCAATAAACATTGGATCTATCCTCTACCTCCCTCCAACTAAACACCCTCGCCAAACAAACAAACAAACAAAAAACCAAACCCATTGCCACCGAGTCGATACATTAGTTAGTGGTGCATTTTATAGTAATAGAGAATTGTATGCTTTAACTAGAGTCAAAACGTTTTCCTCCTCTGCCTTTTCTTTCCTTTACCTCATTCCATATTCTCCTTAATTACCTGTTTCTCTGTCCATGGCAAAAGGAGACAACTTATTTCTTCTATACTTCCTCCTCTTGAGAAGAAAAAATAATGTAATTAAAATTTTACAGAACTTGTTCAATTATATGCACTCTTCAAAATTATATATATATCCATTAAGTCCTAACTACATTATTTTTATCACTATTATTATCATTACTTAAACTGAAGCTTGATAAGTTTAAATAACTTAACCTAAACTAATATGGTAGTAAATCCTAGAGCTAGAACTAGAGCTTGGGTGTCATGATTACTGTACTCATTCTTGGGAGTAAGGAGATGTGATAATACTACAGAATATTGGAAATCCCTAAAACCCCACACATATACTCCATATTATTCTATTTACCTGACCTTGTTTCACTTCCACAAGGATAATCATAAAATCAGAATCTCACCTTTATATGTAGCCTCTTCCCTAAGCCATTCTATCATAGAGATTTTTTGTCAGCTGGAAGCCCAAACACAAGCACTCCAGGTTGTATTGCTTCTAGTGAATCTCCTTTTACCCCTTCTATAGCAGTGCTCCTAAAACTACCAAAATAGCGTCTGTCAGTTTGTTGTACTGTGGTGGCTTGCATATTGCTGTGATGCTAGAAGTTATACCACTGGTATTTCACATACCAGCAGGGTTGCCCATGGTAGACAGGTCTCAGAGGAGCTTCCAGTTGAAGACAGACTAGGAAGAGGGACCCAGCAGTCTACTTCTGAAAAAATTAGCCAGTGAAAACCTTATGAATAGTGGCAGAACATTGTCTGATATGGTGCCAGGAGATGAGCCCCTCAGGTTGGAATGCACTCAAAATACAACTGGGGAAGAGCTGCCTCCTCAAAATAGAGTCAACCTTAATTACGTGGATGGAGTCAAGATTTCAGGATCTTCATTTGCTGAGGTGGCAAGACTCAAAATGAGAGGAAACAGCTGCAAGCATCCATTAATAATTAGGACGTGGAATGTATGAAATATTGATCTAGGAAAATTGGAAGTTGTCAAAAATGAAATGGAAAGCATTAGTGAGCTGAAATGGACTGATACTGGCCATTTTAAATTGTACAACAATCTAGTATATTATGCTGGGAATGACAGATTGAAGAGGAATGGTGTCACATTCAGTGTCAGAAAGAACATTTCAAGATATGTCCTGTGTACAAAGTCGTGAGTGAGAGGATAATATCTATATGCCTACAAGGAAGACCACATTTTACTTATGATTCAAATTTATGCACCAACGACTAATGCCAAAGATGATGAAATTGAAGATTTTTACCAACTTCTGCAGTCTGAAATAGATACATGCAATCAGGATGCATTGATAATTACTAGTGATTAGAATTCGGAAGTTGGAAACGAAGACGAAGGAACAGTAGTTGGAAAATATGGTCTTGGTGATAGAAATGACACCGGAGAGCTCATGATAGAATTTTGCAAGACAAATGACTTCTTCTTTGAAAATACCTTTTCTGAAGCAACATAAAGGGTGACTACACATGTGGACCTCACCAGAGGAAATACACAGGAATTAAATTGACTATGTTTGTGGAAAGAGACGATGGAGAAGCTCAATATCATCGTTCAGAACAAGGACGGGGCCGACTGTGGAACAGATCATCAATTGCTCCTATGCAAATTCAATTTGAAGCTGAAGAAAATTAGCATTAGTCCACAAGAGCCAAAATATGACTTTGAGTATATCCCACCTGAATTTAGAGACCATCTCAAGAATAGATTTGACACACTGAAACTAATGACCAAAGATGAGACAAGTTGTGGAATGACAGCAAGGACATCATACATGAAGAAAGTTAGAGGTCACTAAAAAGACAGGAAAGAAAGAAAAGACAAAAATGGATGTCAGAAGAGACTCTAAAACTTGCTCTTGAATATAAAGTAGCTAAAGTGAAAAGAAGGAGTAATGAAGTAAAAGAGCTGAACAAAAGATTTCAAAGGACAGCACGAGAAGGCAAAGTAAATTATTATAATGAAATGTGCAAAGACCTGGAGATAGAAAACTAAAGGGAAGAATACACTCAGCATTTCTCAAGCTGAAAATACTGAAGAAAAAATTCAAGCCTTGAGTTGCAATATTGAATGATTCTATAAGGAAAATATTGAGTGATGAAAGAAGCATCAAAAGAAGATGGAAGGAATACAGAGTCATTACACCGAAAAGAACTGGCCAATGTTCAACCATTTCAGGAGGTAGCATATGATCAAGAACCAATGGTACTGAAGGAAGAAGTCCAAAGCTGCACTGAAGGCACTGGCAAAATACAAGGCTCCAGGAATTGATGGAATACCAATTGAGATGTTTCAACAAACGGCAGAGGCAGTGCTGGAGCTGCTCACTCGCCTATGTCAAGTAATTTGGAAGACAGCTTCCTGGCCAACCAACTGGAAGAGATCCATATTTATGCCTACTCCCAAAAAGGTGATCCAAAAGAAAGTAAAATTATCGAACAATATCATTAATATCACACACAAGTAAAATTTTGCTGAAGATCATTCAAAAGCAGTTGCAGCAGTACATCAACAGGGGACTGCCAGAAATTCAAGCTGGATTCAGAAGAGGACGTGGAACCGGCAATATCATTGCTGATGTCAGATGGATCTTGGCTGAAAGTAGAGAATACCAGAAAGATGTTTTCCTGTGTTTTATTGACTATGCAAAGGCATTCAAGAGGCAGTTGTTCAGACAGAACAAGGGGATACTGTGTCGTTTAAAGCCAGGAAAGGTGTGTGTCAGGGTAATATCCTTTCATCATACCTATACAATCTGTACAATGAGCAAATAATCTAAGAACCTGGACTGTATGAAGAAGAACGGAACATCAGGATTGGAGGAAGACTCATTAACAACCTGGTTATGCAGATGACACAGCCTTGCTTGCTGAAAGTGAAGAGGACTTGAAGCACTTACTGATGAAGATTAAAGACCACAGCCTTCAGTATGGATTACACCTCAACATAAGGAAAGAAAAATCCTCACAACTGGACCAATAAGCAACATCATAATAAGTGGAGAAAAGACTGAAGTTGTCAAGGATTTCATTTTACTTGGATCCACAGTTAACACGCATGGAAGCAGCAGTCAAGATATCAAAAGACACATTGCGTTGGGTAAATTTGCGGCAAAAGACCTCTTTAAAGTATTGAAAAGCAAAGATGTCACCTTGAGGACTAAGGTGTACCTACCCAAACCATGGTGTTTTCAATCGTCTCACATGCGTGTGAAAGCTGGACAATGAATAAGGAAGATCGAAGGAGAACTGACGCCTTTAAATGGTGGTGTTGGCAAAGAACATTGAATATACCATGGACTGCCAAAAGAAGGAACAAATCTGTTTTGGAAGAAGTACAACCAGAATGCTCCTTAGAAGCAAGGATGGTGAGGCTATGTCTTACATACTTTGGACATGTTGTCAGGAGGGATCAGTCCCTGGAGAAGGACCTCATGCTTGGTAAAGTAGTGGGCCAGAGACAAAGAGGAAGACTCTCAACAAGATGGATTGACACAGTGTTTGCAACAATGGGCTCAAGCATAACAATGATTGTTAGCATGGCGTAGGACCAGGCAGTGTTTCGTTCTGTAGTACATAGGGTTGCTATGAGTCAGAAGCACCTAAAACAACAAGGCATTCAATTGTGTAGATCATAACAAATTGTGGATAACACTGAAAATAACGGGACAGAACACTTAATTGTGCTCATGAGGAACCAGTACTTAGACCAAGAGGCAATTGTTTGAATAGAACAAGGGGTTACCCCGTGGTTCAAAGTCAGGAAAGGTGTGCATCAGGGTTGAATCCTTTCAATATATTTAATCTGTATGCTGAGCAAATAATGCGAGAAGCTGGACTATATGCAGAAGACTTAACAGAAGACTCATTAACAACCTGTGATATGCAGATGACACAACCTTGCTTCCAGATAGTGAAGATGACTTGAAGCCCTTAATGATTCAGATCAAAGACTACAGCTTTCAGTATGAATTTCACCTCAACATAAATAAAACAAAAATCCTCACAACTGGACCAATAAGAAACATCATGATAAAGAGAAATGATTGAAGTTGTAAAGGATTTCATTTTACTTGTATCTACAACCAACACCCATGGAAACAGTGGTCAGGAAATCAAACGATGCATTGCATTGGGCAAATATGCTGCAAAAGACTTCTTTTAAAGACCTCTTTTCACCACTTTAAGTGTTGAAAAACAATGATGTCACCTTTAGGACTAAGGTGAGCCCAACCCAAGCCATGATATTTTCAATCACCTCATATGCATGTGAAAGCTGGACAATCAATAAGGAAGACTGAAGAAGAATTGATGCCTTTGAATTATGGTGTTGGCAAAAAATATTGTGTATACCATGGACTACCAGAAGAACGAACAAATTTGTCTTGGAAGAAATACAGCCAGAATGCTCCTTAGAAGCAAGGATGATTAAACATTGTCTCATGTTTTCTGGACTTGTTATCAGGAGGGACCAGTCCCTTCAGAAGGACATCATGCTTGGTAAAGTAGAGGGTCAGTGAAAAGAAGAAAACTCTCAACGAGACGGATTGGCACAGTGGCTGCAACAATGGGCTCACACGTAACAAAGATTGTGAGGATGGCACAAGACTGGGCAGTGTTCCGTTCTGTTGTACATAGGGTCGCTATGAGTTGTAACCGACTGACGGCACCTAACAACAACAACATAGCAGTGCTCCTATAACAACCAAAACATTAGGATTAGTTAGTGGGAGAAACTTACTCCTCACCTGTGGTTCCTTCTGGGGAGTTATAGATTAGAGAAAGGTTCTTTAATTCCTGATCCTACTCACTCCTCTGGAATGAGTGGGTCCCTCTTGGAAGTCATCCAAACCAACCCATTAAAAGATTGTAAGCACTGCCGGGTTACTAAAAAATATCAAAATCTTTCCTTTAGATGGACTGTTATATGGTCTACAAGTGGGAAGAAATTTTAGCCCATTCAGCTAACCTTAGTCGTCATTCAATTTGCCTTTTATCAGTAATGCAGTTAATATATTGATTGCCATCTTCCTGACTCATGCATTTTTCTCTCATAATATTCTGCATGTGTATAGAGAAGAGAGGGTTATTTTTAACCCCTTAAAGTCATAAACATCACACAAAACATTGGTGTTGTTGTTAGTTGTCGTTGAGTCGATGCTGACTCATGGTGACCCCATGTTGCAGAACAGAACTGCTCAATAGGGTTTTCAAGTCTGCAGTTGATTGCTAGGCCCATCTACCAAGGCACCTCTCGGTGAGTCCAAAATACCATGAGAGAGTGAGTGCTTAACTGTTTGAGCCACCCAGGGACTTCTATACAAAGCATAAAACATCTAAATAATAATTGCTTCGAGAGAGAGAAAAGATGCTGAATTCCCAGCTATTCCAAACTACTCCTGAACCAATCAGTTATGATGATCATATATTTGAGATCTCTCATATTACCTCATTCATCCACCAATCAACACATTTATTTTGTGCACCTGATATGTGCTAGGCAGTGTTCTAAGCACCAGAGAGATAGCAGTGTTCAGATAGACCTCACCCTTAAAGGAAGGGAGAAAGACTATTTAAAAAATTCACATATACAAGAAAATATCAGATAGCAGTAAGGGCTAAGAATTAAAATAATAACAAAGAAAAGGTCGTTTGTGAAAGAACAACTGGTCAGGTGTCGACAAGGAAACTTTAGAATCGATTGTCTGAAAAGCTAAGTCTATACTAAAAATCAGGCAGGAACTAGCCGAAAAGATGGCAGAAACAATCTCAAGTGTGTTTCAGGAACAGAAGGAAAGCAGCTATGACTGGAATTAATCAAACAAATGAAAAGCTGAGGAAAGAGAGACAGGCAGGAGTGAGGATTTCTAGGCTCAGAGATAAGAATGAAAAGTTTGGGTTTACTACAAGTATGATAGAAAGTAAATTTATTAGACTATGTATACTTAATTTCTATAAAGGGGCATTTTTTTCCTCTTTAAATATTCTAGTACTTTTTCCATGGTTAACTGCAGAATAAAAATAAATGTCCCAATTTAAATTTTACAAATTCCCACATTTCCCTCCGCAGGCTGAAATTTGGAAACTGGGGTCACTAGATTACGAGAAGGTGTGCTGGTTGTACTGAAGAGTCAGACACATGGATTAACCATTGCACATAGTAAAGAGATCCCATAGACAGGGGAGATGAATGAAAGCCATTTTGTTATGGTCTCCTGCCTGGTGATCTCAGTTCATATTGAGTAGTTTCTATTGAGTAGTAGCAGTTTGTTCTAAGGTAGATCACCACAGTTCTCTGAAGTTATGTCTCTCTACTTCTATTTTTTGCTGGTGTTGCTCATATATTTCCAGTTACAACAAGATATTGGAGCAGATGAATTCTCTCTCTGTTGGACAGGTCTTGCTTTCTCTTCTTTGCATTTGTCATGCCTATTTATTTATGTATTCACCTAAGAGTAATATGACGACAACAACCAGCATCGTTGTAGATCTTTACAGTTTGCAAAGCAGCACTTTATAACCTTTCTTGCATTTAATCTTGGTAATAACTTTGTTAGGTAGGTAGTCACTAGTCTCATTTTTCAAATAATCAAAATAAGAGGTTAGATAATTTGCACAAATTATAAATTACAAGTGGCAGAGAAAAGATTGAAACATGTATTTCCTGATTCCAAATCAACGATACCACATTAACTAAAGAAACAGGTCTTTCTGATTTGTTAGATCCTATGACAGAAGAAAAAAATATGTTTATAATTCAGTTACATTGCATTCATTGTTTCCCAATAAGAGAGTGACAGTTTTCTAGCTAAATTAGGATAAACACAGGATTTTGCATATGACATTCAATTGTTTAGCCAATCACAGCCTAAACAAAAGAAGTCATTGTTTAGGATATTATGGTTCGTACTTGTCCTAAGAATATAATAGTAAAATACCAATAAATACTTGTAGAGGATGAGAAAAGAAGCATCAGGTTGCTAACGAGAAAATATTTTGAAAAAGATACCAGCAAAACAAATCACACTTTGAATGGACACATAGAGTGTATTTTTTAGTCAGACACCTAACATAGAACATTTGAACTATTTCTTTTCTTACAAAGAAACTGAAATTGTAAGGATATCAAGGTAAAATTCATTTTGTTCCATGAAGTTACTGACTCCTATATCTGTCTATCTAAACTGGATACATAAATTTCCTCAGAGATTTTTTTTTCTTTTTCTTTTTTCCAGCATTTAGTAAAGTAAATCTTTTAGCTTCACTAACCTAAAGCAAAACCACTAAGAGGAAAGTAGATATGATTAAAAACTCTAGAAAAATGTTAGACTTTAAATAATATATTGAACAAGAAACATTTTGAAACAAATCCTTCAGCAACATTATTCCAAATCTGAAACTCACTCACTTTTTATAACATTTGATCTACAAATTGTTAGAAGATGTAGGTTTTTGATTCATAAACATACACTTAAAAGAAAGATTACATTAATTTCAATTTAATGTGATTTTTCCTTTTCTGCATAATATGAGTTACCTTTCTAAACGTCAACTTTACCTCAACCTCTTTCTTTTTTCACTATTTCCCAAATAACTATTTAGTGCTGTGGAGTGCTTCAATTTTCAAAATTTTCATCTCAATATACTATTAATGCAAAAGAACTCAGTACAAAAATTATTATACCAATAGCCTTTAAATCATAAGGGCCTGCATGAATAAAAATATGCATAGTGTAAAGAAACTTTAAAAATTATTTTTACTCACAAAATCTGCAAGAATACCGGGTACTTATTTTGGCAAATATAAGTTTGATTCACACTTAACTCCTCCACTACGGTTTAAATGTCACTTTTAACTTGTTCAACATTGCTCAACTAACATGAATAAAACATCTTATATTATATAATAATCAAATGCATGTTTTGTCAGGTAACCTTAAATGTTCTCTTAAGCTTTTTACATGCCCAATAATATCAGTTCAGATTCAGTACCAACATTGTAGATGATTATTGTCTCTATTCTCATTAATAGCCTTACTGTCATCTATGGTGACATAATTTCAGTGGCTATCTTAAAACTAATGCTTTTATTAAGGAAATTTGAAATAAAACCAAAGATCTATAATAACAACGGCAATACTGCTTTAATGCTTACAAACTGTTATAATATTTGTTATATCCTTTGACCCTCCCAATATTCTGACAGTTAATAAGGGCAGGCCACTATCCCTCTTTTATAGAGCAGGAAACCACAACTCATAAAGTTTAAGTGACAAGTCCAAGGTCACTTTGCTAATAAGTGAAAGAACAGGCATGAAGGTCAGTGCTATAATTAGAATTCGAAGGCTAATGCTTTATTCTACAAAACAGCAACTCTGCTTTGATACAAGTTCAAACTTTAATAAAGAACAAAACATTTTCTTGTTGCTATACATAGTAAGCCAAGTGCAGCCATTGTCACTGTAGCTCTGAAATAGAATTAATTGCCTGTGTTCATTTTGATGGTGCATATAGTATTTTATTTATAAGGTAAAAATTAAATTTAGTTGCTAACAGTTTTGAAAATAAATACTAAATTGTGTTGAAAAAGTATATAAAAGAAGTCATGACATGTTCGCATTTTTTCCTGTTTTTAAATTAATTTTTAGCAGATGAAAATTATCCAGATGGTTTTACAGCATGAAAAATGTCTTGAAATGATGTCTGTTTCTAAATACATGTATTCTTACCAAAGGCTTATATTTCTATGGTACACACAAATATTAAGGAAGACAGCACACAATGGAAAGATTTGATATTCATATTATTAAACCAGTATACTACTATTATTTTGCTATTTTAATGTGATTTATTGCAATTTATTCTTTGAGTGCTTATAAAGGTCAAATATTCAAAAAATTCTGAAACTCTATTTCACTATTAGCTATCTTACCCTAGTATTCATTTATCTGGACAGGTTGATAGAAGGCCATTGCTGACACAGTTCTGAGAGACTCACTGTAATTCTAGTGAAAAACTCCTCACCATTGCAAGCTAGCTCTTTGCTTCCCTACAGCCTCATAAGAAGTCTGAAGCCTGAAGTCCTATGCCAAAATGTACATATCCTCTGTCAGGATTTTGGTAACCTGAAATAAAGTAGGGGGAAACACACACACACACACATTTATGCCAAATTTAAATAATTTACAATTATTTCAATAAAATTTTTTGTTTAAGGTTTATATTTTTTTCTGAAAATTTAGATACTTAAATTCTCCTAAATTGCCACAAAAGATCAGGGGATATTTTATTCATTTTTATCTTTCTTTTATTTAATTCTGGAAATATTAAATAATCTCTTCATATATCATAACTTGCATTTTAAATAGTCTTTAGAAAAAAATCCTATCAATGTTTAACTTGTTAAATTATGATCCCCTTACAGCATGAGAATTTGGTAAGGTGCAAAAATTTTAATTATTTGGATTAATACATATCATATATTCTCATAAACTGGAATGTTGGCATATGACCTTTTTATATTAATCTTCTTAACTATAATGGAAGTGAATACAATCAAACACTTCAAGGGACAGAGTATCAAGGGTAGGGGTCTGGGGACCATGCTTTCAGGGGACATCTAGGTCAATTGGCATAACAAAGCTTATTAAGAAAATGTTCTGCATCTTTGGTGAGTAGCATCTGGAGTCTTAAAAGCTTGCTAGCAGCCATCTAAGATGCATCAATTGGTCCCAACCACCTTGAGTAAAGGAGAATGAAGAACACCAAAGACCCAAGGAAGGTAGTAGCCCAAGAGACAGAAAGGGCCACATAAACTAGAGACTTCATCAGCCTGAGACCAGAAGAACTAGATGGTGCCCAGCTACCACCAATGACCGCCCAGACAGGGAACACAACAGAGAGTCCCAGATGGAGCAGGAGAAAGGTGGGGTGCAGAACTCAAATTCTAGTAAGAAGACCAGACTTAATGGTCTGACTAAGACTGGAGGAACCCTGGAAATCATGGCCCCTAGATTCTCTATCAGCCCAGAACTAAAACAATATCTGAGGCCAACTCTTCAGATAGGGATTGGACTGGACCGTGGGACATAAAGTGATACTCCTGAGGAGTGTGCCTCTTAGCTCAAGTAGATATAAGAGACTAAATGGGCAGCTTCTGTCTGGAGGTGACATGAGAAGGCAGAGAGAGTGAGGAGCAGGTTGAATGGACATGGTGAATCAGGGGTAGACAGGAGGAGTGTGCTGTCACAGTATGGGGAGAGAAATTAGGGTCACATAACAATGTATGTACACATTTTTGTATGGGAAAAACAAAATATTAAAAAAACGATAATGGAAGGCTTTGACATTTCACGCTATGAAAGAATGGCTTACCAACTCTACTGAATGATCAGTCATCTTGCATCTCTGCAAATATTCCTTCGATTGTGTTAAAAAATAAGAGTATTTTGAGAATCAAATATCTTTACTCCAACTATTCAATTCATTTTAGGAGACCAAGGTAGTACTGGAGATTGTAATCATGATGTAGCAAAAGAAACTTTCAGACCTTGAAAGAGAGAGAATGTTGCAATGCTGAAAGAAAAACAAAAACAAAACAGAAAAACAGAAAACCCACAGAGGCATGGTCAACATGGCGGAGTAGTTAGACGCTTCCTATATCCCTCTTACAACAAAGACCTGGAAAAACAAGTGATTTGATTCTATGTGAATATCTGGGAGCTCCAAACAAGGCAAGGTTAAGAAATCCATCTGAGTGATATGGGAGAGGGAGACCGTTTGGAAGAGGTAAGGAGGGCCAGAGCCGGTGGCAAAACTGCAGGGCTGCAGCCATGCTGGTCCGCGGTGAAGCAGGCAAACAGCTGTGCTGTACATGCACTCGGGAAGCAGTTTCCACATCGAGAGAGACCCGGCAGCAGAGATTCTGCTTGGACACTCTGAACCAGTGAAGAGCAGCTCCCAAGAAACTAAGTACATGCGTGCACCCTTTCGCGGGGTTTAAAACCTTTTACTTCCTCCCTCTGCGCTCTACACCGGGAGTCCGCTAGGCCAGAAGTAGATCCCAAAAGACGCCCTGACCCATTCTCCTACCTTGGAGAGGGGACAAATAAGCTGCTGGCTCCCCTAGGCCAGGAACACAGGGTCGGCACAGCTCCTCTGCTGGACACAGGTATCAGGGGTCTGTGCCTTACACCCCTGTATAGACTTGTGGAGACCCATCTCAACAGCATTAGTCCTCACTGCCACAGTACAACAGGGCAAACATCTGAAGTTTAACTTCAACTGCTTCAGCTGTGAATTGGAAGATTTGTGACCCTTGAAAAAGCCCTGCCCCTTAAGTAGGCACTTTTATCGATCTGCAGCAGGGGCTTGAGGACTGCTGGCAGCACCAAAAGTGCATAGTCACTTGCTACAGAAGTCCAAGAAAAAGTGGTGCCCTCAAGTCTTTACAGCCAACAGAGTGGGGTGCTCACAGTCCGGCGGCAAAACTCACCTACATACTCACCGTAGAGAAAAGGAAAATGCCTTCCTTTCAGACTCTCAGGGGCAGACGTCAGACCCCTGCCTGGCTCAGCGCGTGATCCCCTACCACAGCCAGAGTCCAGTGTCTGCACCAATCACCCATGCCTCTCTAGGACTGGGGGTGAGAGTGTGCATCACACACTTGGTGACCGTCTGCCTGAACACCAAAGCTGAACCCATGCAGGAAAATTTAACGGACTCCTGTGTGCACACACATAGTTACAGAACTACCTGGTGACAGGACGTTAGAGATCCAAAGGTGTCAAAAATCAAACTAGTGCTCACAAGCAGCCTATTTGGGCATATCAAAATCAAACAAGATAAGAAGTTACGTCTCACTAAGCAAATACAAAATAAAATTATAATAAATTATAGATGGCTCTGAGAAAACAGTCAATATCAAGTCACATAAAGAGGCAGTCCATAATGGTTTCAGCAAGCTCCCAAACTAAAGAATCAATAAATTCTCCAGAGGAAGAGAACTTCTTGGAATTACTAGTGGCAGAATACAAAAGATTAATACACAGAACTCTTCTAGAAATAAAAAAGGAAATTCTACAGAATGCAGAAACAACCAAGGAACATACAGACACAGTAGTAGCGGAACTTAAAAAAGTTATTCAAGAACATAATGCCAGATTTAATAGGCTGCAAGAATCCATACAGAGACAACAATCAGAAATCCAGAAGATTAACAATAAAATTTCAGAATTAGACAACTCAATAGAAAGTCATGGGAGCAGAATTGAGGCAGTAGAAGTTAGAATTAGTGGCATTGAAGATAAAGCTCTTGACCCCAACTTATTTGATGAAAAATCAGATAAAAGAATTAAAAAGAATGAAGAAACTCTAAGAGTCATGTGGGACTGTATCAAGAGAAACAACTTACGAGTGACTGGAGTACAAGAACAGGGGGGATAACAGAAAATACCAAGAAAATTGTTGAAGATTTTTTGACAGAAAACTTCCCTGATATCATGAAAGATGAGAAGATATCTATCCAAGATGCTCATCAAAACCCACATAAGGTAGATCCCAAAAGAAAGTCACCTAGACATATTATAATCAAACTTACCAAAACCAAAGATAAAGAGAGAATTTTAACAGCGGCTAGGGATAAAAGAAAAGTCATCTACAAAGGAGAGTCAATTAGAATAAGCTC
>NW_004443961.1:10173175-10201328 GCF_000243295.1 Trichechus manatus latirostris
GCCCTGGAAAGCATGGCCCCTGGACTCTCTATCACCCCAGAAGTAAAACAATTTCTGAGGCCAACTCTTCCGATAGGGATTGGACTGGACTGTGGGACATAAAGTGATACTTGTGAAGAATGTGTCTCTTAATCAAGTAGATACAAGAGACCAAAAGGGTGGCTTCTGTCCGGAGGTGAGATGGGAAGGTGGAGAGAGTTAGGAGCTGGTTGAGTGTTCATGGGGAATCGGGGGCGGAGGGGAGGAGTGTGCTGTTGCAGTGGTTTTTTGTGGTTTTTACATAACAATGTATGTAAAAAAAAATTCTGTTTAGGAGACTAACTTGAAATGTAAACTTCATTTAATTACAACAATTAAAAAAATAAAAAAAACTCTTACTGTCGTAATATACATATAGTAATAAAAAGCAAACCCACAAAAAACAATGGGGTAAGATGGTTTCCATCTAGTGCAAATGGTAAATAATAACTTCAAGCAGTATTAGGCATTTGTAATCTGCATTTTCTTACACAGAAATTCTGAAAATAAACAAATCATTTCTTTAGTAAAATTTAGTTACCCTGCATGAGGATGTACAGTATGACACACAAGAAATCAGAAAAGTAGCTGTTGTTATTATTATTTCTATTTTGTTGATAAGGGAACTAAGCTCAGTAAGATCAACTAACTTGCCCAAGTAAAGGTTGGAGTTAGAATTCAAACAGAGGAGTGTCTAACTCAATGTCTTCAGTGTTCCTCCAACTGAATTCTTTGAAATGACATCCTGAATTGTCTATGCCTGTTTATAAATATCTAAACAGAACTATAGCTTGGCAATTTTCATTTTTATTCAAATATACAAAAACGCATTGGATACATTGTCATATATTTGACTGACCTAATTTGATACCATTTTCTCCTCTCTTGATTGATCTTACAGGAAATGTAAACATATAACAAAAATGCATGGCATGGCTATCTCTTTTCTATAACACTGTACTGCATAGACATAGAATATATACTGATTGACAAAATATTTTCTTGAAATTTTTTAAAGTCAATAAATAATTAGGTCCCTGTCCAAAACGTAATGTGGAATATATATTTAGAAGAGATGCATAAATAACATCAAATAAGATAGGATGATTACCAGTGATACTGCATGTCGATTGAAAGCCAAGTACCCACCATATACTCTAATATGAGTAAAGGTTACTGACATTGCATAGCCTGCAACATTAGGGAACAGTCCACAAGACTTGCCTCACTTCTAACACCAACTGCAGAGTTCTTCACAAGATCATTCTTAGGTTCAATAATTCATTACAAGGACTTAAAACTCACTGAAAGTTTCTTTACTCATGGATACAGTTTATTATAATGAAAGGATACAGATTAAAAACAACCAAGGAAAGAGGCTTATAAGTCAGGGTCCAGGAAAGTTGCAAACATGGAGCCTCCAGTTGTTCTCTCCCAGAGAAGTCATTGACAGTGTTAACAATCCTGGAAACAATGTATGGTAATAAACATGGAGTATTGCCAACCAGGGAAGCTCACCTAAGCCTTGGTGTTTAGAGTTTTTACTGGAGCTCAGTCATGCACACATGACTGATGCCCTCTTGGCTGACCTGTATTCTCCAGCTCTTGCACGTGTGTGTGTGTGCGTGTGTGTGTATGTATGTATTTATAAGGATAAACATATGTTCAAATATTGAATAGAAAGATATTGTAGACAAGCAATCATTCAAGAATTGAGAGTTTTCAGGCTATTGATGCTGGTAAACATTCTACATTCCACTGTGTAGCTAAAAATTACAAAAATAAGAATTGTATTGGATTTTGTTGTATTGGAAAGAACATAGGATATGGTCACAGTGGAGTTGGCTAACTGCTGAACATATGTGCACTTTGGTTCTTCTTCTGTAAATGGCTAGAATTACATCATATACATTACATCACATACGTTACAAAATGGGATCTAGAGTCAGACTACCTGGGTCTAGATCCAGCAGTTAAGGTGAATGACCTTGGACTCAGGACTCCTAGTTTCCTTGTCTCTAAAATGACAGCAATAATTGTGCATCTTTCATAGTGCGATCAGAGCATTAATTGACACAATGCACATCATGTGTTCAGCACTTTCATGGCCTATAGTAAGTATTCAATAAATATTAAAAATATTATTATAGTTCTGTGATTACCTTTCCAGTAAATACCAAGGTATTCCTTAGGTATATTCGGGAAAAATTTAATCGAAGATATAAGCATGAAAAGGGGGTTAAAACCTTTACTTGCACTCATTCCTTTTCACTATTACTATCATCTTTACTAAAATATTGAATACAGCATGGACTGCCAAAAGAATAAACAAATCTGTCTTGGAATTAGTACACCCAGAATGCTCCATAGAAGCAAGGATGGCAAGACTACATCTTACATACTTTGGACACGTTATCAGGAGGGATCAGTCCCTGGAGAAGGACATCAGTGCTTGGTAGAGTACAGGGTCAGTGAAAAGAGGAAGACCTTCAATGAGATAGACTGACACAGTGGCTGCAACAATGGGCTCAAGCATAACAATGATTATGAGGATGGCACAGGACTGGGCAGTGTTTCATTCTATAGGGTCGTTATGAGTCAGAACCGAATCAATGGCACTTAACAACAACGACAATCATCCTTACTAAAGTCATTAGGATTTACAACTGCCTAGAATACAAGTAAGTTTCAAAATCAAAATCATATGATATATATTTATTTAATATATACGTGTTTATTTAAAAATTTTGATGAGCCTTTTTGAGAGCTTATTGTACCATATAGCTGATTTTCAAGAATAATAAGGCAAAAAACATCAGGAATTTTCACGAAAGTGTTTAGTTCATTTTGTCTGCAAAAAAGATTTAAAAAAAAAAAAAAAAAACAGCTCTTTCAAAAATTAGAATATGGTTCCAAAGAGCATCTAAATTTGGAGAGGCTTATCTTACCTGAACTTTCAAACCTGTTGAAAATTCCTCATGAGAATCTTTCTTTCTCTCATTTCTCTGCCTTTGAAATATTGATACTTGCTGTCCCTATTTTCTTTCATTTTATTTCTTCAAGGACTGCATACTTCATTTTCCTCTTAAACGAACTTCAAGTATATCTGCTATTTATTCTTCAACAGCATGACCCCTCTGCTTAACTACAACGACAGTTAACCTTCAGATTTACTGAAGAAATATGCCCTATTTCAAAACAAAATGAGCTCCTTCACACATAAACCTCTGATTATACCTCTTCTGATTTCCACAAAATTTTTGTTCTTACCTACTTTTATGAGACACATTTACCCTTGGAATACCTTTTTACCTTCAGTACATGTAAAATATGGTAATTTGCGCCTGAATTGACTAAGGAAACTTAAAATACAAGCAGATGGAGAAAAAATTTTGTTATTAAATCAATACATCCATTTGTTTCATAAAAGTTCTGTCTCTTCAACTTCCTTTAAAATTATTCAGTGCTCTTAGGCGAGGTGAAGAACAAGGGTTAATGGTGGAAATTAATGTCCCTTTAAACACACGTAAGAACCTGGCCTGCTGGATATTTGAATCAACTTGAAAACATGGCTAAAGAAAAAGGCTGATTCTGCTGCACTCTGGCTGAGTGGGCAGGTAGTCCCTTCTCTCTCATGCTTTTAGATTTACCTGCTTAGTTAAAAACTCCTATCTCCTTTGACTGAAAAAAAAGAAACAAGAAAAAAGCAACAGTTGTTTATACCAACAGATGAGAACAATTAAATTAGTTGCATTCTGTTTTAAAATAGCCTAGTAAATTGAGGGAATTTCACCTGTATTACTGACATTGTGTGTATTGACTCTCAATGACAGAACTGAGCCAGGCAATGAACTGGGGCGGATAAACCAGTAAGCACAGTATGCAACCATTGGCTTAGAGTAAGCAAGGTATGCATGGGTTTGATTGTGTTTACTTACTTATCTGTAGTAAACAACTTCACATGGGTTTCATTACATCTTCAACTTGGTGAAAACCAGGTGAAATTGTGCACTTTACCAAATATTTTACCAAGCATGATGTCCTTCTCCAGGGACTGGTCCCTCTTGATATCATGTCCAAAGTACATGAGACAAGTCTCGCCATCCTCGCTTCTAAGGAGCACTCTGGCTGTACTTCAAGACATATTTGTTCATTCTTCTGGCAGCTATAAACTCAAACCAAACCAAAACCATTGCTGTCCAGTTGATTCTGACTCATAGCGACCCTATAGACAGAGTAGAACTGCCCAATAGGATTTCCAAGGAGAGGGTGGTGGATTCAAACCGCTGACCTTTTGGTTAGCAGCTGAGCTCTTAACCACTGCACCACCAGGGCTCCTCTGGCAGCTATAGGGAGAGTGATTTCATAATATTAAGCCTAACAGGTAAATGGGCAAAACACTTTTTATTAAAATATTTTCATACTGTTTAATGAGTAACTTTTTATACTGTTCATTCAAAGATGGAAAATTAAACTCTACCATCTTTCATTTAGATACTGAAGATGTGGTGAAACCCATGTGAGATTGGTCTCTACAGATTAATAAGTAAGCACAAGTAAGCTCATGCTTACCTTGCTTACTGGGTAATTTGTCCTTGTCAGGGATTGTAAATTTGAAAAGAGGCTTTGATTCTGTAGGAAGGTGCTGTGGATTTGGGAGAGAGATAGATACCATCATACCTAGAAACTGAATCTTTGATGTGCTGAAAAATGTGAAATTGTTCGCTACAGAAGATCTGGTAAGCCAGGTAAGCATCATGCTTACTTTGCCTATTGGATAATCTGCCCCTGAGTCAATACCTGTCATTACTGAATACTTACCAAATATCCAGCATTATGCTAATCGCTCCACGTAAAGTAAAACTCCTTGTATAGGTGGTAGTGAGAAGAAAATCATAAGCTTTTCATTGTATTCTTTTATTTGCTACAATAAATGAATGTATTGCTTTTGAAATATGAAATAACATTAAAAAATTGAGAACAAACATGATTTTAAAAAGTCTTCCAACAATCTTAAGATGTAAGTAGTAAATGTTTTACTTCACAGGTGAGAAAATTAAAGTGAAAATGTTGAAATAAAAATTGCCAAAAACATTCAGTGAGTACGACACAGAGCTGAGGTCAAACTATGTGCTAGTAAGTGTTATACCACACTACCTCCTGATTATATTCCCCACAAAAAAGATTTCTTCTTGAGCATAGCCTGAATTCATATTTCTCCATTATAGATAACACTCCCTTGACAATTTCAATTATCAGAATTTTGCCCTTAGGGAATTCATAAATTAAGTAAGAACAGCATTCCAGGAATCTATTACTAGAACATTCCTTTGTGCCATCCATCTCCTAAATACCATGCAAACGTTGTTCCCAGTTGGAGTAGCCAACTTAATCCAGTATATGAAAATGATAAATACTTTACCAGCCTCAAAAAATATGCCATTGAATTAATTTTCAGGTAATTTAAAGTTTCCACTGAATTTCATGGAAATATAGCATTAAAGCATATTCAAATAAACATTAAATGAGAAAATGGATGTGAAATATAAACTATTCCTAAACTATGATTTATATAAATCAAGAATCTTTATTATCAGGAGATGGTTAGAGTTATGTAAAAAAGTGTTTGTTATGTGTTCAGACAATTCATAAAATTGAGAGGAAACTAAAAAAAACTATTACAATAGCTTATAATACAGGCATTAATAAATTAGTCAGCTTAGACATCAAGTTAGTAAACACATTTATTTTGCTATACTGAGCAACACAATTATAATCCACAAACTGGTAGTTGTAAGCCTTCATTAATCATATAAAATATCATTAATATTTTTAAAGTTTTTGAAGTTTAAAGTGTTTAAAATAACGTTAAAAAATAAATATTAGCCAGGTACAATTTGTCAGGCATTCTAAACAGAACTATAAGTTCGGTAGCTAGGCATATTAAATAATAAATTGGAAATACAATAATAGACATATTCATTTATTACTTAAATCAGTCATTCATTAAACATTTGTTTAAAACTTTGATCCAGGCATTTTGCTATTCACTAGCGTATAGTGAAGACTAGAATACACTTTTTTCCTCCTTAAGAACTTAAACTACCACATCTGTCAGTTTGTCTTACTGTGGTGGCTTGCGTGTTGCTATGATACTAGAAGCTTTGCCACTGGTATTTCAAACACCTTAATGACCTCGATGGAGTCAAGCTTTCTGGACCTTAATTTACTGATGTGGCACTACTCAGAATGAGAAGAAACAGCTGCAAACATCCATTAATAATCAGAATGTGGAAAGTAAAAATATGAATCTAGGAAAATTGCTGTTGTTGTTAGGTGCCATTGAGTCAGTTCTTACTCATAGTGACCCTACATACAACAGAATGAAACACTGCTGGGTCCTGCACCATCCTCACAATCATTGTTATGCTTAAGCCCATTGTTGCAGCCACTGTGTCAATCTATCTCATTGAGGATCTTCCTCTTTTTCGCTGACCTCTACTTTACCAAGTATGATGTCCTTCTCCAGGGACTGATCTCTCCTGACAACATGCCCAAGGTATCTGAGACGTAGTCTTACTATCCTTGCTTCTAAGGACCACTCTGGTCATACTACTTCCAAGACAGATTTGTTCATTCTTTTGGCAGTCCATGGTATATTAAATATTCTGCTCCAACACCACAATTGAAAGGCGTCAATTCTTCTTTGGTTTTCCTTACTCATTGTTCAGCTTTCGCATGCATAGGAGGTGATTGAAAACACCAGGAAAATTGGAAATCATCAAAAATGAAACAAACCACATGAAGATCAATATCCTGGGCATTAGTGAGCTGAAATGGACTGGTCTTGGCCATTTTGAATCAGACAATCCTATGGTCTACTATGGCAGAAATGACAAATTGAAGAGGAATGGTGTCACATACACTGTCAAAAAGAACATTTCAAGATCTATCCTGAAGTATAACACTGTCAGTAATAGGAAAATATCTATACACCTACAAGGGCAAGTTAATATGACTATTATTCAAATTTTCACACCAACCACTAATGCCTAGGAGCCCTGGTGGTGCAGTGGCTAAGAGCTCGGCTGCTAACCAAAAGGTCCACAGTTCGAGTCCACTATCCACTCCTTGGAAACCCTATGGGGCAGTTCTACTCTGTCCTATAGGGTAGCTATGAGTAAGAATTGACTCGACTGTAAAGAGTACTAATGCCAAAGATGAAGAAACTGAAGATTTTTACCAACTTCTGCAGTTTGAAATTGATCAACATCCAATCAATATGCATTAATAATTACTGGCGATTGTAATGCAAAAGTTGGAAATAAAGAAGGATTCGTAGTTGGAAAACATGGCCTTGGTGATAGAAATGATGCTGGAAATCACATGATAGAATTTTGCAAGACCAATGACTTCTTCATTGCAAATACCATTTTTCAACAACATAAATGTGGACCTCACCAGATGGAATGCACAGGAATCGAATTGACTACACCTGTGGAAAAAGACAATGGAAAAACTCAATATTATCAGTCAGAAGAAGGCCAGGGGACGACTGTGGAACAGACCATCAATTGCTTATATGCAAGTTCAAGTTGAAGTTGATGTTGAAGTTGAAGAAAATTAACAAGTCCAGAAAAGCCAAAGTATGACCTTGAGTATATCCCACCAGAATTTAGAGACTATCTGAAGAATAGATCTGACATATTCAACACTAATGGCTGAAGTCCAGACAAGTTGTGGAATGACATCAAGGAAAACATACATGAAGAAAGCAAAAAGTCATTAAAAAGACAGGAAAGAAAAAAAGACCAAAATGTAAGTCAGAAGAGACTCTGAAAGTTGCTCTTAAATGTAGAGTAGCTAAAGAGAAAAGAAGAGATGATGAAGTAAAAGAGCTGAACAGAAGATTTCAAAGGGCAGCTCGAGAAGACAAAGTAAAGTATTATAACAAAATGTGCAAATTTGGAGATAGACAACCAAAAGGAAAGAACACACTTGGAATTTTTCAAGCTGAAAAAACTGAAGAAAAAATTCAAGCCTCAAGTTGCAATATAGAAGGATTCTATGGAGAAAAATATTAAATGAGGCAGGGAGCATCAAAAGAAGATGGAAGGAATACACAGTCACTGTACCAAAAAGAATTGGTCGACATTCCACCATTTCAGGAGGCAGTATATGATCAAGAACCAATGGTACCGAAGGAAGAGATCCAAGCTGCTCTGAAGGCATTGGCAAAAAAACAGCTTCCAGAATTGACAAAATACCAGTTGAGATGTTTCAACAGATGGATGCAGTGTTTGAGTTGCTCACTGGTCTATGTCAAGAAATTTGGAAGACAGCTACCTGGCCAACTGACTGGAAGAGTTCCATATTCGTACCTTTTCCAAAGAAAGGTGATCCAAGAGAATGCAGAAGTTATTGAACAATATCATTAATATTACACACAAATAAAATTTTGCTGAAGATCGTTCAAAGGAGTTACAGCAATACATTGACAGGGAACTGCCAAAAGTTCAAGCCAGATTTAGAAGAAGATGTGGGACAAAGGATATCATTGCTGATATCAGATGGATCCTGGCTGAAAGCAGAGAATACCAGAAAGATGTTTACTCGTGTTTCGTTGACTAGGCAAAGGCATTCTATTGTTTGGATCATAACAAATTATGGATAACATTTTGAAGAATGAGAATTCCAGAACACTTAATTGTGCTCATGAGGAACATCTACATAGACCAAGAGGCAGTCGTTTGAACAGAATAAGGGGATACTGAGTGGTTTAAAGTCAAGAAAGGTGTGCATCAGGGTTTTATCATTTCACCATACTTCTTCAATCTGTATGCTGAGCAAATAATCAGAGAAGCTGGACTATATGAATAACAGGGCATCATAATTGGAGGAAGACTCATTAACAACTGTGATAGGCAGATAACACCACCTTCCTTGCTGAAAGTGAAGAGGGCTTGAAGGACTTACTGATGAAGATCAAAGACCACAGCCTTCAGTATGGGATTACACCACAACATAAAGAAAACAAAAATCCTCACAACTGGACCAATGAGCAACATCATGATAAACAGACAAAAGATTGAAGTTGTCAAAGATTTCATTTTACCTGGATCCACAATCAACACCATGAAAGCAACAGTCAAGAAATCAAAGGACGCATTGCATTGGGCAAATCTGCTGCAAAAGATCTCTTTAAAGTGTTAAAAAACAAAGACGTCACTTTAAGGACTAGGGTGTGCCTGACCCAAGCCATGGAGTTTTCAGTTACCTCCTATGCATGAGAAAGCTGGATAATGAATAAGGAAGACAGAAGAAGAATTGATGCCTTTGAATTATGGTGTTGGCAAAGAATATTGAATACACCATGGACTGCCAGAAGAAGAAACAAATCTGTCTTGGAAGAAGTACAGCCAGAATGCTCCTTAGAAGTCAGGATGGTGAGACCTCCTATCACATACTTTGGACATGTTATCAGGAGGGACCGGTCCCTGGAGAAGGACATCATGCTTGGTAAAGTAGAGGGTCAGTGAGAAAAAAAAGAAGATCCTTAATGGGATGGATTGACACAGTGGATGCAATGGGCTCAGGCATAACAATTGTGAGGATGGCGCAGGACTGGGCAGTATTTCCTTCTTTGTACAAAGGATCGCTATGAGTCAGAACCGACTCAATGGCACCTAAGATCAGTAACAACAGAACTTAAAATTTCTTGAGAAATTAAATATTTAACAATTATAACATGCTTTATGAAAACTGCTAAGGGGATGTGTAAGTATGCATTGTGATGTAGTGTGAGAAGTTTAAAAAAAAAACAAAAAACAGTTGCTGTCAAGTTGATTCTGACTTACAGTGACTCTACAGGATAGAGTAGTACTGCCCCATAGAGTTTCCAGGCAGAGGCTGGTGGATTCAAACTGCTGACTTTTTGGTTAGCAGCCTAGCTCTTAACAGCTGAGCCACCAGGCCTCGTGAGGTTGCTGGGGAAGGCTTTAGGCCTTCAGAAAGAACCAAAAGTTAACCAATCAGGATTGGAAGCAAGCTTGATGACTAAGGAGGAGCAAATGTGAAAGAGATATGCAAATGCTCTAAGGTGGCAAAAGGCCTTTAGAGGGACTGAATAAATATCAATGTGGGTGGTGCTACATTATTTCTAGAAATATCCACATTGTAGGTGCTTCCTCTTGCTTACTTTGGACATGTTATCAGGAGGGACCAATCTCTGGAGAAGGACATAATGCTTGGTAAAGTGGAGGGTCAGAAAAACGGGAAGACCCTCAATGAAATGGATTGACACAGTGGCTGCATCAATGGGCTCAAGCATACCCACTCTTGTGAGGATGGCGCAGGATCAGGCAACATTAAGTTCTGTTATATATAGGGTTGCTGTGAGTTGAAGCCAACTTCCTGGCACCTAACAACTAACAGATGCTTGGGGCAGCAATCTGGTTAAAGGGTATCCTGCAACTAACAGACATTCTTTGAAGATTCACTTGTGTAGAAAGTATACTTTTTTGTCACTATATTATGTATTTTGGGTATCATTGGAGGTAAAGTTTCCCAAGTCACCTTTTAGTGTTGTTGCTGTGTATTTGTAGGAAAAAAACGAGACAGAAAATGTGGGGTGTAGTTTGTGAGAGTTTATAAGTCAGTGTAGCATTTGCGGAGGGTAGCTAGTTAGATACTAAAATACTTTCTTTTAATTTTAAATGGTTGTGTGCATTGTTATACCTGGTTGTACTGTTTTAGGACTTTGTTGTTTTAACAAAGCATCCTTCTTATTTTTTTAAGAGTATGAGTATGAAATTAGGATTTGGTCACCAGGAAAAACAACATTGGGTAATGACCGCCACAGGATGTCTGGTTTCCTCATTATTTGTGATACCACAATTGAGCATTGGGTTAGGGGATGACTGTCATATCTTTTAAGTATAAAATTCCACTTTTCTTCTAGTGTCCAGCAAGTAATCTGTGCTGTAAAACTTTGAAATCACGTTCCTTTCACTCAATGATTAATTCGGAATTGATGAAAAATACGTTCCTTCTGATTGAAACTACAAAGGGCCAAGTAGGATTTACAAAAGTAAACACATACCTTTGCACATACTAATGAAACATTAGATCATCACAGATAAAGAGAAAAAAATTTTTTAAAAAAGGTGAAGAGAAGAAGAGAGAACACATGGTGGGACAACAATTATTTTAACAGCATAATTCTTATCTGACTCAATAGACTCCTGAAGAAAATTAGTATCTTTTAAATTTTGATTAGAAAATAATTATCAATCTATAACTGTATACCAGCTAAGTCATCATTTAAGGGTAAGAGCAAAATAAATTTTACCACCCATGTCTTTCATAAATAAATCAACTTATGAATTCAACATTAGATAAGTTACAAAAATCACAATAGAAAGTATGTTAAATGAGAAAACAGAAAACTCAGTTTCAGTTCTGTCTATTGCAAGAATGAGATGAAAAAAGAAATAGTGAACAATAAATTGTAATATCTGAAGATAAATCTAATTAATAGTTCATGCTGCAATAAAAACAATGAGGACAAAAATAGGATAATTTAAAAACAATGTGAATTTACATCCTTGTCGGCAATATTAAGGAAGAAAGATAAGGAGGGTTTCCCATGAACTGTTTTTAAGTTCTTACGTTATTTAGGAATAGAACAGAGATACACACTAAATTGAGACTTTAAGTTGATGATGGTTGCTAAAATATTGCAAAATCTGTTAAATGCTGGGAATAAAATATTTAACTTCCAAACTAATATGGGGAAAAATAATAAAGAAAATCAATCAACAAGGGATGGAAAATAGTTTGTTGCTGTTGCTGTTTTTTTTTTAAAGAAGCAAAAGAAAAATATTTTAGATATAAAATAGAAAATAAAATGATTGAAATGAGCTCAAATATTTCAATAATAATTGTACAAATAAACTAATTAAACTTTTATGTTGGCATACAACTATTTTCATATTGAGTAAATAACAAGACTCATCTATAAGCTGCTTTCATAATACTTAAGAAACATAAAGTTTGTCAATAAAGGTAACAAAAAGATAATTCCTGCAAATACTAACCCAAAGAAATATTTAAATAGACACATGATTTAGAAAATTAAAACAGAAAATCCAAAGGCATGTGAAAAAATTGTCAAATTCATTAATCATGAAATTACATTAAATGATAATCTGATACTATTTTTCTTATTTCAAATTATCAAATTTTTATTTTAAGCGATAATATTAAACACTGCTCAGTTTGTAATAATAACAGCAGTATTATACAATTCAATTAAGCATTTAAGTTGAAAAAAATAATATGGAAATGTATATGGATAGCCTTAAAAAATTGGCAACTTGTCACCCAGTTATCCTCTTCAAGGAATCTATTTAAAGGGCTCTATAAAAGACTGTCAATTATGTTCAAACATGTTCACTGTTCATTGCACTAAATAAATTATAATTCCCTCACATAAAGAAATATAAGTTTTATTTATAAAAGTTTTAAAATGAAACATAAAAATGCTTATGGTAAGTGTAAAAAGCAAAATTAAAAAAAAAACCATTGTGCAAGGAAGAAAGGAGATATTACAAAAGAGTAATCATGATTATTTTGATATGATGGGAATATTGGATTGCTATTACCTGTCTTATAATATCTGAATTTTCCACGTCTTGCAATGATCAGTGTTCCTTTTATGATTATAAAAATAAATTGATTAGATGAGAGAAAATCAGTCAAACGTACTCAGTCAAAAGGTCTACCTGGAAGTATGGTTAAAAATACACTGAAACCTGTGAGAGCCAGAACTCGACGGGACTGCTTTGTTTTTCCGGGTCTCGCAGCTTTTCTGCCTTTGACAGGGTACAGTCTTACCACTTTTTTATTGCTCTTTTTAGTAGAAAATATTTGCAATTTCCTTCTCTGACAGGTTTCCACCTTACACAAGTTCCTGCTTTCACAGGTTTTACTCTATTTTCAAATATACACTGTGTATATGTGTGTAAATATTTGTATGCAAGTCTGTAGATATGTATATAACATATGTGTGTTTATGTGTAACTATGCAGCATAGAGAAACTGCTAGAATATTGAGCTTGTTTGCAACCATACTTCATGTGTGCATATATCTGTTTGTAGGTAAATACATGCATCTTTTTGTGCTTTCTGTATAGTTTATAACGCTTTTATGGGTGGCAAGTTTTCTATACACCATCCAAAGTGCTAGGATTTTGTTTCTTTGTTTCTTCTTAATCATCACGCTAAACATCCCAAACAGAGAAACATACATTTTTCCATAGCAATAAGAAAGAAAATAATAGCTCTCCCCCAAGTGTTCAAATGACTTTAAAAAAAAATCTATTACAAGCCAAAATGCCATTAGGGTAACAGATTCATTGCATCAAGCATCCGATTCTTGTGGTGGACACCCTATAATGATGACTAGGAAACCATTCATCTTCTTCTTGACAGGTGACCTATTTTAGAATCAGGAAGACCATCATCCAAGGGAAAGTACTTTACCTGTGTTTGTTCCCTTAATCATCGCTTACTATTCACTCAGAAGATTTGCAGAAAAATAAGCTCTTTTACTTTCCTTTTCTAATTATATTTATGTATACTGGGATATATTATATTATTAATTTTGACTTGATTAATAAGTTTTTAGGATTAAACCATTTTTGGGGTGTAACAAGTACATGATAAATTTATTTAATATATCAGCATATATGATTTTCTATAATTCCATTTTTATTTAGAGGTCATCAGTCAACATTTTTGTGTTTTTTAGTGGAAGTTCACATATGCAGAACACTAGAAAGAGGTATAAATAAAACACATAATTCATAGTTAAAATGACTGGAGATGCTTTATTTTCTAAATATTCACTATCTCTAAAGGTTTTTTAAAAAATTTTCATCAATTTGTTTTACTATAAATGAATAGATAACAAACCATTGTCTTTTGAGATACATATTTACATTAATATCCACAAAGCAAATGTAATTGAGCATCAGAAGGGCCCTTGGTGTTCTGCTGTTGATGTCTTAGCTCTAACACGAAAGTAGCAATCTAGCATTTTGCTATAAACAGAAAAATATAGTGATGGCATTGGCTGGTCTTGTATTTTTAATATTCCCTTTAGGGTAAAATATGACATAAACTAATTACAGTGGTGGAGATTTCACTGTAGGGAAAATTGTTGTTACTTCATTTGACAATAAAGTAATTAACTTCTCTGCTGGAGAGTTTACTGTATAGTACTAATTAAGCTATCCATCAGAATTTATTTAAAAGTTAGTGAAGGCCTTGCTGCTATAACATTAAAAAGGGCAGTGTGATACAATTCAAATTCATGTTATGTGATTTTGTCAAGTAAACATGTACACATTTCCCTCTAAAAATATAGAGGAAACATTTTCATGTGGAACATAGATATTTGCATAGAATTTCAGGGTGTCTTGGTTAGCTAGTTCTGCTGTAACAAAAAGTACCGCAAGTAAGTGGCTTTAAAGAAAACCAAAAAACCAATCCTGATGCTTTGAGCTGATTCCAACTCATAGTGACCCTATCGGACAGAGCAGAACTGCCCCATAGGGTTTCCAAGGAATAGCTGGTGGGTTTGAACTACCAACCTTTTGGTTTGCAGGCTGAGCTCTTAACCACTGTGCCACCAGGGCTTCTGGCTTTAAAGAACTGAAATGTATTTTCTCACAGTTCAGGGGGCTGGAAGTCGGAATTCAGGGCGGGGCTCTAGAAGGAAGTACTGCTTTGTCTATTTCAGCTTCTAGCAGCTGGCAGTCCTTGGAGTTCTGATTGTGTAGATGCATCTGCCATGTGGGTCTTTTTTCATACGGAGTCTTCCCCCTCTGTATATGTTCTGCTCTTTTTATAACTCAGAAGTGATTAGGTTTAGGACTCATTCTACTCTGGTATGACCTCATCAACATAACAAAAGAGCCCCCCTATTTCTAAACAGGTTCATATTTACAGGCACAAGGATTAGAATTTCAGTACATGTTTGGGAGGGAGGCACAATTCAATATATAACACAAGGTAAAGCTTAAATCACCTCAGGATTTATATTTGTAGCTTGTTGAGTATTTTAGATTATAAACAAAAAATAAAGAGCAGTAATAAATGAGAGGGCTCCCTGAATGGTGCAACAGTTAAGCACTCAACTACTAGCTGAAAGGTTAGCAGTTTGAACCCACCCAGAGACATATCAGAAGACAGGCCTATCGGGAGACATCTAGCTCAACTGGCATAACATAGTTTATAAAGAAAATGTTCTACATCCTACATTGGTGAGTAGCGTCTGGGTTCTTAAAAGCTTGTGAGCAGCCATCTAACATACTCCATAGGTCCCACCCTGTCTGGAGCAAGGGAGAATGAAGAAAACCAAAGACACAAGGAAAAAATTAGTCCAAAGGACTAAAGGACCACAACCACCACAGCCTCCACCAGACTGAGTCCAGCACAACTAGATGGTGCCTGGCTACCACCACTGACTGTTCTGACAGGGATTACAGTAGAGGGTCCCAAATAGAGCTGAAGAAAAATGTAGAACTAAATTCTAACTCAAAAAAGACCAGACTTACTGGTCTGACAGAGACTGGAGAAACTCCAAGAGTATGGCACCCGGACACCCTTTTAACTTAGTGCTGAATTCACTCCTGAGGTTCACCTTTCAGCTAAAGAGTAGACAGGCCCATAAAACAAAAGGAGACTAAATGGATACCTTAGCCCAGGGTCAAGGACGAGAAGGCAGAAGGGGACAGGAAAACTGATAATAGGGAACCCAAGGTCGAGAAGGGAAGAGTATTGACATGTGGTGGGACTGGCAACCAACGTCACAAAACAATATGTGCATTAATTGTTTAATGAGAAACTGATTTACTCTGTAAACCTTCATCTAAAGTACAATATAAAAAAAAAAAAGAGAAAGAGAGAGAGAGACGCCTCCAAAGTGAATTTCAGCTCCCAGGGAGGGAGGGAGACACCAACTTTGCACCCTTCCTTGTGCCTGGCCTGGGGAGGCCCAAGGAGCTGAAGACACAGGTATCAACAACTTAGCATGACCCGATGGGAATGAGGCTAAAACAGACATAAGGACTGGGAACAACGTGACCCCCAAGTGGAGTGACTGCTCAAGGCCCAGGAAAGGCTTCCTGGGGAAAGAACTGTCTGGATTCATTGTGAGGGATGAAGAGGAGTTTTCCAAGCAGACACCTTATAAGCATCAAAGCAATCCTAGGCATTGTTCTGGCAACTCAGCATTCCTTGTCCTTTCTTTCAGTAGCAGTACCCAAATGTTCCTCTGCAAAGCCTGCCCCCTCTCAGTTCAAGGGTGAGGGGGAGTTGGCTCTAACCCCAGCTCCAGGAGTGGACATGTGACTCTTCCTGGCCAGTCAGAGCACAACATTGCCTCCCAAAGGTGATTGGTTCAGGGTGGGCATCTGGCTCAAGCCAAGGCTCCAATCAATGCTAACCTTGGTAGTTTTATTTACATGATCAGGAAGGTGACTTTTCTTTTTGTCCTTGTAATGAAGATACAAGCGTAGAGCTTCTGGGAGGCCCAAGATGCCCTCTGAGAATGAAGCCAAGGAGAACTGACAGGCAGAGAGTGATGGAGTGCTGATGATGTTGTTTGAACCCCAAACATAACAAATCCAGTAGCATCGTTTATCCTCAGACTTCTCAATTATGTGAACCAGTAAAGTATCTGATTTGACTCAAAAAAAAAAGAAGATAGGCCTGGAGATCTGCCTTCAAAAGGTCACAGACTTGAAACCCTATGCAGCAGTTCCACTCTGCACATATGGGGTCACCATGAGTCAGAACCAACTAGAAGGCAACTAACAACAACAATAAATGAGAAAAAAATATTAGTTTTTAAACTTAACGTGTTTTAAAAATGAAAGTGCATTTATCATATTTGTCTAACTGTCTAAATATGGATATTAGTAGTATAGAGTTCCTTGTGGATGATCAACTAATGACAAATTCCCATATTTTTTAACTACTAAAATTCAGTAAAGAAATAAATAGATTGCTATAATGTGAATGATTTACTAGTGATCTAGTTTACTTGTTCGGGGATTAGAACTCTAATCTTTCTTCAGACAGAGACAGGCAACAAACCACAATGAATAATTACAGTTCACTATATAACGTGTGTGAAAGGGATGAGATTGTTAAGGTAGTATGGTGTTGGGGAAGAACATTGAATATACCATTGACTGCCAGAAGAACACACAAATCTGTCTTGGAAGAAGTACAGCAAGAATGCTCCTTAGAAGTGAGGATGGCAAGACTTCGCCTCACATACTTTGGACATGTTATCAGGAGGGACCGGTTCCTGGAGAAGAACATCATGCTTGGTAAAGGAGAGGTAAACTAGACTGATACAGTCCAAAAATTATTTAAAACATGCCTCCTCTTTTGAACCCAATGTTTTTAAAGTCACACTTTTAAGCTTCTGTTAGAGCTTACCTTAATCATCATTGCAAAAGAGATGTTGCCCCTCCCAGTCATTTGTCTGATGATGTCTGTATTTAAAGCTGTGGGTAACTGACTATTGCTGTTTTTAGCACTGCTTTGGCTGTCTCAGTCTAGTCAAGACAAATGATACCTGGGCTGTGTTGGCAATACTTGGAGCACTTTAGTGAACCATTCCTTTGATAGTTAGATTACACTTGTCTTGCTACTTCAGTGTAAATGTGATTTGAGAGGCTTGTTGCTTGTTTCTGGTAAGTGTTGTGACTTGAAGATGAAAATATGTCACACTAGCTTGTTGGCTCTGGTTGGAAAAGACACAGAACTGTCACCAGCAGGAAGGAAGAAAATGTTTCATCGTCTACATTAAACTCTAAGGACTTACAAGATCTGCTGTGCAAACAAAGTTGAAGTACTTTCTGCTCACTAAATTCTTGCAACTCTAAATTAAGAGGTGCTCTGGGCCCCATTTTTCCATAGCTATTGATGGATTATTGTTTAAGAAAAAAGTCTGCCCCTCCCCCCAAGAAAAGACTGGCTTATCATTTACGTCATATATCAGGGAAAATGACAAAACAAATATCACATTTTGAAAGGAAAAGATGGAAAATGTCTCTTAAGGGATAAAACTCTATTCTCTGAAAACACATTCCCACTTGAAATAACTTCCTTATATTTTTAGAAGAGGATGACTTTGTACCAAGGATATAAGAGAGAAATTATACTAACGTAACAAAAAGAAATCGCTGTTGAAGATCTCTCATTAGTTAAGAAAGAATATATCAACTAAGTTGTAACTCTAGGAAAGAATTGTTAAATTTATTTCATTTAGAGCCCCATTGTTGTTGTTCAGTGCTGTCCAGTGGGGTCTGACTCATAGTGACCCTATGCACAACAGAACGAAACACTGCCCCGTCCTGCACCATCATCACAATCTTTGCTGTGTTTGAGACCATTGTTGCAATCAATGTGTCAGTCCATCTCACTGAGGGTCTTCCTATTTTTCGATGACCCTCTACTTTATCAAGCATGATGTCCTTCTCTAGGGACTAGTCCCTTCTGATAACATTTCCAAACTACGTGGGATGAAGTCTTGCCGTCCTCACTTCTAAGGAGCATTCTGACTGTACTTCTTCCAAGACAGATTTGTGTGTTCTTCTGGCAGTCGATGGTATATTTAATATTCTTCACCAACACCATGATTCAAAAGCATTGATTCTTCTTCAGTCTTGAGCCCCACAGCATTTAAAATATGGGCTTGGAGAATATAATTACACTTTATATTCATCCCAGAATATTACTAAAGATACTGTGTGTATTATTATTATACCTCAGTGTACTGATCAATAAACCATGCCTGCCCACTATAAGACAGATGTTTTCAGTTCTTTTATTTAATTCTTGGAACAACAACAACAACAAACCCTGGTTGTTCTGGGTACTAGATCTGAGTCTGGGGTAGGATGCATATGACACACATTACACATTTTTAGGTGTTTTTTTGTTTAATGAAATGAAACCAGGATATTCTGTCAGCTCCCATCTGGTAGGCATTTTATTTTGGTGGTGGTTGTTTGTTCTTGTTGTTGTTACGATTGCCAGTTTTTCCAATTTTTCTTCATTCTGTCTTGTAAATTTTGTACTAGATTATCAGCCAGACATAGTGTTGTCTATGATGTGAATTTCTATTTACTTCTGAGCATTCATGAGTATGTTAGCAAGAAGTTGGGAGAGGTTGTATAGACAGATACATACAAAATGGAAATTTGAACCAGATTTAAAATATAACCTTTAAGTTATATTTAAACTTAAAAATTATATGACTCTAAGAGTGGCTGGATTTTAAGAGAAAGAGAAGTGGAATAACTGACAGGCAATAGGAGACAATGGTGTCACATTTACAGATAAGACATTTAGTTCCTTTAATGCATTAGGAAAGATTTATAGAAAAACATAAAGAGAAAGGAGAAGAGAAATTAGATACAATGACGGGGAGAAGAGAAAAAATGTGAATTCATGTCAATGCATTAATTTTCTTTGTGAAATAGTGTAGATTAGATATGTTCACTAACCTCTAAACAAGTTTGGCCAGTCAGCATATATTTTAAATTGGCCATACTTGTTCTATTTTATGATTTTCTCCAAAAGTGCTCTTTAGTCCAGAAATTGGAGTGGAGAGCTGAGAAATGAGATTGACTAGCATTGTAGACTGGATGACAGTTTCAGTAAAACAATTTAGATACACTAGAATGCTAATAAAGGGAAACACTGAAAGGATTGAAGAGTATAGTAAACGTGAAAGCGAGGTAAGTGAACACGGAGAGAGTGAAGAATATAAGAAATGAAAAGACAGAAGACTAAAGAGAAGATATATTGATAATTGGATAAATTTTGTATAGTATAATAAGGTTTTGGTTGGGTCAGGAATATGGCATCAAACTTGATGGAGATGTTATTTTTATGGACAAGTCCATAAGGTGCCTCTGTGAGGGTGGATAGCCAAGTTAGAGGAGAACTGAAGATATGCAAAAAGAAGGAGGGAAAGGAACAGAGATTAATATCACAGATGGGGCATCATTATGGATATTAACATTGCTGAGCATGAGAAAAAGGACAAATACTACAGAAAAGAGACTCAGGTACTGCCTTTCTTGGGGAAGTTGTAAATGAATCCTGGAGAATAGAAAATTGCAGTGAAATGATGTGTTTCATTTGTTTTTTTGTACATGTTACTAACGTGCTCTACATACAAATGTTAGTAATATGCACTACATACAAATGTTGCAGAGCGGAATTTGCTGATGTCATAATATCTGTAAGTGTATATGTAACGTTTCCAAGCCCCAAAGACAAATAAAGATTGGATTTATAAAAATACTGATACTAAAAGGCAATAATAATGCAATAAAAAAAAGAGATATTCAGCTTACATCAGACCGACTTAGAACAGAGTCATCGGGATGAAACCCCAAAGTAAGTCGGGGACTACCTGTATACAGTTGAAATGTGATCATTAGTGCTTTTCACCAAATATTTACAGATCTAGTCACATGGCAGGAATGCATTTCTCTGATCCTTTATAGTTAGGCATAGCTATATGACTTGCTTTCACCAACTTAATGTGAGAGAAAGTCTCTGGGAGCTAAAGTGTGATTCATTGCCTTCTATTTCTCCTGACACAGCTACCAGTGACATTCCAGTTGATGGAGGCACCGTAGATTTGTTTCTCTGAATGAAGACAACATGCAGTAAAGCCTCCAGCTGCTCTGCAATAGTGAAAGCTGTATTGTCATTCTGTATACTTATGAGGATGGAGCACCCGGTCACTTGGCGATAGACAAATACCACGAAGGAGAAATACATCTTATTGTTATAAGCTACTATATTCTGGAGCTTTTTGTTACTTCTGCATAACTTAACCTAGATTAATATTCTCATTTCACAGATGAAGAAACTGAGGCTCCATGAGGTTAGGAAGGAATGAAAGAGATGTCAAGGTACTAGTTTATCCTTTAAAGACTGAAATGTCAGCCTCCTTCGTGATATACCTGATCCACACACAGCTGTTTAATTCAGAAGCATCCATTTCAAGAATTCATGTGAGCTAGCTAGAAGACATAACAATGAGCATAGCATCAGTAACCCTGCTAGGGAAAATTTGTGTTCAGCATCACTTATTTTGAGTATTTCTTACTAGAAGGATAAGAATTTCCTTAAAGACCATAAAAAACGAACGCCATTATATGTAGACAGTAGGTACAGAAAATTTGCAAATTAAATACCCAGAGATCTTTAGAGCTGAATGAAAGGAAATGTTAGGAAAACAGAGTGACTAACAATGGATGTCATGTCTCACTTGTTTCATGTAGTATTTAGAAAAAAATTACCCAAATCACATCTTTTCATTACATTGAACCAGTTACTACCTTGCAAATGTGTGATTTAAAAAGTTCTTTAAAAACTAATGTCTACATTGTCCTCTACTTTTCTATGTTTAAAAAAATCAAATTCTAAACCTTTTAAAAAAGATTTCTGATTATATAGTCTCAAAGGAATATGTTGCTGTTGTTCTTAGGTGCTGTTGAATTTGTTCTGACTCATAGCGACCCTATGTACAACAGAACGAAACACTGCCCAGACCTGCCAGATCATTGTTATGCTTGTTATATAACACTGAAATAATCCTTTCGATGTCCTCATCCCAGGTAATTTATGTGTAATACAATCCTCTATAGATGGCTGTATATTCAAATGTGTAGGTATTGTAGGATTTGTGAGAAGAATTCCCATTTATCAAAGTGGAGAGAATAGATATTAAGGATTGGTGTCACAACTGGATGTTGAAAACAAAGCTATAAGAATGGAAAACATACACTTCATTTTTTCAGGAAGTTATCTCATTCCCTAGCAGGCGATTTCAATTAGTAACTCTTCAACCAAATCCAAGTCACTTGGATATGATAGTTTCTTAACTTAAAATTGACACCAGTAATAAGATTGCAATCTCAAAATCATTAATTTGAGATTGTAGTTATATGTACCCTTAGTTAAGGCTCAATAAATAGATGTTGAATAATGTGGGAAAATGAGAATAACTTTTATAATTTGGAGAAATTATCTAACACCATATTTTAAGCGACTCTTTAATTGAACCTTTGAGAGTAAGCATTAGTTTCAGGTGAAAGGATTTATACTCTATCCTTACCTAATTCTCTTCGTAATCCTCAGGATCCAATTCCTAAAAAGTGTGAAAGGAAGAATCCTCTGCAATTGGAGTTCTCTTTATGACCTGTCTGTCTCACAATCAAACCAGCATTCCTTATTCTGGAGGTGATTCTGAATACTGATACCGATTGCCATCTAAAGAGATTCGCAATGAGAAATAGTAACACTGTCATAAATTCTAGCTTCTTTCTTTGCCTGCTCAACACAGTTGCTAGAATTTCTACTTCATCATACACCTTGTAATATTTAACATGAGAAAATACAGCAATATAAAAAAATAAATTGTACTAATAAATTTTAAACACTTCTTTTGGCTTAATATTAGTGCTCACATAAAAGATAATTTTGTTCTTTTCAATATTTCCAAGATAATTTAAATTAGTCAAATATAAGCAAAACTAAAATTTTAAGTAATAACAGAATTCATAATTAATCACACCCAAAGAGGGAGTATCATAAAATGGTAAAGCTAAAACATCAATTTAAAAAAGCATTATGAATTTCACTCTCTTGCATTAAAAAAAAAGAAAACCTCAGTTTTGGAAAACTAGCAAAATGCTATGAAACAAGATAATAATGCATGAAAATAATATAGAAGATAAATGGAAACAAGGCTAAAGGGGAAGAAGAAGAGGAACATCTTCTAACTATTGACAAGAATGCCGTGGTATCTTTAAAGCACGTATGTTTTATGATGGCTGTTTTTTCGGTCATGTTTTTAGAAGCACAAAAATATTTCGTGATAAGATCTGTTTTAAACACAAAACAAAACACCAAGATCCTTTATGTTTAACACAACCTAAAAGCAACTAAGCCAAACATTCATAATTATGTAGTAGGCATTTTTCATATTTTTCAAAGTGCTATCAAATTGAGAAATCTGGTATGATAATGACCACATTTTCTATTTGACCTACTTTGTGCTCGTTTTTCTTACGCCAGCTCATTGTTCTTCTTACACCTTATGATTTCAATTAGACTAGAAGTTTTTTCCTGTAGAAATTATTGAAGAGAAATTGGACAGAATCTAATAAAATTTAATGTGTGAAATACTAGAACATATATGCCCTGGTTAACAGACACCTGTACCTGTAAACGAGCTATGCCTTTTGAGGTGTTTATATTTGTCAGATTCGCTCTTCATTCAGTTACCTCCACTGCATGACTCCCCCCACCACCCCTTTCTTTCTCTCTTCCTCTCTCTGTCTTTTTCTCTCTTCACTCTCTAAGGCTTAAAATGTAGGCATGGAGAAAAAAGAAGTCCTGTGGGATAACACAAGTTCAAATCAATGTTACAGGTTAAGGGACAAGAACAAGGCAAGGAAGAAAATAGGATGAAATCAGTGATGCAAAATTATATCCTGGTTACTAACAATATTTCCTTTTCATTGAAACTAGGTCATCTATGGTGAAGAGAGAAAAAGAAAAGAAACTTGACCTAAATATGATGCATTACGTTGATCTCATTTATTTATTCACCAAGATTTAGGAGCATGTAATAATAATAGCTCTCAGTTGTTGAAAACCTACTATGTGCCAGATGTTTTACATCCAAGCATTATAACTACCCTGAGTGGCAGCTACTGTTACTTCCGTTTGAGAGATAAAGACTTTCAGGTTTTGAGAAGTTAAGAAACTTGTTCCAAGTCTCAGAAGTAGTATGGGATGGAACTGGGATTTGGGCACCAGTTTGTTTGATTTCAGTCCTGTACTCCTTTCCATTGTATTGGGGTAGGCACTGGTTTTTAAAGACATTTTGCTCAAATTATAATATAAAGCACAAAACGTTAAAAAAAAAGTTTGATGGTATATAATAGAAGCAATGCTAAACTTCTGAAATCTGGCCCATAACTTAAGGGAGCAAGATACTAGAAATAGCTCTCACATTATATTTATACATAACATTGTGGCAATTGGCAATGTCATAGTCAAACTTCCAGTTCACATTCACAGATACAGTGAAGCCTGTAAGAGCAGGAACTCAACGGCACTGCCTTGTTTTTCCTGGTCTCACAAATTTTCTGCCTTTGACAGGGTGCAGTCTTACCACTTTTATACAGCTCTCTATTAAAAATCCTGCCTCATAAATGTCCAGAAAGTGTTTCTTTTCAATTTTATAGGACTGGAAAAGAAACTATTTTTATGATTTGCGTATTTATTCAAATTATGTACAGACATGTGCATATACTATTCCAACAAAAATATGGGTAAAATTCACTTTTTAATAAAAACATCTAACCTCAACGGTTAATTTACTTTGTTTTTTGACCAAATTATTTAAACAAATTTCTAAGTTCATAGCCTTGTCAAAAAACTCTTGGTCTCCTTTAACTTTTCCAAATTCCTACAAAGCCTTAATATAGTTGAAAACTTGTGTTTGACACACAGTAACATTGCAGAAAGAAGTGGAAGACTGAGCTTTCATCTCTGAATCTTATACTTGTTGGAACTATTTCCAGCTTTTGCATCATTACTTCCACGTATTTTGGTTGCAATACCAACAATTTTCTGATTCTGTCTGTGTCTCACAGGTTCCGGCTTTCAGAGAATATTTGTTAGGCCGAAGCAATCATTTTAATGGAAAATATTTGACTTTTCCTTCTCTGACAAGTTTCTACCTTATACAGGTTCCGGCTTCTGCAGGTTTTACTGTATACCTTTAAAAGGGAGGTTAAAGTCAATGACTCATTCTATATATGAATCAAAGTCTTACAATAAATCAAAGTAAGAAGAAGAATCTACAGTGCTAATTTGGTCATTTTTACCTTTTATAAAAACCATTAAAAACTTGAAAACTTAAAAAGAATAACATGGTATTTCTAAAGCTCTATTCACTGATTCAAAAAAAAAAACACTTTATTTTTCCTTCTTCTTTACTTATTAACCTCTTGTACATTCTAATCTAAGTTCTAAAGTTCTAATGAAGGCCACAGTAAATTTGATTTCTAAGCAGGTGACTTTGTTAGCTGTCATAAATCCTGGAATCACAAGGAGAGAGAAGGAAGGCAGTATATTTCGTATTTATATTTTAATAGTCGTGTTATTTTTATATTTGGAGAAGTTAAGGCACAGAGAGAAAGTCAATAATATGTCTAAGCTCTCATAACTATTAAATGTCTGAGGATAGCTTTAAGTCCATACCTTCCTAACCAAAAGGTTGAGCTATTTTTACTAAACTACTGAGATCCTTCAAAGGAGATGGTGTCCTCAACTCCTCCAATAAAACTGACAGCTAGGTAGCCAAAGAATGTAGAAATGCATGACAGATCACTTCCCTTTTCTCTGGCATCTCTCTGAATCTCTATGTCTGCTTTGTGAAACTCAACATCAGGGGCCACTGCCAGCATCCAGAGACATATTTTTAAATAATAATGATTTAAATTAGCTTAAAGAAAGATGTCAAAAAATACCTCTTGATAATTTTAGTTGAAAACATAAACTTCCCATTGTAATAACACAATGGTAGATTTTGAAAACACCTTTGGTTGATTTTTAAAGTAGCCACATATTTGCAATTAAACAGTCACCAAAAACATCATTAATTTTTTCTGTGTAAAGTACTGAGCATAAAAACTGATATTATATAGTCTTTATTGATTACGGTCTGAGGAAGAAAAAAACTAAATTTTCTCTCTTCTGGTAGCTCCCTTTCTCAGATGACAAGAAATATACTTTCCATTTTGTTCTGATTGCTAGGAAGCTTAGAACTAACTTTGGACTTTTTTCTTTTATTATCTTTGTTGGTGTGTGTTTATGTGGGTGCATGTATTTTTATTCTAATGTACCACAAATAATTTTTAGCACTTGGTTTGGTACAAACAAACATACAAAATAAATCTGTGAGAAATATTTTGGTGTTATAACAGATGCCCATTTTTCAAACATGCTTTGTTAATGCATTTTATTAAAACTGTCTTAAACAACCCTTTTTTTCTTTCTTAGCAATTGATACAATTAGCCCAAGATTTATGTACATATTGATTTTTTCTTACATTATTTTTTTCTTTCTCCTTTTAATGTTTAGAAATTGAGTTAATCAAAAAAAAAAAAGACTTCCGGAAAAATGGCGCTGTAGGCAGAAGCACCACACTGTCCCTCCACAGCAAAGATCTGAAAAACTAAGCCGAACAGAGAAAACAATAGACCTGAAACCCTAAAACATCAAATGAAGAGGTAAAGAACTCAGCCAAGCACCAAATGGAGTGAGAAAACTGACAGAGAACTGAAAGCAAGGAGAGATTCATGCAGAGGTCCCCTATCAGCTACCACAGCACGGATCCGCCATGTTGGACTCCTATCAGAGACCAGCGCAGGGCGTACGAGAAAGCAGCTTCATGGAGCTTCCAGCGGGAGACAAAACAACAGATAATTTGCGATATATGCTTTCCCACCACCCCACCACCCTTCTTCACCCCCACTCAGCCTCCTCTACTTCCTGCAGCCACAATCTCTTGTCTGGGAAGCACCTGCTGCTTGGATTCCACCCACCCGAATGGGCCGGCTCTCTGAGTGCCATTTGTTGGCTGCTAGTGTTGCTTTTTTTCCGCTTCTTTTGATTTCTTCCTTACCTGTCACCACCTCCCACTCCTTTCACTCAAATACCTGGCTCCAAGAGCCATCTTTGCTTCTTCCTGAGGGGCTGTGGAGCTCCGTTTGAGTGTGGAGCTGCTTCCCTGTCTGGGCTGCCGCACTGGTGGGATCCCAGGGCTTTTGTTCATTTGTTTGTTTTGAATTGTTTGTTTGTTTTCTTTTCCTTTTCTTGAGTAGGGAGACCATTCTGGCCAGGCAGCGCTGCATGGCTTGGAAACTATCCCCTCGGCTTGCACAGACGTGCACAGGGATCCCTGAGAGCATTTCTTTTTTCGTTGTTTTTTTTCTTTCCTTTCTTTTTTTCCTGTTTTTTTGGTGGCTTTTCTTGTTCTGTTTTTTTTTTTTTTTAATTTGTTTTGTTTTCTTTTCCATCTTTTTCCCTTTTTGTCTTTCTTCATTACTCAGTTTCTCATCTCTCTATATCCTCCTTCTCTTTCTGTCCTGAACATGGCGTTGTATACCTCTATACATTCTAGCCAGGCGGTACTGCAACACCTAAGAACAACTTCCCCAAACCTCATAGCCGCACCAGTGGGATCCCTGGGAACTTTGCTGTTCTTTAACCTTTCTGAAATTTATTTATTCATTCTTTTCTTTTCTTTCTCTTCCTCTTTTTGTTTTTCTCCATTTCATAGTCTCTCATCTCTCCACTCCAACGGCAAGCTCCCCTAGCGTTCTTTTTTGTTTGTTTATATGTTTTTGGCTCCTGTTCCTCTCTCCTCTCTCCCATATCCATCTTAGATCCACACATATCAATCTCCCTGCTACATCCTCCCTACCTGCACCGTGTGCTTAATATCACACCACCAAGCAGCACAGGCACGGCCTACTGGAACCTGCCCTGCACTGATTACCAACCCGCTCTGGTGGCTGTAGTAAGTGCCACAAATAACCCGTCTCAGTAACTCCTCTTCGGCTAGGCCTGCCCTGCCATACCATATCTGAGTGACTGACCCTACCAATTGGAGAAGGAGGCAGACAGCATTGTGCCCACAGACGAGCAAACAACAAAGAACACACAGCCCGCCTGCTCACACATAGCCAAATTAAAAAAAAAAAAGGGACAAAAGAAACAAATCTACAATCAATAAACGAGAAAAATAACTACTGAATGACCTGAAGACAACAGACAATATCAAAACATTTACAAAACAGGACAGGATGGTTCTAGTAGGCATCCAAAATAAAACATCAGATGACTTTCCAGTGGAAGAAAAGGCACTAGAACTACCTGATAGGGAATTCAAATCTCTAATACTCAGAATTCTCCAAGAGCTGAAGCAAAAAGCAGACAAAAATG
>NW_004443961.1:10203078-10211654 GCF_000243295.1 Trichechus manatus latirostris
TTCACCGTTCAGCCTGTGAGTGGACAGCCGCATAAAGCCAAATGGGACTAATGAGGTACAGCAGTCCAGGGACAAGGGCCAGAAGGCAGAAGGGGACAAGGAAGCTGGTGATAGGGAACCCTAGTTTGAATAAGGATAGTGTTGATGTGTTGTGAGGTTGTTAACCATTGCCATAGGGCAACATGTGTACTGTTAAATGAGAAACTATTTTGTTCTGTAAGCCTTCATCTAAAGTGAGAATAGCAGCACTACTGGAAGAGTGTAGTCGATGTCACTGAACTGTGCAAGTAGAAATTTTTGAACTGGTGTATCTTTGGCTATGTAAATTTTCACCAAAAAAAAAAAGGTCGAGAAGGGAAAGGGTTGATATGTTGTGAGGTTGTTAACCAATGTCATAAAACAATATGTGTACTACTGTTTCATGAGAAACTATTTGTTCTGTAAGCCTTCACCTGAAGTAGAATTAAAAAAAAAAAATTTTTAGAGACTTTCTACTATATCACCCTAAGGAATATTTTAGTGGCATCAACAAACTCTCTGACAATAAACTGAGATTGCATTCCTTGCTGAGGCACCATAGTTGCAATTAAGTTGAATGTATATGGTGGTTTCAGTTTAATTCCTAATGGGCTATACTGTACATAATAAAATTACCACAGAGAATTGATGAGTAGCATTTAATTAGCAGATGACAACCTAATCTTAATGATCGCAATGTCTAATTTTTCAAAGACATAGCGATTCTTGAGAAATATATATACAACATAGGAAAAACATAGAGTGGTGCACTTATTTAGATTTAGATTACTGTAGCAGAGGCCACAGGGGAAATTGGAGGGCAGGTTATTGACATTTGAAGTGTTCATGGGTAGCAGTATTGCGTTGTGCTTAAGAGGAGGTTAAAGGTCACACTGCCTGGTCCTTGACTCCTAGCTCCTTGTCCCTTAGCCTGGGTTGTCCAGAAAGCAGAGCCTGAGGCAAAGGTTTTAGCATGAGTAGTCCTGAGTGGTGGAAACAGGTAATGTGCTTGGCTGCTAACCAAAAGGTTGGAAGTTTGAGTTTACCCAGAGGCACCTAGGAAGAAAGCCCTGGGGATCTACTTCTGAAAAATCAAGCATTGAAAACCCTATGGAGCACAATGCTACTCTGATACATGTGGAGACACCATGAGTTGTAGTCCACTCAATGGTAACTGGTTTGGACTTTACTAGAAAAGAGGAGTGAGGGAAAGGGAAATGAATCAGAAAAAGAGGGAGAGCAAGTAAAAGAATGTGTTACTAAGCTGGCCATCACTGGCATCAAGCATAACTCAGACTTGTGGGAGTATCTTACAAAAGGTAAAATAAACAAGAACTTTTATGGACATTTATTTATTCCTAGGTAGGAAAACAGAAAAATGTACCCTCTGGTTCCCATTTCTTATTAATCAAATTTCATCTCCTGGCGTGTTATCTCACCTGTGTTTCTGGGTTGCATTTGTGTGAGTCTTGAACAGGCCCACAGCGTCTCATTCTTCTCAGAGTAGGAGAGTTCTAAGGCAGGAGATAAGTGGTGTTCAAAGCATTCATCAGGTAAGACACTGTTGGGTTATACCTGGTGAAGCTGGTTGGACTACACTCAGATCGGGTTATCACAACAGTGGCTTAGGCTGCAACAAATAGCCAAAGGTTCCAGAGACATGTGAGGTTGAGATCTTCTAACAAGAGAAAACCAAGTCCATTGCTGTGGAATCAATTCTGACTCAGAGCAACCCTGTAGGACAGAGTAGAACTGCCCCATAGAGTTTCCAACGAGTGCCTGGTGGATTTGAACTGCCAACCTTTTGGTTAGCGGCCATAGCACTTAACCAGCATGCCACCAGGGTTTCTGAGATCATCTATAGTAGCACATAAGATGTGTCTGATTTACCACTGCTCAGATATACTGATGCCCTCGCATATTATCCAGCTACTTCAATACAGTTTGGGGCCTCTGTGGTTGTAAAAGCAATATGTTCTCGCTTTTTCCCCAAGAAGGCAGGTACAAGTCTAATCAGTCACAACATCTCCTTTAAGGACAACACATTGAGCCAGTCAATCAATTGTTCAGAAGAAATTCTCCCATATAGCCCTAGGTATGAGTTTGAGGGAGAGATGTCAATAGAATAGAGGCAAGTGATATAGGAGTCTGGGCCAGTTCGTGCAGTTATTCATGCTTTTGGGACCTATTGAGGCCAGATCACAAATGTATCATTTCCATTGTACAATGTGTGCTTGCTACTCATGCCCAAACTTACAACTCAGTGGCTTTACTAATGCCCAGGTTTAGATAGGCAGTTATGATCACATAGTCATTTGATGTTTCATAGTTAGGATCAATTTTCCTCCTGGGCGTGCTAGAAATTTGATATACATCCTTATTATACCATAGATATCGCTAGCACTAGCAGATCTTCTGTCAACTTTCTGTCACATAGTTTGAGTGACAGGGCAGCCTGCACATCACTCTCGACCCGCTACAGATGCTTTCTTGCTCTTGGCTCCATCCAAAATTGGCAGCCTTTTGAGCCACCCAATAAATAATGGCCAGAGCTGTATTCTGAAGTATATTATATGCTCCCTCCAAAATCCAAAGAAGTCCACCAAGTACTGTTGTTAGGAGGTGTAAGGTGCATCAAATTTTTATTCTCCATAGAAGGGTTGCTCTGATGCCCAAGTCCGCTTGAACCCCTAAAATATTCACTGATATTCCAGGCTCCTGGACCTTCAACTGGATAGTCTTTTTTCCTCTGGTATTCATGTGTCTTTCTAGGGCATATAGAACACTTGCTAGTTCCTGATCATTGGGTACAATTAGCATGATATATCATTATAGTAGGCTAGCATGATGTTCTGCAGAATAGCAAGAGGATCACACTTCTGTGGAGTGTATCATGAAAGTGAGCATGAGAGTTAACATCACCCTGAGGCAATCAGTGACTGTGTACTGCTGCCCCTCCTATATGATGACAAACTGCTTTTGATCCTCCATATTGTCAAAGAACAAGAAGAATGCAATTGCCAACTCAATGCATGCATTCCAAGTGGCAGAGGCTGTGTGGAATTGCACCAGTAAGTATGCTATGCCTAGCATGTAGTTGCAATTACAGCTATAGTCTGAGTAAATGCAAGGCAGCCAGTCAATAGTCATCTACCATAATGGGGATTATTATAATTATTATTATTTTTCTAGTAGCCTGGAAAGTGAATTGAATAGAGATATCATTGGGCACACCATTCTGCATTGCTTAAATATTTGATGGAGGTGCTTATCTTTGCAATTCATTCTGGGGTGTAGTATTGTTTCTAATTTTTGCCTGGCTCTCCCTACCATAATGGCTCTTACTCTACAGGTTATAAGTCAATATAAGGATTCTGTCAACTGCAAAACATATAATACTCAATTATATACTTGGGGACCAGGGAAATAACTGTGGGATGGTGGTGTGGACTTGTTGAATAAATTATAAGATAAACTTGGGCAAAAACTCCATTTATCAGCCAGTGTCCAAGACCTGCACTCTAATTTGAGGACAATGATGTTATTTCAGTCCCTCCATTATTTGTCTCAGCTCAGAATCATTATCTAGTCCCATTGCCATCAAGTCCATTCTGACTCATACTGACCCTATAGGGTAGAGTAGAACCGCCCCACAGGGTTTCCAAGGCTGTAAATCTTTATGGAAGCAGACTGCCACATCTTTCTCCTGCGGAGTATCTGGTGAGTTCGAACTGCCAACATTTTGGTTAGCAGCCGAGTTCTTAAACACTCAGGTCTCTCTCATTATCTAATAGACCTCAGATATCTGTCATTCCTCTTTCCCAACACATAGTTATCCTGATATTGGCAACAAGTCCCGTTAGGGCAATATTTACCTAATTCATGCAGTGTGATATTGCAGGTTCCTCTCCCAAGGAGAAACAAATTCCCTTTCAATCTATGGCTTCCAGGTCTGTGAAATGATTTACATCTGGAAATGTTGTGAAAATCACAATTTTCCATTTTGATGGTGATGTCAGTTATCAGTTCACATACTTTTTCTTTTTTATTATATAGGTCAAGCAATGGACTACTCTCCTTATCGTCTCTCTTTCTTCTACGACACCGTGATCTATTTGCCATCACCACAGATAGCTTTGTGTCAGGACACTCTGATTTCCATTCTAGTCATGCTGCTCATTAGAGTAATTAATCTGTCTTGCCACTGAAGGGTAGTGCTGCCACCTGTCTTCTTCCATTCCAGAATTCCATCATTCCTATTTATACCAGGCAGCTCAATTTCATGACAACATCTCTCACTGTCAATTCCATCCTGCAGAGGACAGAAAACATCAAGTTTCTTAAAGATGTTGACTCCTTCTTCAACCCCTACCAGTGCATTCCATATTGTCTCAATGAAGGAAATGATCCCTGGAAATATTTTGGGAAAACAGTTGGCTGTGTGTTCTCAGGTTGTACATTGAAACCAATTCTAATATTGCCACTTCCTTGAGCCTTTTATTTTTTCCTTCATACTTTCTCAAGGAAGTACTGACATCTCCACCTCATTTATGCTAGGTAATCATTGTATCTAAGCTTCAGAGTATTATCTGAACAGAGTATGATGACTGACTCTGCTCCTTGACAGAATATTGAATTTCAATTTAGGAGTGAGTGCCCCAAAGTCAATAAATTCTTCCATATTGCAATATTTGCTAGGGTGTGCTGCCCAATTCCCCACTCAGGACTGAGGCATCATTTTTTCCAGCTAGCTACTAGCAGTGCTGGCCAATGGCTCATAGCTGAGACCCTATCTGAGAATTGTCCTTGGACAAAAACAGCTGTCTCACTCAAGTTCCTCTTCCCTCTGGGGGTAAGCCCACACGAAATAACTGGTATTTAAGAGGGTTCAGAGGCGCTACCTCTTGCCTTAACAATTGTGAATGGTCATTCACCTCCAGAACTCCCCAAGGAATTCTCTGAGGCCCCTCCTGCAACTGTACCACAGATCAACTTCTCCTTTTGTCCAATCCTGCTCCCCTTATCCCTTTACAAGTGTTATCCTCAAGAGCACTCCTCAATAAAACTCTTAGACACAAATCTTCACCTCAAATTCTGTTTCCCGGAAAAGTCAAACTATGACGTATAACTAGTCTTAATTCTTCTGCCCTGTTTTAACAATTTTAAGATCCACTACCACAATTATCCACCATTTCTTACTTTATACATATTAAACAGGTTCTCTAATTCCATTGATGATTAAATGACTATCTCCTAGAGAATAGAATTTCCTTGCTTTATAATTATCCTGGAGACAATAAAGGGTAACAGAGACATTCCTGAAGAGCACAATCACCATTCTGGGAGGGATTTGCTTCCATGGAGTCTTTGTATGTGCTCCTAGCCAGGTAAAACTGCTCTCCTCTGGCAAGGGAGAGGGGACATTTCCGCTTTTGTGCAGAATTCAGGGGAATGTGGAGTTCGAGATTTTCAAGTTTGTTTACACAATTGTCCTTATCTCAAGTCTCAAAATTTTGCTTTTTTCTAACTGAGATCCTAAATTAAACATATGAGATCTCTCAAGGCAACATATTCAGTCTCCACTGTAGCTCTGTCAAATGTACAGTTAAATTCTGTGTCTAATTTTCTTCCCAGAATACCTGAACCCATAGAAGTTAAGGCTCTCCTTCAATGAAGCCATAGAGCCTTTTGGGCTTTCGCAGAGTGCCTCAAATTGAGAGCTGGCTGCTCTAGGCCTATAATTTTCTCTTTCAAAGCTTCCAATATCATTAACAAAAGATAGGTCAATCCAAAGTCCTTATAATCATCATTGTCTCCTTATTATTTAAGCATGCAGTTATTGCATATCCTAAAATCTTATCTTCTATATCCCAATTAACACAAGAGAAAGCCTTAGCAATTTTGATGCCATAGCATGCCAGAGCTAATCACCAGCCCCATTTAACACCAGCAGGGGGTCCTTACTGCTATAAATAGTGTAGCTCCAATATAAAAAAAACTCCCCTAAACAAAACAAAACAAACCCACTGCCACTGAGTTGATCCTGTAAGACAGAGTAGAACTGCCTCGTAGGCTGTGAATCTTTACGAAAGCAGACTGCCACACCTTTCTCACGTGGAGCGGTTGATGGGTTTGAAACGCCGATCTTTCTGTTAGCAGCTGAGCACTTTAACCACTGCGCCATGAGGTCTCCTTAGGGCCAATATACTATACACTATATCAGACATGACAGAATTTTGAAAGACCAATGACTTATTCATTGCAAATACCTGTTTTCAACAACATAAACGGTGACTATGCATGTGGACCTTGCCAGAAGGAATACACAAGAATGAAATAGACAACATCTGTGGAAAGAGATGATGGAGAAGCTCAATACCATCAGTCAGAACAAGGCCAGGGGCTGGCTGTGGAACAGACCATCAATTGCTCATGTGCAAGTTCAAGTTAAAGCTGAAGAAAATTAAAGCAAGTCCATGAGAGTCAAAATACAACCTTGAGTATATCCCACCTGAATTTAGAGACCATCTCAAGACTAGATTTGATGCATTGAACATTAATGATTGAAGAACAGATGAGTTGTGGGATGACATCAAGGACATTATACATGAAGAAAGCTAAAGGTCATTACAAAGACAAGAGAGAAAGAAAAGACCAAAATGGATGTCAGAAGAAACTCTAAAACTTGCTCTTGAACACAGAGAAGATAGAATGAAAGGAAAAAAATGATCACGTAAAAGGAAAAGCCTCTAGCTGCTGAGACTGTCTCTCACTCCTCTAGCTGTGCAGAGGCCCAGCTCTTCTTGTCAAAGGATTAGGAAAGTCACTGTACCTGGTTAGCAAAGGCCACTCAATGTTGTCAAATAAACCAAACCAAACCAACCAAACAAAAAACCCAGTTGATTCTGACTCATAGCAACTCCATGTGTGTCAGACCACAGACATGCTTCATAGAGTTTTCAGTGGCTGATTTTTCAGAAGTAGATCTCCAGGCCTTGGCACCTCAGGTGGACTTCAACTTCCAATCATTTCAGTTAGTAGTGAGTGTATTAACGGTTTGTACCATCTCGTGACTCTTGTCAAATGAGCAGGGGCTGTGACCTTTTGGCTTACATTTGAATCGCTGATCTGCCATTTAAAGTAAATTACTTAGGCAATGTCCTCATCCTGCCTGAGCCCCAGATTCTCAATCCGTACAATGTAGGTCAAAAACATCTACGCATAGTAGTACTGTGAGAACCTTATCTCATGAATTATAAATTTCTTTTTTCATATTTAAAAATCTCTGAAGTCAGAATGCATCTTAAAATTGGTAGTATCTTTAAATTAGAATTAGCAGTAGTTGACTGGGGAGGTGGAATGGCAGGAGAGGCAGGAGGGAGGGATTACAAAAAAGCATGAGGGAGCTTTTGAAGGTGATAGATGTGTCTGTTATTTTGTTTATGGTGATGGCTTTACTTGGGTAGTCATATGTCTAAACTTCTCAAATTGTACACTTGAAAAGTGTGCACTTTACTGAATGTCAATTATACCTCAATAAAGTTGTTGACTTTTTTTTTTAAAAGAAGATGAAAGGAATATACTGTCACTGTACCAAAAGAATTGGTTGACGTTCAACCATTTCAGGAGGTAACATACGATCAAGAACCATTGGTACTGAAGGAAGAAGTCCAAGCTGCCCTGAAGGCACTAATGAAAAACAAGGCTCCAGGAATTGACGGAATACCAACCGAAATGTTTCAACAGATAGATGCAATGGTAGAAGGGCCCACTTGTCTATGCCAAGAAATTTGGAAGATATCTACCTGACCAACCGAATGGAAGAGATCCATATTTGTGCCCATTCCAAAGAAAGATAGTCCAACAGAATGTGTAAATCATCGAACGATATCATTAATATCACAGGCAAGTAAAATTTTGGTGAAAATAATTCAAAAACATTTGCAGTAGTAGATCAACAGGGAACTGCCAGAGATTCAGGCAGGATTCAGAAGAGGATGTGGAATGAAGGATATCATTGCTGATGTCAGATGGATCTTGGATGAAAGCAGAGAATACCAGAAAGATGTTTACCTATGTTTTATTGACTATGCAAAGTCATTCGACTGTGTGAATCATAACAAATTATGGATAACATTGCGAAGAATGGGAGTTCCAGAAGGCTCATGCAGAACCTGTACATAGACCAAGAGGCAGTCTTTCTAACAGAACAAGGGGATATGGAGTAGTTTAAAATCAGGAAAGGGGTGTGTTGGGGTTGTATACTTTCACCATACTTACTCAATTTGTATGCTGAGCAAATAATCCGAGAAGCTGGACTATATGAAGAAGAACATGACATCAGGGTTCATGGAAGACTCCTGAACAACCTGCAATATGCAGATGACACAACCTTGCTTGCTGAAAGTGAAGAGGACCTGAAACACCTACTGATGAAGATCAAAGACTACAGCCTTCAGTATAAATTACACTGCAACATAAAGAAAACAAAAATCCTCACAACTGGACCAATAAGCAACATCATGATAAATGGAGAAAAGATTAAAGTTGTCAAGGAG
>NW_004443961.1:10211754-10258522 GCF_000243295.1 Trichechus manatus latirostris
CAACATAAAGAAAACAAAAATCCTCACAACTGGACCAATAAGCAACATCATGATAAATGGAGAAAAGATTAAAGTTGTCAAGGATTTTGTTTTAATTGGATCCACAATCAGTGTCCATGGAAGCAGCAGTCAAGAAATCAGACGATGTATTGCACTGGGGAAATATGCTGCAAAAGAGCTCTTTACAGTGTTAAAAAGCAAAGATGTCACTTTCAGGACTAAGGTATACCTGACCCAAGCCATGGTGTTTTCAATTTCCTCATATGCATGCAAAAGCTGGACAGTGAATAAGCAAGACTGAAGAAGAATTGATGCATTTGAATTATGGTGTTGGCAAAGAATATTGGAAATATCATGGACTGCCAGAAGAACAAACAAATCTGTCGTTGAACAAGTATAGTCAGAATGCTCCTTAGAAGCAGGGATGGCGGACTTCGTCTCATGTACTTTGGACGTGTTGTCAGGACAGACCAGTCCATGGAAAGGGACATCATACTTTCTAAGGTCAGCAAAAAAGAGGAAAACACTTGATGAGATGGATTGACACAGTGGCTACAACAATGGGCTTAAACATAGCAACGATTGTGAGGATGGCACAGGATGGGGCAGGGTTTTGTTCTGTTGTAGTAGGGTTGCTATGCCTCGGAACTGACTTGATGGCACCTAACAACAACAACAACAACAAAAAATCATAAAGACACCTTATCCCCCACTAACAGACAGTGAGTTTGTTTTTGTTGTTATTTTTCAGATATGCACTTTCCAGGGATTATGTGGAGGAATCAGCCTTTAGTATATAAACTGAAGATGTTCAATACCTTCAATTCCAAAAGAAAACTAGATACAGCATAACTAAACAAAATACATTTAATTAAAAAATCCTAGCCCCCAGTCAGTAGTATGCCTTGTGTAACATGGTTTTCATTTGGCCTGCTTTGATCTCTTTTCTAGGCTTTTTTTTGTTTTTAATAGAAAGGATTTGATTGATTTCACTTAGGGGTAGGGAGTATATATCAAAAGTTCCAGAGGCTCTCCATACCTTCAAAGGCAAGCCCCATGGTACTTCTGTTCAGAGTATTCAATATGATTTAGAAGGAATACAAAGAAGAAGAAAGAGACGATATTTATAAACTGATATTCAAAATAAAATGTTGAAGTCTATAGACTTAAAAATCAGACATTCTTATTAAAGAAAGTATTTCCTTTCCTTTTTCCCATTATACGTATTATTGTCTGGAGCTGGGAGCTTAGATAATAGAGTTTGATGTAGTGAAAGTCCCTGGAAGAAAAAATGAAAATCCTACCACTTCTTATTCCACAGGAATTTGGAGGGGTGGGGAGAGGTAGAAAAACAAGGAGATAGAAGAAGGGTAGATTCCAGGGTATCTAGAATTGCTTTTAAGCCTGAAGTGGGTTTGAGGAGCATGGTTTAGTTTGAGTGTGAGGGCAACTCTGTGTGGGCTATTGCCCAGTCACCCATTTGGGCTGTGAGGAACAGCCTCCTGCATAGAGTGTTCCTGAGCTAAAGTAGAAGCTTTGGTATAGTAGGGGGTAGAGCAGTTTTGTCAGGACAAGAGAAGGTCTAGCTTGTATTTGCAAGCATCTCTCTGTTCCTGTGTATTGCAGACATGGGTGAGCATCAGAAGGCAATGTCCTCCTGTGGTGGACAAGGTTATCTCATAGTAGATGCTACTTTTAGACCACTTAGACCATGGGCCAGACGAGAGGAGCAGCAGAATATAAGAAGATCAAATCAACGACCTGAGGCTCTAATAGAACCAAGAAAGAATAAGAGGTCATCTGCTGCAGAAATTTGCAGCTGTTCCCAAGAGAATCAGGCAAGCATAGCAGCTCAAGTAAACCATAAACCCAAAAACCAAACCCATCGTGGTCAGGTCAATTACAACTTACAGCAACACTGCGGGACAGAATATAACTGCCCAGTAGGGTTTCCAAAGCTATAAATCTTTACAAAAGCAGACTACCATATCTTTCTTCCGCAGAGCGGCTAGTGAGTTGGAATCACCGACCTTTCATTTAGCAGCTGAGCGCTTAACCATTGCACCACAAGGGCAGTGAGTCATACCTTAGCATATTAGCCAGGGTACATTACACAGCAGCAGAACATGGCCTTGTTCCCCAGTGTCACAAAGTCATGTCATCAGCCATGCCTCTCCTCTCATATACCCAGATGACATCTTAGAGAGATCTGAGTAGACAAATACATTAAAGTCATCTAAGAAGACACATTTTCTAAAGTAAGAAATTTAATGATTGAATGGGATGGAGAATAGAAAGTAAAAGTAACATTTACTTTCTTTTCCTGCCACCTAATCATTGGAGGGTAGTGAGAAAAAAATGGTACAGTTATTAAAAAAAAGACAGAATCTGTATTTCCTTTGCACATCTCAGTGTAATGTAAATCTTTCTGCAACCTTACAAAACACGTGTTTTTGGCATCTCAATTTCAGATGACTTCATCTTCAGGTCAGCTAAACTTCTGTCAATCTCCAGTTTGAGATATCTATCAATTTCTTCTTCACCAACACCACTATTCAAAGGTGTCGATTCTTCTTTGGTCTTTCTTATTCATCGTACAGCTTTCACATGCATATGAGGCGATTAAAAACACCATGGCTTGGGTCAGGTGCACCTTAGTGTTCAAGGTAACACATTTGCTTTTCAACACTTTAAAGAGGTCTTTTGAAACAGATTTGCCCAATGCAATACGTCTTTTAATTTCTTGACTGCGGCTTCCATGGGTGTTGATTGTGGATCGAAGTAAAATGAAATCCTTGACAACTTAATTCTTTTCTCCGTTTATCATGATGTTGCTTATTTTTCCAGTTGTGAGGATTTTTGTTTTCTTCATATTGAGGTGTAATCCTTACTGAAGGCTGTAGTCTTTGATCTTCATCAGTAAGTGCTTCAAGTCCTCTTTGCTTTCAGCAAGCAAGGTTGTGTCATCTGCATAACACAGTTATTGTGGTGCTGGTGAAGAATATCCAATATACCATGGATTGCCAAAAGAATGAACAAATCTGTCTTGGAAGAAGTACAGCCAGAAGGCTTCTTAGAAGCAAAGATGGTAAGACTACATCTCACATACTTTGGACATGTTATCAGGAGGGATCAGTCCCTGGAGAAGGACATCTTGCTTAGTAAAGTAGAGGGTCAGTGAAAAAGAGGAAGACCCTCAACGAGGTGGACTGACATAGTGGCTGCAACAATGGGCTCAAGTATAACAACGATTGTGAGGATGGCGCAGGACTGGGCAGTGATTTGTTCTGTTGTACATAGCGTCGTTATGAGTCGGAATTGACTCGACAACACCTAACAACATCAATTTCTAGATGCAATCGCCAAGTTCAGGTTGAATTTTGGCACTGGATGTAACTTTCTCCCCTGCTGCAATGTTTCAGGTATCTTGAAAGAATCTTGAGTAGGCATTGTCCTGTATCCTGTCACCCTAGATGCTATATCATACCAGTTCTATCATGATCAAGTTGAATTTCACTTTTGCAGATTTTCTTTCCAACATACTTCCTCCAAATCAACCTTATAACCTGTGTTGCTTTCTTCATTTATTTCCTGCCATATTTCTCAGTGCTGGAATCTAAGCCACATTCAATACTGAGATGTGTTTCACACTGTTCAATCTCCCTTCAGACAACTTTCAGTCATTATAAACTGGCAGTCTCAAGACCTATATGTGTATGACCATTCCTAAAATAACTTTGCTGCATCCAAGAAGACACTGATGGAAGAGACATAAAACTAACTGGGGAGAGTAGTTATTAATTATTAGGAGACACATACAGAGTCAGCAACATAGATTTTCATGCAGGAGTCAAATTAACTAATGATTAGGGACACTGAAAAGGTCTGAAAATGGCCGCATCTCCTGATCTCCCTTAGGTCAAAAGTAATCATTTCTACCTCCCTGCTCTCACAGCACATTAACTGCACCTCAACCGTAGTACAAACTTCATGCTTCCGTCCATTACTGCTAGTGGTTTATTTGTCTACCTTCTCAATAATCCTGTTAGTGACTTGTGGGAAGGAACTATGTTTTATTCATCTTTCTCTGGAGTATTTCCTAGGGCACTGCTTTAAAAGAGATAGGAGTTGAACATTATTTGTGGAATTGAATGGCAACTAATTTTATTTCTTAATTATGAGAGAGGAGGCATGTTCTAATTCTTTCTCCAGTATATGCAAATATTGTAAACAATACCTTTACATTTTAAACGCATTGTTGTTGAGTCGATTCCTAGAACTGTCCCATAGGGTTTCCAAGGAGCGGCTGGTGGATTTGAACTGCTGACATTTTGGTTAGCAGTTGAACTCTTTAACCACTGTGCCACCAGGACTTCATTGGCTGTATGATTCCTGTGGGGACAAAAACGGAAACTGAGAAAAAAGAAATGACCAAGAAAGTCTACCAGACAGGAAAGGCTAGTTTTCATTTTCTGAAGTTCCAGGCTCAGCCATGTACATGACTATGGTCTCTAGTGACAGGTACCATGTCGCCAATGGAGGATTAAATGTGAGAAGAACAACAGCCAGGGAATTGCCAAAGAAAATTAAATAATTTATGTGAAGCCCTTACATATAAGCACTCCATTAATTAGTGTGATAACTAGGTGCCTCTTTACTATACCAATTCAGAAATGGACAAATGTGCCAAGAGAACTGCTTATTATCCTAACTCTCTTTGAGAAGTTTGAAAGTATATTGCAAATGTCACATAATTCTTATATTTTGTAAGAGAGTACTCAAACAAAAATCTCAAAAGAAATCTTACTTTGTATTTTATTTTTAAACTATTGTTACCTACACCCTTCTTTCCAGGGTCTTGTGTCATGCTTGGGCAATCAATAGCAATAAGTAAGTACTTCAGTAAGCAGTAAGTCAGGGACAGCCACTGATTCTGCTCTGCAAAGTCTCTAGTGCTCTAGAGATACTCAAACATAAAATGACATCTTTACTTTTCTTAAGCTTAAAAACATTTTAAGTGCCATCATCAAACTTGGGTTGCCAATATGTAATGCTTCCTTTTTAATAATAATAACCATTTTTTCCCTAAGGGCCCCTGGGTGTCAGACACTAGGTGAAGCACTTAATAAACACTATCTCTAATCTGCACCACTCCTCTGTCAGTATGTTGCACTGGAGTAGCTTTTGTGTTGCTGTAATGCTTGAAGCTATGTCACTGGTATTTCAAAAACCAGCAGGGTCACCCATGGAGGATGGGTTTCAGCTGAGCTTCCAGGCTAAGACAGACTGGGCAGGATGAAGGACATAGTGATTTACTTCTAAAAAAACTGGCCAGTGAAAAGTTTATAAACAGCAGCAGAAAATTGTCTGATATAGTGCCAGAAGATGACTCCCTCAGGTTGGAAGGCACTCACAATAAGACTGGGGAGGAGCTGCCTCCTCAGAGTAGTGTCGACCTTAATGACATGGATGGAGTCAAGCTTTTGGAACATTTAGTTGCTGATGTGGCACTACTCAAAATGAGAAGAAACAGCTGCAAACATCCATTAACAGGAATGTGGAACGTACAAAGTAAGAATCTACTTGCACATTGTCAAAAATGAAATGGAACACATTAAGATCAATATCTTAGGCATTAGTAAGCTGAAATGGACTAGTATTAGCCATTTTGAATCAAACAATCATATGATCTACTAAGCTGGGAATGACAAATTGAAGAGGAATGGCGTTGTATTCATGTCAAGAAGGATATTTCAAAATCTATCCTGAAGTACAATGCTGTCAGTAATAGTATAATATCCATACGCCTAAAAGGAAGACTAGTTAATACGACTATTATTCAAATTTATGCACCAACCACCAATGCCAAAGATAAAGAAATTGAAGATGTTTACCAACTTTTGCAATCTGAAATAGAACAAACATGCAATCAAGATGCATTGATAATTACTGGTGTTTAGAAATGAGAAAGTTGGAAATAAAGAAGGATTAGTAGTGGGAAAATATGGCCTTGGTGATAGAAAGGACGCCAGAGATCACATGATAGAATTTTGTAAGAACAACAAATTCTTCATTGCAAATATCTTTTATCGACAACATAAACGGTGACCATACACGTGGACCTTGCCAGATAGAATACACAGGAATCAAATCAACTACATCTGTGGAAAAAGACAATGGAGAAGATCAATATCATCAGTCCGAACAGACCACTGGCCAACTTTGGAACAGGCCATCAATTGCTCATATGCAAGTTCAAGTTGAAGCTGAAGAAAATTAAACTAAGTCCATGAAAGCCAAACCACAACCTTGAGTATATCCCACCTGAATTTAGAGACCAATTCAAGAATAGATTTGACACCTTGAACATTAGAGGAGTTGTGGGATGACATCAAGGACATCATACGTGAAGAAAGTAAAAGGTCATTAAAAAGATAGGATACAAAGGAAAGAAGAAAATGGATGTCAGAAGAGACTCTTAAACTTACTCTTGAATGTAGAGTAGCTAAAGCGAATGGAAGAAATGATGTAAATGAAGTAAAGGAGCTGAACAGAAGATTTCAAAGGACAGCTTGAGAAGATAAAGTAAATTATTATAAGGAAATATGCAAAGACCTGGAGTTAGAAAATCAAAAGAGGAGACCACATTCAGCATTTCTCAAGCTGAAAGAACTCAAGTAAAATTCAAGCCTTGAGTTGAAATATTGAGGGATTCTATTGACAAAATATTGAATGACTCAGGAAACATCAAAAGAAGATGGAAGGAATACACAAAGTCACTGTACCAAAAAGAATTGGTAGACATGCAACCATTTTAGGAGGTAGCATATGATTAAGAACTGATGGTACTGAAGGAAAAAATCCAAGCTGTACTGAAGGCATTGGCGAAAAACAAGACTCCAGGAATTGATGGAACACCAATTAAGATGTTTAAACAAATAGATGCAACACTGGAAGTGCTCATTCATCTATGCCAAGAAATTGGAAGATATCTACCTGGCCAACTGACAGGAATAGATAAATATTTGTGCCCATTCCAAAGAAAGGTGGTCTAACAGAATGTGGAAATTATCAAACAGTATCATTAATATCACATGCAAGTTAAATTTTGCTTAAGATAATTAAAAAAACGGTTGTAGCAGTACATCAGCTGGGAACTGCCAGAGATTCAGGCTGAATTCAGAATAGGGAATGGAACGAGGGATATCATTGCTGATGTCATATGGATCTTGGCTGAAGTAGAGAATACCAGAAAGATGTTTACTTGTGTTTTACTGACTATGCAAAACATTCGACTGTATGTATCATAAAAAATTATGAATAACATTGGAAAGAATGGAAATTCCAGAACACTTAATTGTGCACATGTGGAACCTGTACACAGACCAAGAAGCAGTCGTTCCTACAGAACAAGGGGATATTGAGTGGTTTAAAACCAGGAAAGGTGTGTATCAGGGTTGTACCTTTTCACCACAGTTATTCAATCTGTATACTGAGCAAATAATCTGAGAAGCTAGACTATATGAAGAAGAACGCTACATCAGGATTAGAGGAAGATTGATTGACAATCTGCAGTATGCAGATGACACCACCTTGCTTGCCTAAAGTAAAGAGGACTTGAAGCACTTACTGATGAAGATCAAAGACTACAGCCTTCAGTATGGATTACACCTCAACGAAAGAAAACAAAAATTCTCACAACTGGACCATTAAGCAACATCATGATAAACAGAGAAAAGATTGAAGCTGTCAAGGATTTCAGTTTATTTGGATCCACTATCAACAGCTATGGAAGCAGCAGTCAAGAAATCAAACGACGCATTGCATTGGGCAAATATGCTGCAAAAGACCTCTTAAAAAGCAAAGATGTCACTTTAAGGTACCTGACCCAAGCCATGGTATTTTCAATAGCCTCATATACATGCAAAAGCTGGGCAATGAATAAGGAAGACAGAAGAAGAATTGATGCCTTTGAATTATGGTGTTGGAGAAGAATACTGAATATACCACGGACTGTTAGAAGAATGAACAAATCAGCCTTGGAAGAAGTATAGCTAGAATGTTCCTTACAAGTGAGGATGGCGAGACTTCGCCTCATGTACTTTGGATATGTTATCAGGAGGACCCAGTTCCTGGAGAAGGACTTCATGCTTGGTAAAGTAGAGGGTCAGTGAAAAAGAGGAAGATTCTCAATGAGATAGATAGACACAATGGCTCCAACAACAGGCTCAAACATAGTAAGACTGTGAGGATGGCACGGGACTGGGCGGTACATACAGTCCGTATGACTCAGAACCGACTCAATGGCACCTAACAACAACAACAACTGTAATCTTATTAGTAATTCTACAAGAATTTTATTCAGGTGTTCAGTTTTCACCTCAGGCTTTGTCATATTTAATTACTGGTTCTAATTATTGCCCCTAAACCAGCTGCTGTCAAGTTGACTTTGACTCATGGCGATCCCATGTATGTCAGAGTAGGACTGTTCTGCATAAGGTTTTTAATGGCTGATATTTTGGAAGTAGATTACCAGGCCTTTCTTCTGAGGTGCCTCTGGATAGAGTTAAACCTCTAACCTTTCGGTTAGCAGTTAAGCATGTTAACCATTTGCACCACTGAGTTACTTCCTTGATTCTAATGGACTAGTTAAGTCATTCCTGAAAATTACCCTGCCAATCAAAGGTTCAAGACAAATGGGAATGATGTTCTTGGTTTTTGCTTGCTAATCCAGGTTTCATGAAAACACCAGTGAAAGGTAAGTGAGTGAGGTAGAAATGTGGCAATTATTAGATTCATACAAAAGATGTTGCCTGCTGAAGGACATTAAGCATGCCCAGTAACACAGCTAGTTACATTTCTCTGTGTAGACCAAGATAAACGGAAAAGCAGGAGGTGGATTTGAGATCACTGCAACGTAGGAAGAGGAAGCAGAATAATGCAAGAAAGGAAAACCATCCCCCATCTATAGATAATTTGTTCTGTGTCTTTTGTTCTTTGTTTCAATTCAAAGCTTGTGACATATTTGCTTTATTATATCCCAGATTTTTAGTAGTCTCTTCTCCCACACCGGGGAGAAAGTACGTTAGGTTTAGCATGATTGATTTAAACTTGGCGGCTACCATAATATCTGTCATTTAATTGTTAAGAAAAGCGCAGTCATACAACGTTTCTGTTGTGCCTTTCACCTCTTTCATACCAGAACTGTCTTTCAAGTATGACAGTGGTGGTCAGCATAAGCAGGAAAAGCTCTTTTTATGTCAACCTCCTACTCATGGTGGTTCCATTGAGCCATTCAAATTTTCTTGTCTGCGCTGCTCTCTACGTGCATAGGAAAGAGGGATGACTATTAAAGTTAATCAGAAAACAGCATCATGGTTTTGAAAGATGCAAAATAAATTTACAAGTAAATACTCGTAAATCAAGAGCAATGAAAGTAATTTTCATTTTATCAATAAAATATTTGACAATTGAAGTCCTTTGCTAGATAAAAATCAATAAACAGAATAAAATATAGTGATATATGTTTAATTTACATGTTTTTATTACATAAAAAAATTATTACCATAAAAGAAAAGAGTATATGAAAAAAGATGAGCAAATAACAGAAATAACCACTGAGAACCCTACTATTAGGTATCATCACTATTACCATTTTCAGGTATATTCTTCAAGACTTATTTTCTATTAAACACATACACAGTAAAAATAAAATAATTTTTTAAACTTTAAGAAAAAAATTAGGTCGATGTAGGGTTCAGAAGGAATGTTCATTTTTATCAGGTACTCTACATATTTTTATCACTTCCATATGTCACTCATGCTGTGCTTATGTTTTAGACGCAAAATTTCAAGGGCTGGCTAATTTTGAAATTAACCATGCTAGCATGAGAAGAGTTTTCTCTTACTTGCATGCAACATTGATCAAGTATGACAAAACTCAGTAAGAACCCATAATAATTATTGTTATCAATTTTGCAATACAAAATTAACTTGAACTTAGATTTTTCTTCTCAAAACAAATAAATGGAAATACAAGATATTTAGAGAAAAATGCTTTGTCAATCTCATCTATGCCTTTCAATCTAACTTGAGGAGAAAGATAATAGCATAGCAGTCTTTTATTTAAAACTTTATAGAATAAAGAGGATTTTGTTGCTAAGAAGCTCAGAATGACAGTTGCCTCTTTAATCCATTAGCAAAATGTAAAACGCAACGCTGAATGTCACTATTGCCCTCTTAAACTGTACTAAGTATAGTTTTAATATTAATTCCTGCACATGTTTTATATATTCTCCAGCATTCAGTGCTTTTGATGACAGGTTGTACTACAAATCACTCTTATCTTTCATCCTAATCTTTAGATATACATTTTATACTTTTTAAAAAATTATATTGCCTGTCTTCCTTTTGTCAGGATTATAAATGTATTTTACATGTTGGAAAAAGATAGCTTTATTGGAGTAATGCACCACCAGAAATAGAAAGAATGAAGAGAGAAAAGGTCAGGAATAATGCCTATATTACGGCTTGAGTGATAATAATTGGAAGAAAAAGAAAAGCTCTCACCTGAAACATAAACTGTTAAGGTGATTTCAGAAACGATAACAACACCTTAAAGTTGTACAGCAATTTAGCTTCAAATTGATTTTACATGCATTGTCTCATTTGATCTTGAGAACTACCCTGTGAAATAGGAAGAATAGTTATTATTACCTCTATTATCCAAAACTAGTCACCAACCAAGTAATTATGAGAGATTACGTGACTTGTCTGAGGTTATAGGGTCAAGACGTGGAAAAGTGTTCTGATTGCTGGTACAGTGATTATACTTTACACTAAGGATCTCTTCTGTTCATAGTAAATAGAAAAGTTAAAAAACGTTTATGAGCCAAGAAATTTTATCCTGCCTGTTTTCTCTTTCTCCTTCTCTGGAATTCAGAAGGAAAATATTTGAATATAAATTTGTGCCTGGAACAATGCTTAGCATTAGTGAGAACACATTCAACGATTTTGAATGGATGGAAAAATGAAGAAATACATGAATCCACACTTTAAATACAGTGCCTGAAGAATTTGATTCCTGGTTTTTCCCACTAGCACTATAAAATTGGCTAATTTTCTTACCCATTGACTGTTATTACAGTGTTTTGTTTACATGTAAAATATTATACAATGATTGACTACTCATTTGACCTTGTTTATTTCTATTAATATTAAATAATGCATAATGAATATTCAACCAAAATAATATGACTATTTCTCACTGATTGTCTATGATGATTTTATTCTTCTTCTTGGACTTAATTCCTTCAACTTTTTAGAGACAATAGCTATATGAGATAATATTTACTTAAACTTAGATTAAAGGAGGATGAGATCCATTATTCCTGGAGTTCTGATCCTGAGTCTACAAATGCCTATTAGCTTGACCCATGGGTCATATACTTTAGATTAGATATGCCTATTTCTAGTCTTATTAGAATATTGTAAAATTCAAAGAGCACAGGGTGTATGGGCTATATAAATTTTTCATGTAGTTATTTTTAAACTAGGTTTATTGCATATATGTAATAACAATAAGCTATTAGAAATTTCTAATATCTAAGATGTTATTAGATATTTCACGAATGAATATGCATTTTTCAACAACTATACATAGCCTAGAAAAATAGTCCGTGTGCATTGTTTTGCAGTATATATTGATCATATCTGATCTTCTTTGATCTTCATGTTAGGCACAAATCATGCAGTATTAGGATTTTGTGCGTGTGTGTGTGTGTCAAAAAGTGGCAAGATGCTCATCAACCTCATCTCCTTTCTGTATTGATAGAAGACTATGTTTCCCAGCCTCCCTTGCAGTTAGTGTTTTAGGTTGGGCCATATGACTGGGTTCTGGTTATTGCAGTGTGGGTTGAAGGATGTTCTATGCCTAGGCATCATGCTTGCTCTAGTGTCCTCCACAATCTCTTCTACTTCAGTAACGATCATGACAATCAAATAGATGAATGGTAGGAACAGTCAAATTTTTTGAGTTATCTTTGGAAGAAAGCCTCAAAGGAGAACCTCTGGCACACATTTGAATTTGAATAGACAAGAAACACGTTTTTGTATGTGTGTTAAGTAATTGAGTTGTAGGGTGTGTTCTTTAGTTCATCAGAGTCTAAGCTACACAGACAAATAGGAAATTGGTAAATAAAAGGAAATTTTGTGGGCTTAGAAGTCAGGGAGTGGACAAAGAGGAAACTAACACCAGAAGCTAGAAAACTGATGAATTGTGTTACGCACTGACAAAATACCATGGCTTGGGTCAGGTGCACCTTACTCTTCAAGGTGATGTCTTTGCTTTTCAACACTTTAAAGAGGTCTTTTGCAGCAGATGTGCCCAATGGAATGTGTCTTTTGATTTCTTGACTGCTGCTTTCATAGGTGTTGATGGTGGATCCAAGTAAACTGAAATCCTTGACAACTTCAATCTTTTCTCTGTTTATCATGACATTGCTTATTGGTCCAGTTGTGAGGATTTTTGTTTTCTTTATGTTGAGGTGTAATACATTCTGAAGGCTGTGGTCTTTGATCTTCATCAGTAACTGCTCCAAGTCCTCTTCACTTTCAGCAAGTACGGTTGTGTCATATGCATATCGCAAGTTGTTAACAAGTCTTCCTCCAATCCTGATGCCATGTTCTTCATCATATAGTCCAGCTTCTCGGATTATTTGCTCAGCATACAGATTGAATAAGTATGGTGAAAGGATGCAATCCTGACGCACACCTTTCCTGACTTTAAACCATGCAGTATCTCTTTGTTCTGTCCGAACAACTGCCTCTTGATCTGTGTACAGGTTCCTCATAAGCACAATCAAGTGTTCTGGAATTCCCATTCTTTACAATGTGATCCATAATTTGTTATGATCCACACAGTTGAATGCCTTTGCATAGTCAATAAAACTCAGGTAAACATCATTATGGTATTCTCTGCTTTCAGCCAGGATCCATCTGACACCAGCAATGACATCCCTGGTTCCACATCCTCTTCTGAATCTGGCCTGAATTTCTGGCAGTTCACTGTCGACACACTGCTGCAGCCGCTTTTGAATAGTCTTTAGCAAAATTTTACTTGTGTGTGATATTAATGATATTGTTTGATAATTTCCACATTCAGTTGGATCACCTTTCTTGGGAATAGGCATAAATATGGATCTCTTCCAGTCGGTTGGCCAGGTAGCTGTCTTCCAAATTTCTTGGCATAGATGAGTGAGCCAAAGAATTGACACCTTTGAATTGTGGTGTTGGTGAAGAATATTGAATATACCATGGACTGCCAAAACAATGAACAAATGTGTCTTGGAAGAAGTACAACCAGAATGCTCTTTAGAAGCAAGGATGGCGAGACTACGTCTTACACACTTTGGACGTGTTGTCAGGAGGCATCAGCCCCTGGAGAAGGATATCACGCTTGGTAAAGTACAAGGTCAGCTGCAACAATGGGCTTAAGCATAACGATTGTGAGCATGGCGCAAGACCGGGCAGTGTTTTGTTCTGTGGTGCATAGAGTCACTGTGAGTCAGAACCGACTTGATGGCACCTAACAACAACAACAACACTGGCAAAATACTTGATTAACTGTGATAAATTTGAAAGCAAGCCCTTGGCCTATTAAGCTTGTGGCTCTAGAGAAAGAATTTGAAAATCCTTACATTAGCACTGTTTGTTGGTTTTGACTGGCTAAAATAGATTGGAAATTTTAAGAAACAATGTGCTTAGGCAAGAATTGAAAAGTTTGTGAGAAAAAATTTCTGACAAAGGAAAATGCAAAGGGGGTTTTGCAGTGTTACTGTCCACTGCTTCCAGATCTCAAATAGAGATTAATTTAAGAAATATATTTTCGTAGCAAAATCCCAGTGAAATTTTTCAGTTGAATAAAGTGACCCAGGACAAAGATTAGATTAAGGTGTGACCTTCTCTCTCAAGCCTGAAAGCTTTGAGAAAGACACAATTAAATTGAGTGAGAAAGACATGGGAGTAAGAAAGTAGAAAAATCAAAGTGGATTTGAGAACTATGTTGATGAAAGAACTTTAAGTGTGGAATAGACCAGAAGGAAATTGATCTGAAGACTACTAAGTATTGAGGAAAATCAGGGCAGTAAAAAAGCTCACGTTTAAGACTTAAAACAACCCATAAGACCTCAACCTTCGTGAACAATAGGCAAAACCAAAAACTCTACAGTCCTGTAGGAAGATATGCTACTCAAAAAACACTTGATGTATGGACAAAGTGAATAACAAACTAGGAAGAGCCTCCCCGAGTGTGGAGCCAGGGATCACCAAAAACTGTGAACAAGACAGTTCCTCCCATAGAGCAGACTCAGAAATTCATCAAAGAACTCCTGGCACTTCTAGGGTAGAGGAATTTCACAATGTCAGCTTAGTGAAGTTTCAGAATTTCTAGAAAACAGCCATCAGGCCTCCTCTTGTTTCTCTTTCCACATGGGAGTATTTATTCTGGTTATCCAGTCTCTCCTCTATGCACTGTGTGTGAGCGTGTGTCTATAGTCAGATTACTTATCTTTGTGGTCAAGGGCACAACCACTAGGACTACTAGGAGATCATCTAGGTTATCAGCATCGTATGGCTCTGTGTATCACTTAAAAGTCATGGACTTTCAGCTGGACACAATCACTGGATGGAACTCTGTGTTGTCCTCTTTAAGAGAAAGAAATCGTGTTCTATGTGTGGGAAGAAAAGTGAAACAGTATTTGGTGAACAGAAAGAAAGATTATGGCAGAAAATGTCTAGTTGTTCAATAATCCTGATACCTCCTTCTGTATGCTACGTTTTCCAAAGTCTCTTATAGTTTGTTTGGGACCTATGACTGAATAATGACCATTTGACCAGGTTCTTTAATGCCGGTATAAGCAACCTGCACCATTTCCAGGCCTGGCTGTGCAATTTCTTGCACAATCTTCCACACTCTCTTTTGTTTGTGTGACTACCAGGAAGGCCACATAGGAGATGGTGGCATAAGATGATAGTAGCATGGTTCACTCAATCACTGTTTGCAGGACGGTCACCAAGGAAAACCTCTGACCTAAAATGGACTCTGTGTATTCCAGAAGTAAACTTTTCTTGTATGAAGCTACTAAGATTTGGGGGTATATTTTTTACCCTAACATAGTATAGCCTTCCCTATCTTTTAAATACGTTTCAATTGGCTAATACACTTAGCATTATTTATACACTTTTGTGTGTCCAGCACTTAGCAGAGGGCTCAGTATATAGTAAGTAAAAGCAATTTGTGTTTGGTGGATATTTGTTTATGTAATGTATCATCAATTCTATGAAGAAGCTAGGGGAGATAATATTTCATAGATGAGAAAACAATGTATGTGTTGAACTGAATTGTTGATCCAGTTCTTTCTCCATTTGCCAGTATGGCAAGATCATCCATGGATGTCTTTGGACTATTATTTTTTAGTGCAATACCTCTTTGAGGTCAGAACATATTTGTCTGTCCTATTGATATTGGGGAGCTGTGGTGGCACAGTGGTTAAGAGCTACGGCTGCTAATCAAAAGGTTGGCAGTTCGAATCCACCAGCAGCTCCTTGGAAACCCTATGAGGCAGTTCTACTCTGTCCTATAGTGCCGCTGTGAGTTGGAATCAACTCTATGGCAATGGGTTTATTGATACTGGGCTTGCCGTTTGACATGGCTTGTCCAGTGGGATGTGTGTGAAAGTCATAATGTGCTAATTACCAGCTGAGGACTTAAGAAGCATCCAGGTTTCCATTTGCCACCCGGGCTTCTTTCAAAGGCCATGGAAATAGCGTGCCCATGGAGCTGCTTGTCTCGGGAGCAGACACGTCGATATGCATGAACCCACCTGCAGCCTGGAGCCCAGCCCAGTGGAACCCTCTGAATCCAGTCAAGATTGATTAAACCCCAGCAACCCATAGACCTATGAGCTGTTGAAAAAAGTGTTATACACCACTGAGATTTCAACATCATTTGCTACATAGCAAAAACTGAATACTACAGTGAATTAAGTAGCTAAAAATTGAACTCAGTCTTTTGACTTCAAAGTCAATGCTACATAGTGGGAAAGATGCATTTTGAGCTTAAAAAGCAATTCTTCTATTCAGACCCTACTAAAATTTAACTTAGAATGTACCCTTAGTTTTTGAAATATTTTATTTTTATTTGTTGATATTTATTTTGCTCTGCATAATTTTTTATTTAAAAAAAGAACTTTTACCCTTCTAAAAAAATCCTAACCGAAAAGCAATGTTTCCACAATTACAAAAATTGACAAGATAAAGAAATAAAAAACTATAAAATGGACATTTTTAAGTATGCTAACTTATTAAAACATGCAGCTCTCTTGGATTTTGTTAAAGCCTCTCAGGTCCTCCATGGCATTTAAGAAATAACTTTCACTGAAATTTATACAGTGTAACCCCACAATTATTTTCATATTCAATGTGTAACATCAGGGAATGTTAATCTATATTTTTATTTTTTTGTTTGCTCCATATATTTAATAACAAAGCAAGCCCAAGAAGCCACCTAATTACTTGTATGTATTTTTAGCACTTCCCCCATTAAACTAGACATTAGGAAAAAAATGCTTTTTTAACTTATCCCATTGCATATCATTATTAATGTGCTGTCCTCCCTCCAATAACCCTCCTTTTTATGTACTTTACTGTTTATTTTACAGCAAATATTTTAAAATACAAATCTCATTTCCTCTTTCACTGTGAGCTAGATTTAAGACCTCTTCACTGAAGTGACCGTTACTTCTTTCAATTCAGTAAAAAAAAAAGATAAAAGTCTTGGCAGGAGGAATGAATTTACTACTCAATTAAAGTTACTAGAAAATGCAGGCAAAATAACACTACTGGTTGTGCATTTAAATAAAACCCCTGTGGTGTTTGAACTTCATTATTTTAGACACTGCAGCTATGACTAGGAGAGGCTACCCTCTAAATTACTCATACAGCACATCTTGGCATAGTATAGATGATATAGTGATACATAACATGAGATAAAAGATATTGTAGTTGGAAGTGTTGGGTAGGTTCTAAATATTTGCAAAATTACTGATCAGATTTTTTTTTACCAGTGCTATTTCCTAGTATGTGTTTACTAATTATTGTTCCCATAATAATAATTAAGGAAATTGAAAAATATTTATCATAGCATACCCCAAAACCCATTGCTGTCAAGTTGATTCTGACTCATAGCAACCCTGTAAGACAGAGTAGAACTGCCCCCATAGAGTTTCCAAGGAGCGCCCGGTAGACTCGAACTGCCGACCTTTTGGTTTGCAACCGTGGCACTTAACCACTATGCCACCAGGGTTTCCTATTATGGCATAGTATACATTAAATTGTAGGATTCTGACATTTGTAAGAATTTTTTAAAAAATTTATTCCTGTAATTTCCTATTTAAGTACTTCTCCTTAGCAAATACAGGCACAAAATGGTACTGACAACACATACAGGATTTAAAAGAGAAAGATACATCTTAGAAAAACAACAACAGAAAATTCTTTAATCTTTCCATCCTTGTCTTCACAATCCTATATTTAACTTACCTTAAAAGTCAGAGGAGAGTTTCATTGCTTGGGCTTGTGAAAACGAACGTTAGACAATGGTTTTTCAAGTTGATTCAGCAAGGGAAACAGCTCACATTTTTATAAATTTCCTATTCAGAAGCATTTTTTCTTTTGAACTTGCTCTGGTGAGTTAGAATGACGGACTTTATTCATTCTGAAATGGTAGGGAAATGCTGATGTTACTTCCTAGAATATTGGAGAGTGCTCCCCAGTTACCATATTTTAAGTTCAAGTTGAAATGAATAGTGTCAAAAGCAGTTCAACCACAACGGAATGAACAGGATACAGGGGAGCATGATCCTGAATTTTCATCTCATTTTGCCAATGACTGTGAGTCTATGTAACAAAGTTTTTACAACTACAGACCTTGTATTACCTTTGTATCCTTAGTATAGGTTTTCTCAACCTTGGCACTATTGATAATTTGGACAGAATAATTCTTTGTTGTGGTGGGTTGTTCTGTGCATTGCAGGATATTTAACAGCATATCCGCTCCCTACCTGCTAGATGCCAGTATCAACCCCAACCCCAGTCATGAAAATCAAAAGTATCTCCAGACATTGCCAAATATCTTTTACAGGGGCAAAACTGCACCCAGCTGAAAACCACTGACTTAGTTCCCACCACCTAGTAGTAGATACTCAGTAAAATATGTGGAAACATGAGAAACCTATTTTCCTGTGTATAGTCAGTTCCTTCCCAGCAGTGGCATATGAAATTTGGAAGAGCAGCAATAAGAGCAGTAAATAAAGAAGAGAATTATGTATACAGAGAATTAAAGGAAAAAAAACAATAAAAACTGCTTAAAGGTTTGTTTGACTAGGCATTAGGGATATGCAAATTAAAACTACAATTAGATACCAAAAGACACATATTAAAATGGCTATAATTAGTGATCAGCCATTCCAAGTATTGGCCAGGACATTGAAGAACTGGAACTCTAAGACACTTTTGTGGAAATGTAAAACGTTACAACTACTTTGGAGAACAGTTGGCCAGTTTCTTAACACCTACCATTATCCAGCCATTACACTCCTAGGTATTTATCCAAGAGAAGTGAAAGTCTATGTCCATACAAAGACTTGCTCAGAGCTTTATTTATACCAGCCCTCAACCTTGAAACAACTCAAACGCCCATCAGCAAGAGAATGGATAAACAAATTATTGTACAGCCATACAATGGAATACTGCTCAGCAATAAAAAGGATTAAACTATTGATACACACTACAACACGGATGAGTCTCAAAATAATTACGTTGATTCAAAGAAGCCAGGCAAGTAAGAGCATACACTGTATGATTCCATTTACACAAAATTCTAGATAAATGCAAACTTACCTAGTTAGTTGAAGCAGTGCAGTGGTTGCCTGGGAACAGGGGCTCAGGGAGGGCTGGAATGAAGGATTACATGGGGACGTGAGGAAACTCTTGGAGGGGGAGTAAAGAATATGTTCATTATTTTCCCTTCAAGCTGGTGCTTCAGCTTTTATTCAGCATGCCATTCTAACAATCAGATGAGCGGCATCTGAGTTATGCAGTATTACAACCCATGGATTTTGCAGTCAGATGCTATTTATGGGATTACATGACTGTGGTTCAGGCATTCTGTAAGCATCTGGATAATGGTGCTGGCTGAGGCCCATCAGGCAGAAAAAGCAAACTCACATTCAGAATAGGTGTCTATTTCTATGAGAACAAACAACATGGCCCTTCTATGATGGAATTATCTATTGCACTCAACTTTGTACTAAGTGGTCAGTTGTTCCCCTTGAAGAATAATGCCATACTGAAAGTTAGCATTGGTCTTTGTCGTTGGCAGTTTGAACATTTTCCAATGTAGAAGTAACAGTAGTTAGACTAACCTAGTAAGTAGCAATCCATGCTTTTGGGCCATGCCTAACCTTCGTTCTTGTCATCCAGGCAACATTTCTCATGTACCCATTATGATGGTACCATTGTGTACACTGATATTTCTGGCTAACATCAATGGCTGGAGCATTATCGCTACTTTGAAGTTTATTGCTTCTTCCTGGATGTATCCTTTCTGGTAGGCATTAGCATGAGACGTAAAGACCTTCACACTTTACGCTTATTTTCATGTATCTATTCATATGCCTCTACTCCAGACTGCCTTGTCACTAATCTTCTGATTTTTACCTCCCAGGTCCCTGGTCAGCTGGCCAGCCATTTGTTGCCGTCCATTGGTCTGTGTATGTTATAATCCCAGATCACTTCTCATTTCACACAAGTGACTGGTCAAGTGTAGCTCAAGTGTTCCATCAACATCTTTCAAGCTCAACTTTGAGCAAAGCTGTAACGAAGCCTCCATTCCTTTTCGGCTGGCATTCATATAGAATACTGACTTGTATGTAAAAAAAGCTTTGGCTTTTTCCTCCTCTTGGAGATGGCTGTACGTGCTTCTCCCAAGTGGTCATAAGTATGAGCTGAAGAAGGGACATCGGTGCAATGTGGTAACTGAGGGTCTGGGCTACTTGTTCATTCAGTTTGCTTGTGTCCTCTGACCTTGCTCCTGATCACTCCTGGATCTGCCGTTTCTATCTTACAAATTATTTCTTCTGAACTTTATGACCTGGTGCATCTGACATTAACCAGCTCATGATGGGCAGTTAGAGACATATGGTCAAACCATCTGTCTCTACCAGGGCTTAGTAACACCCCAGGAGATGTTTTTAAAAAGGCTTCAAACTTTCCACTGCAAATGGCATATTCTTGCTACAGAACCTCAGGACAGACTGGGGCTTGCCATAAACTCCACACTGCATCTTTTTCCACCACCCATACTTCAGCTCTGTAGGTCTGTTGAATTACATCACTCAGGCAGAAAGCTGCTCACATTGCAACCAGAAACTGCTGCAGAGATGTGCCCCATTCATGCCTCTGACCACTGCATCTTGAAAAACTGTACTGAAGTGGTAGGTCCTTGATTTGTTGCTGTTGTTAGGTGCTGTCGAGTTGGTTCTGACTCATAGCGACCCTATGTACAACAGAACGAAACACTGCCTGGTCCTGCGCCATGCCCACAATCGCTGTTATGTTTGAGCCCACTGTTCCACCGCTGTGTTAATCCATCTTGTTGAAGGTCTTCCTCTTTTTTGCTGATGCTCTACTTTACCGAACATGATATCCTTCTCCAGGGACTGATCCCTCCTGACAACATGTCCAAAGTATGTAGTCTCGCCATCCTTCCTTCTAAGGAGCATTCTGGTTGTACTTCTTCCGAGACAGATTTGTTCGTTCTTTTGGCAGTCCATGGTATATTCAATATTTTTTGCCAACATCATACAATTCAAAGGTGTCGATTCTTCTTCGGTCTTCCTTATACATTGTCCAGCTTTCGCATGCATATGACGCTATTGAAAATACCATGGCTTGGGTCAGGCACACCTTAGTCTTCAAGGTGACATCTTTGCTTTTTAACACTTTTTAAAGAGGTCTTTTGCAGTGGATTTGCCCAATGCGATGCCTCTTTTGATTTCTTGTCTGCTGCTTCCATGGGTGTTGACTGTGGATCCAAGTAAAATGAAATCCTTGACAACTTCAATCTTTTCTCCATTTATCACAATGTTGCTTATTGGTCCAGTTGTGAGGATTTTTGTTTTCTTGATGTTGAGGTGCAATCCGCTCTGAAGGCTGTAGTCTTGAATCTTCATCAGTAAGTGCTTCAAGTTCTCTTCACTTTCAGCAAGCAAGGTTATGTCATCTGCATATCACAGGTTGTTAATGGGTCTTTCTCCAATCCTGATGCCCTGTTCTTCTTCATATAATCCAGCTTTTCGGATTATTTGCTCAGCAAACAGATTGAATAGGTATGGTGAAAAGATACAGCCCGGACGCCCACCTTTCCTGACTTTAAACCATGCAGTAGCCCCTTGTTCTGTCCGAACAACTGCCTCTTGATCTATGTACAGGTTCCTCATGAGCACAATTGTCCTGGAATTCCCATTCTTCACAATGTTATTCATAATTTGTTATGATCCACACAGTTGAATGCCTTTGTATAGTCAATAAAACACAGGTAAACATCTTTCTGGTATTCTCTTCTTTCAGCCAATATCCATCTGACATCAGCAATGATACCTCAGGTTCCACATCCTTTTCTGAATCCTGCCTGAATTTCTGGCGTTTCCCTGTTGATATACTGCTGCAGCCGCTTTTGAATGATCTTCAGCAAAATTTTACTTGCGTGTGATATTAATGATATTGTTCAATAATTTCTGCTTTCTGTTGGATCACCCTTCTTGGGAATAGGCATAAATATGGATCTCTTCCAGTTGGTTGGCCAGGAAGCTGTCTTCCACATTTCTTGGCATAGATGAGCGGGCACTTCCAGCACTGCATCGTTTGTTGAAACATCGCAATTGACATTCCGTCAATTCCTGGAGCCTATCCCTGACAGCCTTGTACTTCAGGATAGGTCTTGAAATGTTCTTTTTGACAATGAATGCAATGCCATTCCTCTTCAAGTTGTCATTCGCAGCGTAGTAGACCATACGATTCTTTGATTCAAAATGGCCAATACCAGTCCATTTCAGCTCACTAATGCTTAGGATAGCGATGTTTTTGCATTCTATTTCATTTTTCATGATTTCCAATTTTTCTAGATTTATACTTTGTACATTCCACGCCCTGATTATTAATGGATGTTTGCAGCTGTTTCTTCTTGAATTACTGTAGGATATATCTTCCAGCCTCTGGTGCACACATGTCCTACAAAGGCCTTCAGGGTATTAGCCACCTCTTGCTTATCCTGTCTGATCAGCATAATGCCATCGACACAGTCGATCAATGTGACGTTCTGCAGGATGTCCAGAGAGCCCAGATCTCTTTTTACTTTACTGTGTTATGAAAGAGTGCAGGAGAGTTAATGTGGTCCTGGGGCAAAATTGTAAAGTGATACTGTTGTTTGGTCCTAGGGAATGAGAATGGATGTGGTTATTTTGTCCAAGGGGTTAAAAATGTTTCTTATCCTCTTTCCTAACTGGGATAGCAAACAACAAATTTAGTATATCAATGGTCACATATCATGTACCTAAGACCAATTAATCTGCTTTACCTAAGATACCATATCTGGCACAGCAACTGCTTTGGAGTTGCTACTTGGTTGACTCTATATTGGCCTAAAGTCATTTACTGGGTTCGGGATCCATCTGATTTTTGCAAGGGCCAGAAAAGTGAATTAAAGAAAGATATGATGGGGATCACAATTCCTGTATCCTTTAGATCCTTAAGGGTGGTACTTATTTCTGCTATCCCACCTGGTAACTAACACTGCTTTTGTTTTACTATCTTGACAGAGGCTATGTGGTAATTTCAGAAACTTCCACTTTGCCATCCCTACTATAATTGCTCTTATCCCACAGGCCAAAGACCCAATTCAAGTATTAACTCTAAATGCCAAGTATGTCAATGCCAATTAAATATTTGCGGGTCAGTGAAATTTCGGCCAGTTGGTTTGTAGACTCAGTGGACCCATTTTAAGGTGGACTTTAGCCAGTCTATTACCTGAACCTATATGACCCCACTTTATCAGGGGAGCTATAAGACTACTTCAGTTCTTCAGGTGTTAATGTCAACTTAAACCTTGTGATCAACTGTCTTCAAAATGTCTGGGTAAATGTAAAAAGTGCCTTGAGTATTTATTTCCCTTTCCCCAGTGTATAATTAAAGGCCCATAGGTATAAATGGCCCAAGTAAATGGCTATAGGTGTCTTTGGACAAGGCCTAGAGAAAAATTACAGTGTATCCTTGACAAAGTGTTGCAGAGTTCTTTACACTGGTGACTCACCTACCTCTTCAGTTAATGGATTATGGGTCTGAAACAGGTTCACATAATGCCTGCTTCCCTGAAACTTTTAATTTCTTCCTCTACCATCTGCCATGGCAATGCAGGCATATCAGCACCTGGATAGATTATGCTGTGACTTAATTCTGGTTATAGGTCTGGAGGCCAGGAGAGGAGGTGGTAACAGCTTCTGAGGGGGCAGATGTTGTCCTGTGGGGTAAATTCTTCTGTTGTTGTGGGATTACCAGATTTTAATGGGGAGAGATGGGTCAATTCTGCAAATTCAGAATGTAGATAAGTCTACTGTTGTTGTTGTTGTGTGCTGGGGAACCAATTCCAACTCATAGCGACCCTACAGGACAGAGTAGTACTGCCCCATAGGGTTTCCAAGGCTGAAATCTTTACAAAAGCAGATTGCAACATCTTTCTCCCATGGAGCAGCTGGTGGGTTCCAACCTTTTGGTAAGCAGCCAAGCCTTAACCACCGGATTACCGGGACTCACCTAGGGCATTCATCCAGATGCCCCCATCCTGGTTAGGGCCCCGGGATTTCCCTACTTGAGCCCTCTCTTAGCATTACAGATCTGCTAGGGCCAAGCATACAATGGTCTTGAATTTCAGCCACCCAAGATTTCAAATCCTGAATTTGATTTTATCTTTTTCTGCAGCTCAGAGCAAGAGAAGAGGGCTTCTTTGTGAGACACAAAAGAGATTCTCTGGCTCTCAGAGTTAGTTTTTAATTGTTTGTTAATTGCCCTCAGCTTGGCATTAGTAGTGTGCATCAAGTCAATTTAGCAACTATCATCCAATTCCATTATCTTTACATTTACACTTCCCCCAACACATTTCATATGTCTGGATCATAGCATTGCATTCCCCTCCACTGGCAAGTCATCTCAGCTTACTATGGGTGAAAGTTTTAAGAACTGGACTGCCACTGTATTCCAGAGGCTCTCTGCATACCGCTTTTCTCCAGGGACAGGGTCTTCATTACCAGCTGAATGGTGAGTGAGCAGGCTCCATCAAAACTCCTAACATCATCTTTCTCAGACCACTCCTGGAATCAGTTGTCAAAAGTTGGTTTTTCTGGAAAGAAGATATCAAGATGGAGTTAGAAGTGCAGAAGTTTTCTTTTGAGGAGTAACACCACTGAAAGAAAAGGGGAGGGAGTAGGATTGAGTAGGATGAGCTATCAAACTATGCTGTCAGCTGACAAATTTCTTTCATCCAAATGGTGAGCTCCAAGGCAAAGAAGTTTCGTTAGAAGTGCCTTCTGTGAGTTGAAATGACTAGGCCTTTGAATGTACCATCACATTGCTCAGTTTCTCATGGCTTATCATGATTTTTCAAACAAGTTTGGTGGTTACTAGTTGCCAGCAACTGTGCTTGGTGTTGGGGTACAAAGAAGAGCAAAGGCAGAGTCCTTGCTCTTGAGAATCTCATAAACAAGTAGAGCTATGGCAAAGCATGCATAGGATGCAAGAAAAGATTTATAGGGACTGGTGCAGGTAATATGGAAATTGAGATCTGTGACTCCTATATCAATTCTGGAATCCTTTGTCTGGCTTTCAAGGTTGAGGTTATCTGTTATGCCCTACTTTTCCAAACTTTTCCAGCCACTGCCCAACACGAATTCTCTGTTCCTGTTGGAACAATATTTTTATTTGACCCTCATACACAAAGCTCTGACTCACCTCTTTATCTTCGTTCATTCTTCCTGCCTCAAATGGCTTTCACCAGCTCATGTCTGCTTATCCATATCATTTTGCCAGCTTTTTAAAGATAAGCACAAAAGCTAAGGTTTTGTTTCCATCATGCAGTTGTACTAGGTGATCAAAGTCCATAGAGGTTGATCCCTTCTCTAAATTCCTTCTGCGTGTAACTGATTAAATCCCCCTCTTAGAATTTATTTCTCATTGAATCCAGCATAAGAATAATATCTTTAAAATTAGTCCTTTTATTCATGAAGGACTTATTATATCCCAGTCACCACAATTAAATAGGGCCCTATTCCTGTTATTCATATTTCAGAGAAGTAGAAATTGATGATTGGCTCAGCCTATTGTTGAACAACTATTTTCAGGACTCCCATTATATGCTTAGGCATATGCTGTATGTGTTAAAGATACAGTAGGGAAGAAGGCAAAAAGGGTTCTTGTCTCCATGAAGTTTATAATCAAGTAAGATCTATAGATTACAAATAAATAATAAGAAAGTAATAAAACTATGTTTACAGACTTTGTAGTAACAGAAATAATATAGCAAAGAAGGAGTATATGACTGAGAATGCCTGTGAGATTGTAGGTTTTCTGAGACATTTGATATATATTATGTCAGCTTCCCCTTTACATGGCAAAGAACTAGTTATATGACAAGTATAGGAAGGAGCATTCCAGGAAGAGAAAATGACAAGTGTAAAAGCCCTGAGAAGCCAGTGTAACTGGAGCACAGTGAACAAGTGGGAAGGGGGAGTGCAAGATGAGGATGAAAAGATTGACTGTTCTTGTTAGCAAATGATGTAATTCTGTTTGAACTCATTTCTCCTTGATTCTCTCAAACCACAATGCCTTGTACTCCCTTGTGTAGTACTGGGCGCTACTTGTTCCTGGTGTTTTGTTCATTGACTTATATTATGCCGATACATCACCACACCACCCATTGCCATCAAGTCGATTTCAACTCATAGCAACCTTATAACAGAGTAGAACTGCCCCAAAGGGTTTCCAAGGCTGTAACCTTTATGGAAGCAGACTGCTAGCCACATTTTTCTTCCATGGAGCAGCTGGTGGGTTCTAATTGCTGACCTTTTGGTTAGCAGCTGAGCACTTAACTACTGTGCCATCAGGGCTCCTATTCAATGTCAATGGTATGGATATATCAGGATCAACAAAATGCATATAGTAGGATTATATTAGGATGCACATGGGAATGCATATAAAATTAGGATCAGAATTTGTTATCAAACAATATCTTATAAATTTAGGTCCAATCTTCCCAAAATGGCTTTTGATTTTAGTACTGCTTAAAGTTGAAAGTATCAAAAATAAGGAGCTACTACTATGAAGGAATTTTTCAAGAGCAAACCAATTCCGTACGTAAGTTGTTGGTGGTAGTAGACATTTCAGTCCTTTAAAAATTGTGAAAAGCTGACTCACCAGTTAAATACAGGGGAAAATGCAATGAATCTGTTTGCTAGAGTTCTGGCCTTGATGTGTTCAGGTGACTTAGAATTGAAAGAATAATCCTCTGAGCAATCTCATTTTTTCCAGTTTTAATTAAATTAATCTATACTCTGGAGTTCTCCCTTCTGCTATCTCTAACCCCCGAGGTAATGTGGAAATTTTCCAGTTGTGAGGGCAGCTTAATGCAATGATTATAATAATAGCTACAATTTATAGAGTATTTACTATGTACTAGACATTTTTTTCTAAGCATCCTATGTGTATTTTTCTCATTTTATTCTCTTAAAACTCTATAAGGGAGATATTATGATTATCCTCATTTATAAAATTCATGATCAGAGGCATAGAAAGTTTAAGCAACTTGCCTCAGGTCACACAAGTAAATGGCATAAACAGGATTTGAATCTAGTCAGCTTGATTCCTGAGTTTACACTTAACTACCATTCCATCAAACCAAAATAAAGTAACAAATAAAGAACTTATTTGGAAATCTGAGTTATGTGTGTTATCAATCTCTAATGATCAAATTAAATAATTATAAAAACACCACATCTCTTCACCCCTTATTTTAACAACAGGTGATCTATTTCATAAGAGTAGAATCAAGAGACTGAGACTATTAAATAATAGATTACATAATTTCTCAATGATGTACAGACAAGGAAGGTGAACTAGTGATGTTAGATATTGTTTTATAAACAGAGGGCATGTTAAGGAAAATTTTTAATTCTATGTATTCAATTAATTCCATTTATGAAGTTAAGATACCTTAGTCACTCCTCTGTCTCATTTTCCCCATGTAACACCTTTTCAATTATCTAAAAATGCATAAGTTAATTTTAGAGATCATCATGTATGTTTTGTGTGTAAGTAACTATAGGGATTGCTTAACACAAACGATGTAGAACAACAGACTTGCTGTTGTGCATAAGAAGATCTTCAGTCTTCAGAGCATTTTGTATGCACTTCCCCTACCACGCAATTATGCGTTAATTGTTACATAATAATATTCTGATATGGTGATCTAAAAAAAGCATGTTTTACTTTAACTTTTCGTGGACGTTCTAATTAAAGAGTAACCAGAAAATAAGTTGATATCTAAAAATACATTATTTTTAACTTCATGTATCAATGTAATAGATTTGGGGCTCCAGAAGTATTCTTTTTACTCCATTGAAAACTTTCATTTTCTCTAGCATTCCCTTAATATTCTTTTATAATTCTTCTTTATATATCGTGTGTGTTTGTGAGTGTGTGTGTCATGTCGTTTGGATTATCTCACTTTTTTCCTTTCTTCCTGCACGTTTTCTAGCTTCTCTTCTTTTGGGTAGAGCGTTGAGCCTCATGGACCAGAGAGTAATGTAAAGAGGTGGATTGATTTAGGCAGATATAGGTGCATATTCTTGTACAGGCAGTGCGGACTTGGCCAACAGGAAGGACATCCTCTTTACTGGGGCCACCACTACCTAGATTCTGTACTTGTGGTAGTGAGGGGAGGAATGTCCAGGATTGACAGATATGGATTTTTTAAAAATGTTTAAACCAGTTCGAACTGGTTCTGCCTGGTTCAGTCATTGCCAAGGAAGCGAAACCAGAATAGACCTGAATTTTTAAAATTTGAATGAACTGGAATAACAACCAGAATGGGAAAAATTATGGGTCAAAATCCTGGTAGAAACTTAATCTCCATCTTAGAAAACAAGGGCAGTGTATGCATTGCATAGCAACCAAATCTCTTGCCCATTGAAATTTGAGCAGAGACAGTAACAGTGGTGCCCCACACAAAGATGGTAGCCAACCACGCTATACTGAATGTGTGTTGCTCTCCATAGTCCTGCTAATAATCCAGTCTCATGAATCAGGCTCCTGAAAGGGCTCGCTGCTCCTTTTCTGAGTTTCCCATTCCAGGGCTTTGACCTGTACTTTTTCCCATTTCAGTTATTGTTACAGATCTCCCAAATGGTAATAATTTGGGTCTCTTCTGGTTCCAGTTATGGGCCATGACTGACTGAAGTGGTTTGAACTGGTTTGAAGCTCTAGCTTAAACTTCTGATTTTTAAAGTCAGGGTGTTGGTCATTAATGCAAAATTAAAAAAAAAAAAATCCGTCACAAACAAAACAGGTGCACAGCCTGTCAGTTTGCAACTACAAAGTAGTATAATAGGATTGATCTGATATAAACCCAGAAGTTTACTAACAGAGTGACCTTGGATAGTTATCTAAATTATCTGAGCCTCCAGTTTTCTCACAAGTAAAATCGAGATAATACTATCTCAGATAGTTGTTCATAATATTAAAAGATATAATGCAGATGAAATTCCTGGCATATTCCCTGACACATAGAAAGATTTAAATAGATTCTAATCAGCTTCCCTTTATATCTTTTCTTTCCTCTTGTCACATTTTTATTTGGCTAATATATGTTAAGGAATCCTAGCGGCCCAATGGTTAAGCACTCCGCTGCTAAGCAAAAGGTCGGTGGTTTGAACCCACCCAGTGGCTCCACAGGAGAAAGACCTGGTGATCTGCTCCTGTAAAGATGATAGCCTAGGAAACCCTATGGGACAGTTCTACTGTCATGTAGGGTTGCTATGAGTCAGAATAGAATAGACGGCACACAACAGCAACAACAAATATATGTTACATCCTTACTTACTCTGTGACTCCTTCTCAGTTCCCAAGTTTTATGAGCTTTTTGTTTATATCGATTGTTGTTGTTGTTCTATTCTTAATTCTTGACATTAAATACCTCTCCACTTAACAACAACAACAACAAAAAAGTGGTTTCTCCTTTTGCTTTTTTGATATTTTCATTCCAAAACTGGAAAAGAAAGGAGGTAACGTTACATGGGCCTCCATTTTGGTCTGCAACTACTTGCAATCCACTGCAGCTTGCTAAAAAATGGATCTTCTTAGTTTTCATTTGAAGAAACCAAAAACCAAAAAACCAAACCCGTTGCTGTTGAGTCGATTCTGACTCAAATGACCCTATAGGACAGAGTAGAACTGCCCCATAGGGTTTCCAAGGAGCACCTGGTGGATTTGAACTGCCGACCTTTTTGTTAACAGCTGTAGCTCTTAACCACTACACCACCAGGGTTTCCATTTGAAGAAAGGTTCTGTGTAAATCTAACATGATATTAATAAAAACTTAACAGCAGGTCTTTGGATGATCCCTTTGAAAGCCTGTCCTGCCCAGCCTGGAATGGAATGGATGTGCGGGCAGACATTCAACAGTCATGGAAATAGTTTCAGGCTTCCCTATTTGATCTATTTGCATTTTGCTGCATCTTTTCTCATTCCCAACACCAATCCTCACTCAGTCTTAGTTCTACCAAATCCCTCCAGACCCATTAATTGCTTTGGTAGTAAACCTTTTTGTTTCCTAGATTATAATCAGTGTTTTTTTCTTTTGGATGAATATTTCCATGGACTGTAGACATAAGTGTTCACATTTAGAATGGCCTGGAAGTTCTTTAATGTTGCATATTGTCCTTTTATGTTCTCATATTGGGTACAATGTCTTATGGGCAATATAAAATAAAAGATAATGCATATCCTACAGAAAACAAAATTTGGCAAATAAGGTAAATTTCTCTATGTACTTATGTTCATGGTTAAGTACCAAAACATATGGTTCATTTATAACACTTTCATGAAAAAAGGATATGTTATAATTTTAATGATGAAATGAACAGTTTTATGGTCCAGAAAATTTTTAACTTAAGTATTTTGGATATCTCATTATCATAAGCCCAGGTAATAGGAAAATAAACAGACTTTTACAACTTCATATACCTGGAAATGCATGTTCTTCTAAATGTGTAATTAAGACTTCTATATAATTTTATCATCCACCGTGTGTCGTTCAGTTTGTCGTATTGTGGTGGCTAGCGTGTTGCTGTAATACTGGCAGCTTTGTCATCGGTATTTCAAATACCAGCAGGGGTATCCTTAGTGGACAGGTTTCAGCTGAGCTTTCAGACTAAGACAGACCAGGAAAAAGGACCTGGCAGTCTACTTCTGAAAAAATTGGCTAGTGAAAATCTCATGAATAACAGCAGAACATTATCTGATATAGTGCCGGAAGATGAGTCCCTTAGGTTGGAAGGCACTCAAAAGACAACAGGGGAAGAGCTGCCTCTTCAAAGTAGAGTTGATCTTAATGGCACGGGTGGAGTCAAGCCTTTGGGAGCTTCATTTGCTGATGTGGCAAGACTCAAAACGAGAAGAAACAGCGGCAAACATCCATTAATAATCTGAACATGGAATGTATGAAGTATATGAAAATAGGAAACTGTCAAAAATGAAATGGAATGCATAAACATCAATATCCTAGGTATTAGTGAGCTGAAATGGACTGGTATTGGCCATTTTGAATCAGACGATCATATGGTCTACTATGCTGTGAATAATAAATTGAAGAGGAGTGGCGAAGTGTTCATGGTCAAAAAGAACATTTCAAGATCTATCTTGAAGTACAACACTGTCAGTGACAGAATAGTATCCATACACCTGTAAGGAAGCCAGTTACTATGATGATTAGTCAAACTTACCCACCAACCACTAAGGCCAAAGATGAAGAAATCGAAGATTTTTACCAACTTCGGCAGTCTGAAATTGATCAAACATGCAGTCAAGATGCATTGATAATTATTAGTAATTGGAATGTGAAAATTGGGAAAAAAAAGGATTGGTAGTTGGAAAATATGGCCTTAGTGATAGAAATGATGCCGAAGATTACATGATAGAATTTTAAAAAACTAACAACCTATTCGTTGCAAATACCTTTCTTCAACAACATAAATGGTGACTATACACATGGACCTCACCAGATGGAATACACAAGAATCAAATCTACTACATCGGTGGTAAGAGATGTTGGAAAAGCTCAGTATTATTAGTCAGAACAAGGCCAGGGGCCAACTGTGGAAGAGACCATCAACTGCTCATATGCAAGTTCAAGTTAAAGTTGAAGAAAATTAGAACAAGTCCATGAGAGCCAAAATAAGACCTTGAGTATATCCCACCTGAATTTAGAGACCATCTCAAGGATAGATTTGACGCATTGAACATTAATGACCGAAGACCAGGTGAGTTGTAGAATGACACAAAGGACATCATACATGAAGAAATTAAGAGGTCATTAAAAAGACAAGAAAGAAAGAAAAGATAAAAATAGATATCATAAGAGACTCTGAAAATTGCTCTTGCACATACAGTAGCTAAAGCAAAAGGAAGAAATAATGAAGTAAAAGAGCTAAACAGAAGATTTCAAAGGGCCTCTTGAGAAGACAAAATAAAGGATTATAATGAAATGTGCAAAGCTCTGGCAATAGAAAACCAAAAGTGAAGAACACACTCAGCATTTCTAAAGCTGAAAGAACTGAAGAGAAAATTCAAGCCTCGAGTTACAATGTTAAAGGATTCTGTAGGGAAAATATACAACGCAGGAAGCATCAAAAGAAGATGGAAGGAATACACAGAGTCACTGTACCAAAAATAATTGTTCGATGTTCAGCCATTTCAGGAGGTAGTATATGATCAAGAACAGCTGGTATTGAAGGAAGAAGTCCAAGCTGCACTGAAGGCACTGATGAAAAACAAGGCTCCAGGAATTGATGGAATACTAACTAAGATGTTTAAACAAATGCATGCAACTGTGGAAGCACTCACTCATCTATGCCAAGAAATTTGGAAGACAGCTACCTGGCCAACTGACTGGAAAAGATCCATATTTGTACCCACTCCAAAGAAAGGAGATCCAAAAGAATGCAGAAATTATTGAACAATATCATTAATATAAGAGAAGCAAAATTTTAGATCATTCAAAAGTAGTTGTAGCAGTACATCAACAGGGAACTGCCAGAAATTCAAGCTGGATTCAGAAGAGGACGTGGAATAAGGGATATCATTGCTGATGTCAAATGGATCCTGGCTGAAAGCAGAGAGTGCCAGAAAGATTTTACCTGTATTTTATTGACTATGCAAAGGCATTCAACTGTGTGGATCATAACAAATTACGGATAACATTGTGAAGAATGGGAATTCCAGAGTACTTAATTGTGCTCATAAGGAACTTATATTTAGACCAAGAGGCAGTCCTTTGAACAGAACAAGGGGATACTGAGTGGTATAAAGTCAGGAAATGTGTGTGTCAGGGTTGCATCCTATCAACGTGCTTCATCAATCTGTATGCTGACCAAATAATCCAAGAAGCTGGACTATATGAAGAAGAACATGGCATCAGGATTGGAGGAAGACTTGTTAACAACCTGCGATATGCACATAACACAACCTTGCTTGCTGAAAGTGAAGAGGACTTGAAGCACTTATTGATGAAGATGAAAGACCACAACCTTCAGTATGGATTACACCTCAACAACAAGAGAACAAAAATCCTCACAACTGGACCAATGAGCACCATAATGATAAATGGAGAAAAGACTGAGATTGTCAAGGATTTCATTTTACTTAGATCCACAGTCAACGCTCATGTCAGCAGCTGTCAAGAAATCAAAAGACACATTGCATTGGGAAATCTGCTGCAAAAGACCTTTTTAAAGTGGTAAACAGCAAAGATGTCTCTTTAAGGATTAAGGGGTGCCTAATACAAGCCATGGTATTTTCAATCGTCTCATATGCATACAAAAGCTGGACAATAAATAAGGACAACCAAAGAAGAATTGATGCCTTTGAAATACTGAATATACCATGGACTGCCAGAAGAACGAACAAATCTGTCTTGAAAGAAATACAGCCAGAATGCTCCTTAGAAGCAAGGATGGTAAGACTTTGTCTCAGGTACTTTGGACATGTTACTGGGAGGGATCAGTCCCTGGAGAAGGACATCATACTTGGTAAAGTGGAGGGTCAGCGAAAAAGAGGAAGACCCTCAACGAGATGGACTGACATAGTGGCTGCAACAATGGGCTCAAACATTGCGATGATTGTGAGGATGGCACAGGACCAGGCAGTGTTTCATTCTGTTTTACATAGGGTTGCTAGGAGTCAGAATTGACTGCATGTCACTGGATTACAACAACAGCATATAATTGCATCATAAGAGGGACACTAGGACAGACAAATGTTTCATTTTTTTTATTTTAGTTTTTACTTGTAAAGTTCCATTTGCTATTCATTGACTCAGTTTTTATCTTTTTTAAATGGTAAGTGCAAGAATGATTTTACTCTGTCATTTTTATAAACAGAGGTAAACACAGAAAACATTTTCAAAAGAACTATGGTGCCTCACATTTCAGGTGGGACTATTTCATAAACACTCTGTATTACAAGAATTTTTCCCATGAAGCAATGTACTCTTTTCTGCTGGTAGATTTTAAGCAACATATTAAAACAATCAATTTTGAGACTGTTCTTATTTTACAGTTTCATTTCTCTGATATCACCTGTAGAAATTGATACTAGAATCTGAAATGCATACTAGAAGGAAAACTATAAACTAATCTTACACATAAACATAAACCTTGAATTAAAGTAAAAGCACACAAAATCCAATAATAAATCAAAATATAAAGGATGCTTTAATATTAGGTACTCTATTAGTATATTAGTAGGTCAAGGGAGAAAAACTGTATGGTAATCTTTATTGATGCTCCCCAAAGCGTATGAGAATATTCAGCATGTGTTCTTAATCTTTAAAATCTTAGTAAACTAGAAATAAAAGGGTAAAAAAAAAAAAAAGTTACAAAACTAAAGTTTCTACTATAGTTAATGATGAAACACCAGAAGCAAATTAAATCAGAAACAATTTCAAAGAAACCACCAAAACAGCAGTGCAATATTTCTAATTCTAAGCAATGTTTCTAATTTAGGCTGAAGAAAGCCTTGTGTCAAATGACTCAGTACTAAAGATATTTCCATTAAAGTCAGAGACAAGGCAATGTGGCCCATTATGACAATATATTTTAGCATCTTTCTGGAAGTTCTATTACAATTATTCAGGTGAACAAAATGAAAAAAAAAAACATAAATTTATAACCAAAAAATAAAAGTAAATATTAATGGTTGAAGACATAATCTTTTACTTTGGAAATTCTAGAGAATTAATTAAAAACTCATAAGAACGAATCTATACATTAGTATAACTAAATTAAAAAAATAATAAGGAAAGGAAATTTCCCTATATACTAATGATAAACCACTAAAATGGAAAATAAGGATCCATATACAATAACCAGAAAAAATATAAAATTTTAAGCAATAAACAAAAATAAAATCCCTAGATATTTATGAAAAAGTGTCACATATTTACGCAAATAATGTGCACCGTCTGCATTTGTTTGCCAGCTTCGCCCTTCCCCTTCCAGGTATTTTTGTAAGTACGTTATGCTAATTTTTTTTTTTTTTTTTTACAGCAACATGTGGAAGAGGATTGGCTTGTGATGGTGCTTCGCTGGGGAAGAGTGCTGCCAGCCAACAAGTGCAGATGGTGTGTGTTATTTGCGTAAAAATACAGTACATAAATTATCTATGAAGTTTAAAAGAAAAGATGAAAATGAAGAAACATACTTTGTTCTTCAATGGAAAGATTAAGAAAGAAATAGCAATATTTCATAATTAATATATGCATACAAGTCGATCCTAATCCAAATTTCAACTTCGGGAATGCACGGTAAACTCAACTAAATAATTCTCAACATCATCTAAATACACACACATTTAGAATAAATACTCTAAATTTGAGGAGAAACTTTCACAATCATTAAAAGTTTACAAACATATCATAAATAAAACAGCATAGTAAAAGCACAGAGTATATGAATAGGTCAGTGCAAGAGTAGTGAAAGGTCAGAAACAAAGGTAGTTATGCATACTTAGTTTATAAATCTTAAATTGGCATTTTATAGTAGGAATCTCAAGTGGATTAATCAATAAAAGGTAGTAGAATAATTGGCTAGCCAAAATAAGCACACATATGGAACCCTGGTGGTGGCACAGTGGTTAAAGAGCTTGGCTACTAACCAAAAGGTCAGCAGTTCTAATCCACAAGCTGCTCCTTGGAAACCCTATGGGGGCAGTTTTAGTCTGTTCTAGAGGGTTGCTATGAGTCGGAATTGACTTGACAGCAAAGGGTTTGATTTTTGCTTTTTTTTTTTATCATACACACATATACACACATATCCCTAAATCAAATTTTATACCAAAATAAATCCCTGCTAGATTACAGACTTACAGTTATTTTGATTATATTTAATATTTAATGCTCAGGAATTTTTTTTTCTGATTCCCAGTGTTGGTGAGAGTAGTCAAGAAATTGTGAATTCTTACAAAATTTCTGGAAAGCAACTTGGTAATATGTATCACGTGTCTTAAAATACACTCATAATATGTGACTCAGCAATTCCATGGTTAGAAATGTATTTTAAAATATTTAATAACATTTACAAAGTTTTTTATTATAATATGATGATAATGATACCAAAAGCTTGCAAACATTGAAGGTACTTATCTATAAGAGACTGGTTAAATAAACTAGGGACCTTTCAAAGAATTTATTTGTAATCATTAAAATAAGAACACATTTTCTTGATTTAGCTCTCTCAAAACACACCCACACAGTCACACACACCCACACATACATATACACAGATTGGATGTATATACCAAAAGGCCAATAATTGTTAGAAGTAATATCATCTTCTAAATTTTGTTTCTTTTAGTTTTACTTGCATTTTTTTTCTGATTTTTAAAATTATGATTATGAATTACTTATGGAATATTCTATTAAAATTTTCACAGGAAACATAATTTTTAATATTTTGAAGGATATTTTTGTTAATTATATTTTGATTGCTAATTGATTTTATATAAAGACCTCTATTGCCTAATCAGACTATCAACAGAGTCATAATGTCTTAAACATCTTTGTATCCCCCTAATGTGCCTACAATTCTGCTCAACTATTAATAAATATTGATTATATTATTATCCTAAATGAGGTAAATACTAAAAATACAGAGATTAACAAACAAAAACTTATGGTCCTTCTTAAGTTTTAAAAGGTACACCAAATTAAAAAAAAATTATATGACTTCATTATGATGAACAAGTGGTACTAATGCAAGAAAATATAAACGAGCTGAATAATAGAAACTGACCTATATCTGGAGTCATGATACTGAATAGAGAAACTTTACCAATGAGTGAGGAAAGGAGACTGGACTTCACCTTTCCATTTCGACAGAGCAAAACACAGATAGACTAAAAATAAACGTAAAAAATGTCAAAGTTTTAAAAAATGATAGGACAAATTACAGATGAGTGTCTTTCTGACCTTTCAGTAGAGAAAGAATTTTATGAAAGACATATAAAACAGGAATAATAAAAATGAATAATAAATGAGACTATCAGAATTAAAAACTTTTTATTATAAAAGGCATAAAAATCAGACTGGGAGAAAAAACATACAACATATAAAATTTTAGTTATCAGCATACATAAATAAATCTTTTTTGCAAAAAAGAAAAAGGAAACAAGAAACAAAAATATGAATAAAAATAATCATAGAGATTATGATTAAAGAAACTTGAAATGGCCTTGAAATACATGTATCCTCAATCTCCCTAGTAATCAGTACAATGTAATTTCAACAAAAATCAGATACTGTCAACATTCATCAGATCAGGAAATGTTAAAAATGTTAAAAAGTCTGGCCATACCAATTGACAAAGGAGGTAGGGAAACAGACATTCTATATATTTCTGGTGGAAGTATAAATCAATACAGCCTCTTTAAAGAACAATTGGCAATATTCAAAAAGTTGACTATGTAAATATCATAAATCTCAGCAATCTCATTTCTAAGGAAATTCTTGCACATGTGAGGTGGGAGACATGTACAAAGATGTTTGCTGGATCATTGTTTGTAACGTGTGGGATACGGTTTGTTAGCTGTTGTTAGGGTTGTTAGGCGCCATCGAGTCGGTACTGACTCACAGCAACCCTGTGTACAACAGAACACTGTCCAGTCCTGCACCATCCTTACAATCATTGCTATGTTTGAGTTCCTTGTTGCAGCCACTGTGTCAATCCATCTTATTGAGGGTCTTCCTCTTTTTTGCTGACCCTCCACTTTACCAAGCATGATGTCCTTTCCCCAGACTGGTCCCTCCTGATAGCATGTCCAAATACGTGAAACGCAGTTTCGCCATCCACACTTCTAAAGAGTATTCTGGCTGTACTTCATCCAAGACAGATTTGTTCTTTCTTCTGGAAATCCATGCTACTACCATCTTCTGGAATGAATACGATCACATATCACACAAGAATGCATCCTCTGTGTATGAACGCAATCAAGCAATACTTAAAATTAAGTGATCTACAGCTTTTTGCTTTTTAATAAGCCCCGTTTCCGTGTAGAGTGATCTTTAATAGTTGTATTATCTACTATTCACTTGCTATACTAACAATCAAAATGTTGACTATGGCCAAATAATAATCACACATACATATGAACACACATGCATATATAAATATACACACAATATTATTAGGAATTTCTTATATTTGAGTATGTACAGCCAACCACACTGTGTTTACTTGGGCCATTATGCTAACTTTACCCTTCCTTTACCTATAAAAAATTTTGTTTTTCAGGGAAGATTGGTGCAGTCTTCTAGACACCACTCTACTTAGTTAATTGCGCATTGCTATTAGTAAACTGGGTTATCTGGGTGGTGCAAATAGTTAATGAGCTTGGTAGCTAACCAAAAGGTTGGAGGGAAAAAGTTGATCCAGAGGCACTATGGAAGAAAGGACTGGCAATGAATTCCTAAAAATCAGCCATTGAAAACTGTATGGAGCACAGTTCTACTCTGACATATATGGGGTCGCCATGATTCAGAGTCAACTTGGCAGCAACTGGTCATCATTATCATTAGTAAACCAAATCGTCTTGTCACAGAGATCCATCTGTATTATAGAAGCAAGATCTGGCTAGTGGTAAAATGTGATGGCCCCAGGAGAACAGCTTTCTCATAAATTATACGGCCAACTTTCATGCTACCTCCTTTTATATAATTCCAACTATACCATTTGTATTTAATTAAGGGGATTTTCTGAATTTCTCTTTGGTTATTTGAATTTTTTTCTAATACAATCTGAGCCATTATTGGATTCTTTGTTTTATTTTGCTTTTTTGTTATTTGTTATCAATCAATGGTGAAATCTGCCTCAGCCACCAGTGATCAGTATTCAGCTGCTGGTTAGTAATTATCTTTTAAAATTGGCAAAGCAAGAAGCTCCATCAGGTATCATTGGGTTTCAATAACCAAAAGCCAGCACTATCAGAGGCTCCAGTTAGTATGAGTCTGCAGCTGACAGTTCAAATATCAAAAAGCATTACTCCCATAAAATTCAGTTTAGCTACATAAGTTACATCTTTTAAAACATCAGTTACTGTCTGTTGTTATTCTTCTCCTCTTTCAAAAATAAATTTTTGCATGTAATCTAGATATAGTTCACAAATTTCACCTATAAGTGGGAAATAATTTCCCTAAAATCCAAATACACTTACCCCTCACTTATTGGCTAGCTTGTTATTTGACACTTCGCATTTATGACAACAGTAAAAAATCTACTGTTCGACTATTTTGTGCATCAGTGACATACATCTGGCAGTAACAAACAACAAGGTGTGAGGCAAGAGTAACGCTGGCTGTGAAAGTTAAGGTTATGTGTCAATTTGTCTGAGCCATGATTCTCTGTAATTTGGCAGTAGTGTAATAATGTAGTCCTCCTCCATTTTGTGATTTGATGTGGTCATCTTCCATTTTTGCATAATGCCAATTTTCACATAACAACCTGGTCTTTGGAAACTAACCATGTCGATAAGTGAGGAGTGCGTGTAATGCTATCGTATACTTTAGGGTAGATTTAGGGATTACATCCTCATTTTTATTATCATTAATTTAATTTCACTGTCAGTGCAATAACTGGTGCAGTTCTTGTCCCAGGTATGCCTAAGGATTGTATTTGCAGAGCTGATTTTTATTGTTGTTGCATTTGGATGATCAACAAAATTGAAAAGTCCTGACTGTACCACCTTCTTTAAATCAGAATCCACATTTTCCTCAATGTCTTTTCCTAAAATTATAATTATCATAAATTACACTGAATTTGGTTGTCACCTAAGGCTTTTCTTACTAAGTTATGATAATAATATGTAAATTAATATAGCCCTGATAGGCCAGTATATGTATATTGAATACCGTGCCATAGAAAAAACAAACTTTCCCTGACTGTTGTCTATGGTAAGTTTGGGAAAGAAAGCATTATCTGGATGAATTCCTGCATGCCATTTCCTCCCCACTTGCAGAGGAGTGTTTGGTCAAATGTTACATTATCAGTAAGACCTACCCTAACCACCACGACCCTCATTTCTAATTGCTTTTATTCTCATATGCTTTTTAAAAACATTTCATAGCAAAACTGACCTTCTAATAGTTACTCCACCATTACTTATCAGTTCATCATACTGTGGTGGCTGACATGTTGTTGTGATGCTGGAAGCATACCACCAGTATTTCAAATACCAGCAAAGTTACCCATGGTGGACAGGTTTCAGTGGAACTTCCAGACTAAGACTAGGAAGAAAAACTTGGAATATTTCCAAAAATTAGCCAATGAAAACCTTATGGATCACAGAATATTGTCCTATACTTCAGCACATTTACTTTGTACATCAGGAGGGACCTATCACTGGAGAAGGACATTATGTTTGCTAAAGTAAATGGCCAGCAAAGGCAAGAGAAACCTTCAAAGAGATAGACTGACACTACAGTCCTAACTGCATTCAAACACACCAATGATCATGAAGGTGGCTAAGGATGGGGCAATGTTTTGTTCTATTATACATGTGGTCTCCGTGAGTTGGAGCTGACTCAATGGCAACTAACAACAATGGCAACAATACTACACTATGTCTACTTTTTAACGCATTGCTTTCCCATCTCAGCTAGAATGTAATTTTCATGAGGACAGGGATCATTGCCAGTTTTAAAGTATATCCAGAGCACCTCAAACACTGCCTACATGTAGTAGTGGCTCACCAATATTTAGTGAATAAATGAATAAACTTTCTGTATCAGATCACTTGTAAGGGGCAGAAGAAGAACTATGGAAATAAAATAAAATTTTATCTAATCCTCTATAGATCATGTACCTTGCCAAGTACTTCTTGTTTTACTGACCAAGGCTATTATAAATAGTTAATGCATGACAATATAATTAAAGCCACCATCTCTTTAATTAAAACTATATATATGTGATATTTACCACAGTCTTTCCCTTGGCAAATTCACAGGTTTTCATTTATATGGAACAATGGGCAACAATGAGCTCAAGCATAAGAATGACTGAGTATAGCGAAGGACCGGGCAGTGTTTTGTTCTTTGTACATAAGGTCACTATGAGTCAGAACCAACTTGATGGCACCTAACCACCACAACAACTACTCTGGTTGAAGGGTGAGCTATCCTCATATAGTGATTATCATTTACTTGTAATAGCCACACTGATAACACATTCAGGCATTAAAATGATTAACACGTCTCAAAACAGAATTCATGTTATAATCTCAATAATGATATCTACCACCTGTCTGTAGAGAAGGACCTCAATACTAATTGAAACATCCCCTCATCACTGGTTTGTGCAAGTTCTTTAGACCAAAATGTATGGAAGGGACCTCATAAGGCTAGATGTCAGGGAAGGGCAATAAAAAGTTAGTTTTAAGACATAAAATTCTGTTCCTAGCAAGCCGAACAAGATAGGCTGTGTTGTTAGGCGCTGTCAAGTTGGTTCCAACTCATAGCGACCCTATGTACAACAGAACGAAATATTGCCCAGTTCTGCACCATCCTCACAATCATTGTTACACTTAAGCAGATTGTTGCAGCCACTGTGTCAATTCATACCGTTGGAGGTCTTCCTCTTTTTTGACGACCCTCTACTTTATCAAGCATGATATTCTTCTCCAGGGACTGATCCCTCCTCACTATGTTTCCAAAGTATGTGAGACGTAGGCTCGCCATCCTTGCTTTGAAGGAGCTTTCTGGTTGTACTTCTTCCAGGACAGATTTGCTCGTTCTTTTGGCAGTCCATGGTATATTCAGTACTCTTTGCCAACACTACAATTCAAAGGCATCAGTTCTTCTTAGGTTTTCCTTATTTGATTTCCAGCTTTTGCATGCATATGAGGCGATTGAAAACACCATGGTTTGGGTCAGGCGCACCTTAGTCATCAAGGTAACAGCTTTGCTTTTCAACACTTTAAAGTGATCGTTTGCAGCAGATTTGTCCAATGCAACGCGCCTTTGATTTCTTGACAGTGCTTCCAAGTAAAATGAAATCATTGACAACTTTAATCTTTTCTCTGTTCATCATGATATTGCTTATTGGTCCAGCTGTGAGGATTTTTGTTTTCTTTATGTTGAGGTGTAATCCTTACTGAAGGCTGTGGTCTTTGATCTTCATCAGTAAGTGCTTCAAGTCCTCTTCATTTTCAGCAAGCAACGTTGTGTCATCAGCATAACGCAGGTTGTTAATGAGTCTTCCTCCAATCCTGATGCCCCTTTCTTCTTCATACAGTCCAGCTTCTTGGATTATTTGCTCAGCGTACAGATTGAATATGTATGGTGAAAGGATACAATCCTGATGCACACTTTTCCTGACTAAACCATGCAGTATCCCCTTGTTTGGTTTGAACACTGCCTCTTGATCTATGTACAGTTTCCTCAGAGCACAGTTAAGTGGAATTACTATTCTCTGCAATGTTATCCATAATTTTTTATCATCCACACAATCAAATGCCTTTGTATAGTCAATGAAACACAGGTAAACATCGTTCTAGTATTCTCTGCTTTCAGGCAGGATCCATCTGATGTCAGCAATGATATCCCTGGTTCCACGTCCTCTTCTGAATTCTGCTTGAATTTCTGGAAGTTCCCTGTTCATATACACTATAGCCTCTTTTGAATGACCTTCAGCAAAATTTTACTTGTGAGTGATATTAATGATATTGTTCGATAATTTCCGCATTTGGGTGCATCACCTTTCTTGGGAATAAGCATAAATATGGATCTCTTCCAGTTGGTTGGCCAGGTAGCTGTCTTCCAAATTTCTTGGCATAGACAAGTGAGCACTTCCAGCACTGCATCCCTTTGTTGAAACATCTCAATTTGTATTCCATCAATTCCTGGAGGCTTGTTTTTCACCAATGCCTCAGTGCAGCTTGGACTTTTTCCTTCAGTACCATTGGTTCCTGATCATATGCTACCTCCTGAAATGGTGAGCCACCCTTTGAAATCTTCTGTTCAGCTCTTCGACTTCATCATTTCTTCCTTTTGCTTTAGCTACTCAATGTTCAAGAGCGAGTTTCAGAGTCTTTTCTGACGTCCATTTTGGTCTTTTCTTTCTTTTCTGTCTTTTTAATGACCTCTTGCTTTCTTCATGTATGATGTCCTTGAGGTCATTCTACAACTCATCTGCTCTTCGGTCATTAGTGTTCAATGCATCAAATCTATTCTTGAGATGGTCTCTAAATTCATGTGGGATATACTCAAGGTCATACTTTGACTCTTGTGGACTTGTTCTAATTTTCTTCAGTTTCAACTTTAACCTGCATATGAGCAATTGATGGTTTCTTCTGCAGTCGGCCCCTGGCCTTGTTCTGACTGATGATATTGAGCTTTTCCATCGTCTCTTTCCACAGATGTAGTGGATTTGATTCCTGTGTATTCCATCTGGTGAGGTCCACATGTATAGTCGCCATTTATGTTGGTGAAAAGAGGTACTTACAACGAGGAAGTCGTTGGTCTTACAAAATTCTGTCATGCAATCTCTGGCATCGTTTCTATCACCAAGGTCATATTTTTCAACTACTGAGCTTCTTTGTTTCCAACTTTTGCGTTCCAATCACCACTAATTATCAGTGCATCCTGATTGCATATTCAATCAAATTCAGACTTCAGAAGTTGGTAAAACTCTTCAGTTTATTCATCTGTGGCCTTAGTGGTTGGTGCATAAATTTGAATAATAGTCGTCTTAACTGGTCTTCCTTGTAGGCATATGGATATTATCCTATCACTGACAGCATTGTACTTCAGGATAGATCTTGAAAAGTTCTTTTTGATGATGAATGCAATGCCATTCCTCTTCGATTTGTCACTCCTGGCATAGTAGTCCATATGACTGTATGATTTAAAATGGTCAATACCAGTCCATTTCAGCTCACTAATGCTTAAGATATCGATGTTTATGCGTTCCATTTCTTTTTTGAAGAATCTCCAATTTTTCTAGATTCATACTTCGTACATTCCACATTCTGATTATTAATGGATGTTTGCAGCTGTTTCTTCTCATTTTGAGTCATGCTACATCAGCAAATGAAGGTCCTGAAAGCTTGAGCACTATATCAGATAATGTTCTGCTGCTATTCATAAGGTTTTCATTGGCTAATTCTTTTTAGAAGTCGACTGCCAGGTCCTTCTTCCTAGTCTGTTTTAGTCTGGAAGCTCAGCTGAAACCTGTCTGCCATGGGTGACTCTGCTGGTCTTTGAACACTGGTGGCATAGCTTCCAGTATCACAGCAACATGCAAGCTCCCACAGTATGACAAATTGACAGATGTGTAGGCGGAACAAGATAGAGTGGCATGAAATGGAAGCAAAAGGAAATTGTTTGCAGGTAGAAGAAAAAACTAAGACAGCGAGGAAGGAAGCAAACCATTGAATGTGTCTTCCCTAAGAAATATTTTTACCTTGGACAGCAATCCCAAATAAGGATACCAGTTACCACAGAATTGATTCCAACTCATGGAAACCTCATGTGTGTCAGAGTAGAACTGTGCTCCATAGGGTTTTCAATAGCTGATTTTCTGGAAGTAGGTTACCAAGTCTTTCTTCTCAGGTACCTCTGGATGAACTTGAGCCTCCAACTTTTTGGTTGGCAGCCAAGCAAGTTAACTGTTTGCACCATCCAGGGACTTCCAAGGAGTTTGGAAAAAAACACTACTCTGGAAGTCAGGAGACAGAGATTCTATATCTAACCCTACCACTACCAAGTTGTTGATCCTAGGCAAGTCTTCTTCCTTCTCCAAGTCATTGTTTATTCATCTCTTTGCTCCTGCACACCCATACAAAATATTATAAACCTGTGTAATCTTTATCATGTTATTCAGGGAATACTCTTAATGAGTTACCATATTCCACAATCTCATCTATGTTATATCAGCTCCACTTCTTGGCTCAATCTTTTTCTCCATGTTGTCAGGTACCGTTGAGTCAGTTCTGACTCATAGTGACCATATGTACAATAGAATGAAACATCGCCCGGTCACGCACCATCCTCACACTCGTTGCTACATTTGAACTCATTGTTGCAGCCACTGTGTCAATCCATCTTGTCGAGGGTCCTCCTCTTTTTCACTGACCCTCCACTTTACCAAGCATGATATCCTTGTCTAGGGATTGGTCCTTCCTGATAATGTATCCAAAGTACATGAGATGAAGTCTCAACATCCTCGCTTCCAACGAGCACACTGGCTGTACTTCTTGCAAGACAGATTTGTTTATTCTTCTGGCAGGCCATGATATATTCAATATTCTTCCACAACACCATAATTCAAAGGCATCAGCTCTTCTTTGGTCTTCCTTTCTCACTGACCAGCTTTCGCATGCATATGAGGTGATTGAAAATACCAAGGCTTGGGGCAGGCTCACCTTAGTGACATCTTTACTTCTTAACACTTTAAAGAGATATTTTGCAGTGCATTTGTCCAATGCAATACATCATTTGATTTCTTGACTGCTGCTTCCACGGGCATTGATTGTGGATCCAATTGAAATGAAATCCTTGATAACTTCAATCTGTTCTCCATGTATCATGATGTTGCTTATTGGTCTGGTTGTGAGGATTTTTGTTTTCTTTATGTCGAGGAGTAATCCATACTGAAGGCCGTAGTCTTTGATCTTCATCGTACGTGCTTCAAATCCTCTTTGCTTTCAGCAAGCAAGTTTTTGTCATTTGAGTATCGCAGGTTGTTAATGAATCTTCCTCTTGTCCTGATGCAGCATTCTTCTTCATATAGTCCAGCTTCTTGCATTATTTGCTCAGCTACAGGTTGAATAAATATGGTGAAAGGATGCAACCCTGACGCATGCCTTTCCTGATTTTATCCCCTTGTTCTGTTGAAATGACTGCCTCTTTGTCTTGCACAGGTTTGCCATGAGCACAATTATATGTTCTGACATTTTCTGCAACGTTATCCATAATTTGCTATGGTCCACAGTCAAATGCCTTGGCATGTCAATAAAACACAGATAAACATTTTTCTGGTATTCTCTGCTTTCAGCTAAGATCCATCTGACATCAGCAATAATATTCATTGCTCTATATACTCTTCTGAATCTGGCTTGAATTTAGGCAACTCCCTGTTGATGTACTGCTGCCACCGTTTTTCAATTACCTTCAGCAAAATTTTACTTGTCTGTGATATTAATGATATTGTTTGATAATTTCCGCATTTTGCTGGATCACCTTTCTTTGGAATGGGCACAAATATCGACTGTTCCAGTCAGTTAGCCACATAGCTGTCTTCCCAACTTCTTGGCATAGACGAGTGAGCGCTTCCAGCGTTGCATCCGTTTGTTGAAACATCTCAGTTGGTATTCCGTCAATTCCTGGAGCCCTGTTTTTTGCCAGTGCCTTCAGTGCAACTTGGACTTCTTCCTCCAGTACCATCATTTATTGATCATATGCTATGTCCTGAAATGCTTGATCATCAACCAATTCTTTTTGGTACAGTGTCTATCTTTTTTTGATACTTCTTTGTTGTTCAATATTTTGTCCACAGAATCCTTCAATACCGCAAATCTAGGCTTGAATATTTTCTTCAGTTCTTTCAGCTTGAGAAATGCCAAGTGTTTTCTTCCCTTTTGGTTTTCTGACTCCAGGTACTTGCACATTTCATATTTTCCTTTGTCTTCTCGAGCTGCTCTTTGAAATTTTCTGTTCAGCTCTTTTACTTCATAATTTTTCTATTCCTCCTGCTACTCTGTGTTCAACAGCAAGTTTCAGAGTTTCTTCTGACATCCACTTTGTTCTTTTCTTTCTTTCCTATCTTTTTTTATTTATTTATTTATT